>NC_137610.1:55381566-55624066 GCF_963280865.1 Gymnoscopelus braueri
TTAATCTAGTCTTTATTTTATGTATTTTTTGATGAAATTGTCATACCAATATTAACCATAATAACAATAATAATAATAACACAATGTCATTTAATAAAACAATTTATATATCATGTTTTGTGTCACCTTTATTCCACCATGGTGCCCCCTGGTGGCTGTAGTAGAATGTGACCACACACGCTCACACACAAACGCACACTCACACACAAACGCACACTCACACACAAACGCACACTCACACGCACGCGCGCACGCGCACACTAATAGTTGGATTCAGATCGGTCTGGTGATATTTAAAATAAAAATTGTGCAACACTTGTGATGAAGTCTACAATATGAAACATATATATATATAACACATAAGTATAAAATGAGTGCCTGCACTCGTATGTGCCTTATTCAGCTGAAAGTGGTTCATAGGATGGCGGATCCATTACACTAGAGCCAAGCTCAGTAGATTATTTCCAGACACACACACACACACACACACACACACACACACACACACACACACACACACACACACACACACACACACACACACACACACACACACACACACACACACACAGTGCCGCTGCTATTTTTTGAAAAATCGTGAAAATATGTGCAAATCTTTGAATATATATGTATATTTAAAGTTAACATTTTAACTCAAAACTATGCTTCTGGGGGATTCTACAAATGTCTTCTAAATCCTAACAGTTTGTATTTTGAAAAAAAACAATGTTGCTATATATATCAGTGGTTCTCAAACTTTTTCATGTCAAGGACCCCCAAAATGATATGTATTTGGCCGCGGACCCCTATCTGAAAATATTTTGTTCCAGGGACCCCCATGAAGCAAAGATTTGAGTAAAAAAAAATATATATATATTCAAAGATTTGCACAAATGTTCACGATTCTTTTTCAAAAATAGCAGATCTACAAGCTCGTAGCGCGGCACCGAGTGCCGCGCTACGAGCTTGCAGATCTGCTATTTTTGAATAGCCCAAAGAAATCAAAAAATTACACACAGATGCGTTCCCGGTCTTAATGGGTTAACAGATTCCAGGCTGACTTGGTTGCCTTTGCTTCCCTCATAGCCAGACGGCGTATATTGCTCCACTGGAAGAGCCCTACCCCTCCCAGTGTGTCTTCATGGGTAAAGGACTTGTCTGCGTTTCTCCATTTGGAGAAAATCAAACACACAGTTAGAGGTTCGTCTGGGAACTTTTACAGAACCTGGGACCCATTTATTCACTTGACCACGGTTTAATTAGGGATTGATAATCCCCCCCAATATTATTATTGTTATCTTTGTACTTGTTGTACTCTACTCTGTTATCACCATTTTATTTTTTATTTTTTAAATATAATTGTTTGCTTTGTTTCTTATTTGCATGAGTTCACTAATCTATTCTATACTCCCCCGGGGCAGGGGTGGGTGGAAGGGTTTGTCTTGGTGTTCAGTGGTTGTTTATTGTCTCTCTTACATTCTGTTTTGTTCTGTTTTGTGTCTTCTGTTTGTGGTCTTGTACGTCTTGTATTTTAAAACAAAAAAAGCTAATGAAAAAATATTATATAAATAAAAAAAGTAAAAAATGAGGCGTTAATTTATGAAGGAAAGATGAAAGGATGAATTATGGAGGTACAAGGTTTGTGACATGGATCAAACTAAACATGTCAGAGCTAATCTGCTCAATAATGTCGCTTTTCTTTCAACTTTAACTACATTTCCGTTTCATCTCAGCCAAGTGCTGTATTCAGGAGCCGGCTCGTTTGATCAATGTTTAAATAAGGTTAAATTCATGTTTAATTCATGTGGTCTTGTTGCACATTAGATCCTGACGTCACATCCAAGAGGCTGATCAGATCTACAAGTCCTCAGCGTGTTAGATCTACAAGCAGGACTCTCCTCAGCATGTTGTTAACAGATCTACAAGTACTCAGCCCAGCCAACATGTCCATCTGGGCCCCAGGTGGGTTTTAACTGGGCAGATGGGCATGGGTTACATCTGGTTTTGCACATGGGTTCCACCAAGCACCCACTTGTGGTAGCCCATATGGGCTTAAGTGGGTTTCTAACTGGGTCTTAGGTGGGTTCCAAATGGGCAATTTTATGTCGGAACCATGTGGGGGCCACCTGTGTTTGCCTATATGGGCTTGAACTGGGACCTGAATGGGCCTTAAGTGGGTTCCAGCTGGGCAAAAGTGGGTTTCTGACTGGGTCTTAGGTGGGGTCCAAATGGGCAATTTGATGTCGGAACCATGTGGGCACCACCTGTGTTTGCCTATATGGGCTTGAACTGGGACCTGAATGGGCTTTAAGTGGGTTCCAGCTGGGCAAATTACATGTGACCCATGTAGGCCACACTTGTGTTGGCCCATTTAGGGCTCCAACTGGTTTTGCACATGGGTTCCACCAAGCACCCACTTGTGTTAGCCCATATGGGCATAAGTGGGTTTCTGACTGGGTCTTAGGTGGGGTCCAAATGGGCAATTTGATTTCGGAACCATGTGGGCGCCACCTGTGTTTGCCTATATGGGCTTGAACTGGGACCTGAATGGGCATTAAGTGGGTTCCAGCTGGGCAAATTACATGTGACCCATGTAGGCCACACTTGTGTTGGCCCATTTAGGGCTCCAACTGGTTTTGTACATGGGTTCCACCAAGCACCCACTTGTGTTAGCCCATGTGGGCTTAAGTGGGTTTCTGACTGGGTCTTGGGTGGGGTCCAAATGGGCAATTTGATGTCGGACCCATGTGGGCCTCACCTGTGTTAGCCCATATGGGCTTAAGTGGGTCCTGACTGGGTCTTAGGTGGGGTCCAAATGGCCAATTGTATGTCACACCCATCTAGGCCTCACCTGTGTTTGCCCATATGGGCTTGAAGTGGGATCTGAATGGGCCTTAGGTGGAGTCCAACTGGGCACGTTTGAGACCCATGTAGATCCCACTTCTAGCAGCCCAAGTGGGTAACATCCGGGCCCTTTGCCAACATGGGTTTCAAGTTGGTCCTGAAGGGATTTAAATAGGAGAATTAAACAGTATATTGACAAGAACCATGTTTAACTACTGCTAAGTTTTACCAGGGTGAAAAAACAATATCAGACAATATATCTTTTGACAATGTTTATTTCTTTTAACTTTCGGCCTCCTGGTTTTTAATAAACCAAATACAAATGTAAAAAAAAACAAATACAAAATGCTTTGGTAATTGTAAAATATAAAATGTATAAATGAAAATAAAGTGCAAAAGCTTTCAGAAATTGTGAAAAAAAAATTAATAATAAAAATAATATATATAAATGAAAATAAAGTGTAGACAGTATTATTGGGCCAATATATCTTCAACTCTCGTAAACAATCCCTTTAACTCTCGTAAATTATCATTAAGATAGAACTCTTGTAAACAATCATTTGTAATGATGTAAAAATGACAAATAACAGTGCAAACTCTAAAGTAACAACTTAAATGTTCTGGACACAAACTAATGAGGAACCCATATCTCTTAACTCAACTTCAACAAAAGGAGGGTTCTTCTCATGAGGTAGTTAATTATTCCAGCAGAGGGCCATTTCAGCCAACAAATCCTGAATGATAAACACACCACAAACTCTGTGTGTGTGTGTGTGTGTGTGTGTGTGTGTGTGTGTGTGGGGCCTATTGGGCCTGTTCCTGATTTTCCTGTGTGTTTTCGAGGGATCTCCTAGCTCGTAGGGTCCGGTTTCCACCACGGTCTCGAGCTCCGGTGAACCATTTGGACACGGCCAACTCTGCATCCTTCTGGTTTATATGCTGTGTGACGGCGTTCTTCTTTATTGCCCCTAAAAATAAATGACAAGAAGCCAACTTAGTAATGCTGGCTTGATTTTTACATTATGAAACCTTATAAGACAGACTTTTCAAAAGTTTTATATCGCTGAGAAATGTGTATGCTTTTTTAAAACAACCGAGTCAAATCTGAGAACAGTTCAAGCTATTCACACGGCCAAGTGCTACAGGAAAAATGCAGGATTATGTATAGAACCTGACAGCTAAGGTGGCTAAGATGTTCTGATGCATTATTGAGGATTCTTTGCTGAACAGAAAAAGAAAACGGAACAATAATTTGATGTCTTGAGCTATGGTGGCAATTTAGTTTTCATGTAGAACAACAAAGTTCAGGTGGCACCATCATATGTTATGGCAATAACACAAAATCTAATTTACCATATAGAACCTCAAAAAGTGCCAGTCCTCGGAACTCCTTCTTGCCACTGCGTCCGAAAAGGTTATACTCGAGTGCCAGCGTATTGGTCAGGAGGAACCCCATCATCCTCCTGACACAACGGTCCACGGAAGTCCCCCCAATGTCTGCAACCATGGCAACCTGAGTATGATAAAAGTCACAGGAAGGAAATTCTGTATTAAGTGAACAGCTAAGATGTCAATGCCCGTTGTGTGCATGCACTCAAAGGGCAGGTTAACAGACTACCAATGTGATTAGAAAATACAAGCACATTTTGAAGTGAATAAGAGATTTAGAAAATACAAGTACATTTTGAAGTGAATAAGAGATTTGAACTTACAACTGCAGACTTAAAGTCAGGGTCACCCAGCTTTAAGTTCATGGACTCGAGATCTGCCACCGTGTCCAGCGGGAGGGAACACAGCTCCTTCAGGCAGCTCCAGCGCTGGCAGAGATTGTTTCTCCTTCAGCAGTATGTTCAGCATCTGCCCATGGACCTTCTGAGTGCTCTTTACTTGCTCTAGGAGTCTCACGAGCTGGGTGAACATGTGTTCTTCCATGCCTGGTGCTCGTGGTGCTGGACTCGGGCTGCTCATCGGGGTTCCAGCTGTGGGTCGCCTTATTGGGGTTCCGGCTGTGGGTTGACTAGGGGTTCCAGTGGGGTGGCTCATTGGGGTTCTAGCTGTGGGTCGACTCATAGGGGTTCCAGTGCGGTGGCTCATCTGGGTCCCAGTGGGGCGGCTCTGTGTCACAGTTAATAATAATAAACTTTATTTGTAAAGCACCTTTCATGACATGAAATGCAGCTCAAGGTGCTTACAATTACAGTAAAGTAAAACTAATTTAACGATAAAGCAAAAAAAGGGAAGCAAAAGCATAAAACCACATTTAAAAATCAACCAAAAGCCAGAGTGAAGAAATAGGTCTTCAGCTGTGCTTTAAAGCTATTCACAGAGGCTGCCTGCCTTAGGTGTAATGGGAGTTTATTGGGGTGCTCACGTTTGTGGGTTCAGTGGGGCGGCTGATCAGGTTTGCAGTTGGGCGGCTTGCTCTTGGTCTTCCAACTGGGGTGTCCACACTCGGGATTCCAACGGGACTGGGGGTTCTTCTGGGACTCGGGGTTCCTAAACATAATGTAACATTTCAAGATGTTAAATTCTCTGTATATTTTATAAAAAATTACAAAATCTAATTCCATACTTTACATCAGAGGTCTTCAACAGGGGGTCCGGGACCCCTAGGGGGTCCTCAGAGTTACTACAGGGGGTCCGCCAAATCTTTGTGTGATTTTTACATTAACCACTTCACCCAAGCATCCCTATTCTGAGGAGAACTTTAGCCAAAAATAGCAGATCTACAAGCGCACAACGCCGTTGTGCGCTTGTAGATCTGCTATTTTCTGCAAAGTGGTTTGGTGTAGGGGAAAAAAAGAGCAGACTAAGTACAGAGTGAAAGGTCAGGTTTACTAAGTATTGTTTAAGTGCATGGTTAAATGTCTGGAAATACACATTAACATGAATCCAACATGATAGTGCTGTGAAACAAGTCTATGCAGCTGCCGATTAAATCTATGAAAAAATAAATATTTACACAATATATAATGGGGGTCCCTGCTTTATCTCGCTCTCAGCTAAGGGGTCCTTGGCCTGAAAACGTTGAAGACCCCTGCTTTACATACTGCTGCTTGGGCTGCTGCTCGACTGCGGCTCCTGTGTCTTTTTGGGGGGGGGGGGGGGGGGGGGGGGGCAGCTCACTTTCTTGGACAGTGCACGGGGAGGTGTAGGTGGTAGCTGGTCATCATCGAAAGCTTCCGATTCCTCCTCACTCGTAAGCGCCTCCCTCTGTTTTGGCGTTGGCCTACATTCAGTTAAAAACATAAATTTTAGCAAACATAAAAAAGTAACTTTAAGCAGTAGTTCTCAAAATGGAGTCCGGGGACCCCCATGGGTCCTTGAGGGGGTTCCAGAGCATTCCCAGCAAAATGTATTAAAAAAGTACAGGCAAGAGGGACAAATCAGTTTTACCATGCATACATCAACCATTTGAAAATTGCTGATCTACATGCTCACAACACGTCGCAATGCAAGGCGTGGTGAGCTTGTAGATCGGTTATCTTCATTTCTTTTGTAACGATGAAATAGGGCATTCATTTACGAAAAAACTAAAAGTTTAATTATGGAGATACAAGGTTTCTGCCCGACGGCAACAATATCATGAATAACAGTGTGTGTGCACAGTTTCGCTGCGATCAAGGCAACGGTGCCGGAGATTAACTGTACACAGACCGAATGACACGGAAGGACGGCCGGACAGACAGGGTGCAAAACATACTCTCTTGTCATGCCTTTCGGCCTGGGGAGACAATAAGGGTGGCTGAGAGCATCACATAGCTATATCTAGCCTATTATTAAGTCTACTTACCATGATTACAGTGGTCAGTTGACTCCAACACTGCCAAGCAGCTTCCACAAAAGCCTAAAATGTGAGAACACAAAACATGAACTATGAATGCTCTAACACAGACAAAGCACATAAAAAAAAAATCACCAAAAAAAATCACTTACCCTACCTTTAAAAAGAAAAAAGTGTGTGTGTGTGGGGGGGGGGGGACAGATAAATCATGGTAGGTTTTTCTCTAGTAAAAGCTTCACTGTGCCTTAATTAAAATTTCCTTTGGCAAAAGGATTACCCAAAGTATATGAAGCAGTTTCCAACTAACCTTGGCAGTGGTGTAAAGTAACTAAGTACATTTACTCAAGTGCTGTACTTAAGTACAATTTTGAGGTACTTTCACTTCACAGAAATACTTCCAATTGTAAGTACTTTTACTTCTACTCAACTACATCTCAGAGGCAAATATTGTACTTTTACCCCACTACAATTGTTTGAAAAGAAAAAAAAACTTTGTAGATTTTGATTAGTATTACAAAACATACATTAGCCACTTCAGCCATTTGAAATAAGCAGATCTACAAGCTCACAATGCGTCGCATTGCAAAACATTGTGAGCTTGTAGATCTGCTATTTTCAAAAGTTTTTTCTGCATTTCAAAACTTGAAATTAGACATTCTGCATAATGAGTACTTTTACTTTTGATACTTTAAGTACATTTTGATAACAAAAACTAGCATTCTAGCTAACATTATGCATTGCTTTTTTCCCCCCAATAACCACTAGCATTCCTATGAGGGAAACATCCACCCAATTCTCCCAAAATAGCAGATATACAAGCCAAAATAAATAAAGTACATTTTTAATTCCGGACTTTTACTTGTAACAGAGTATTTCTACATTGCAGTATTGATACTTTTACTTAAGTAGACGAAGTGAGTACTTTTTTTCTTTTTTTTTTAACACTGAACCTTGGATAGGCTGGCTTGATGCTGCTCAAATGCAATCTAAAGCCAGCCTGGTATATCCGGTAAATTTACACATACACACACATGCAAACATGATGTCGTTTCCGTATCCGCTCTAGACCGGAACTGTTACCTACTAAGTGAATTGATACCAGACCAGTCCAGTTAGCCAGTTAGCTCCGTTCATTCTTTTTCTTTTGGTTCACCATTATAAATTAACGAACTGCTTCACAGTGGTGCTGGTTACAACTATGCTTATGCAATTATTAAAAACGCTAAAAATCTATAATTTTATACACACAGATAAACTAATGAGAATGCATTTTAATCACGAAACTTGTCAAAATGGCGGGCAACGTGAACTAGCATGCTAGCTAATATTATGCATTGCTCTCCGGACTAAGTTGCCACGGCAATATAATATATAATAATAATAATAATAATAATAATACGTTTAATCAAACGATGACAGCCAGATGATGGTATCTGAACGGGATAATACATACTATTCTCCATACTAGGACTCACTTACCAGTTAGCTATCATGCTAATAATGACTACCAAGCATAGACTGTGCAACCAAGCTAGGCTAACAAGCCACAATGAACCTCCAGTCCGCACATAATTCACAAAACATTTAGTCAAAGGATGACAGCCAGATGATGGTATCTGAACGGCATAATAAATGGTGGTACAAACTATATTACTGGCCCCAAAAAATGGAGGGAAAACAGCTTGTTGTTACTTAAATACATACATATCTCTCAGTTCACTGCTCCAACACTCCGTCTCCTTGGAGTGTATCCAATCCGAGAAATAGATCGGGAGATTCTGGAACTACTTCTTTTAATGTCCAACAACCTTTTATTGATTTTATTTTGGTTTGTTTCATCTAAAAAAATCTCCTTCTAACGAAGGGTTGGCGTACGGTTAATCCACCGGGCGGTTTGAGAATTCAAACGGGAATGACTGACGTGACGTCAGTTCCTGTAGTTGCCAGTGTTTCCATATTTTGCGAAAGAAATAAGCAGACAGGTCTATGAAAACAAGCCGAAAACTGTGTATTGGCATAAGGTCATGTGGTGACTAAAGGCCACATGGCCTATATATACATATATAGAATTAAGGGATCAAAGCTTTCCCTTTATTTTTATTTTTTTGTATATTGAAAATAGCCGATCTACAAGCTCACAACGCGTCTTCAAACAAGCCGCTTATAATAAGCAGACATGGCAACACTGCAGTGGGCTTACGATGCACGGCTGCAATGCATTCAGGGACTTGAAGTTGACTTTAAACGTGTTAATGACACTGTTTTTAGCCAAACGCGGTAATGTCCGCTCTGCATTAGTTATCGACGCAAGTCGCGTTATTACTCTCGTAATTTTCATGTATTGTACATCCCAAAATAAAATTTATTAACCATGTTATGGTGCTGTAATGACTTTATATTTGCGCAACATAATACTGTTGCGCATTTTCTTCTTCGTTGGTGTAAACAATGACACGGTTGCCAGATTCTTGAGAGAGAAATAAGCAACCAGTTCAATGAAAACAAGCCCAAAGATTTAACCGACTATTAGGCTATATGAGCACTTTAAACCTATATGCATCGGCTATTTGAAAATAGACGATTTGGAAATAGCCGATCTACAAGCTCACAACAAAATAGTAATAACAAATAAAAAGCAGCTACCAATATTTGCAAGCAACTTTACAGAAAACGAGGTCGCTTATAATTAGTATACATGGCAACACTAGTTAGAAACAGATCTGCTATGAAAATAGCAGATCTACAAGCTCACAACGCGTCGCCGCATTGTGAGCTATTTTGTATTTTGATTGAATACTTTATTTAGAAAAGACATTAATGAAACCAAATGGACCCATTTGGGTATTTTTTTCATGTAAGCCAGTAGTGAAAAAAACAATTATTGTTCTTCAACCCAACTTTTTGTTACTTGTAATTGAATTTATCTGCAGGTAGGAACCAACAATCTGATACAGTACCAAACTGACACAGAGGCAGTTATACTTATTATAGGCAGGAAAATTATTAAAGGTTTTTTAAGGTTTATATTATGTGTAATAAACCTTGTCTCAGGTATGAGAAATGTAAAGAGCCCGCCCACAGAATATTTCTACTGTAAGCATTAATAACGGAGGCAGAACTTCCAATGGACATTAACAGGATACTTTATTTATTTAACTATACTAAAGCAGAAAACACTAATAAAAGACGAGAGGTAACCATAGGCAAATCGTATTACAATTCATTGAATGATCAGTTATAAACTATAGTCCTAATTAAAACAGCTCGAGCATGAATTCATGAACACCTAGAATATAATCAAACACATTTACTAGAAACTCTAAAACTACTACTTAACTTTCCAAGGATAGGAAACCCCCCAACGGGTCTGGGCTTTGGCGCTGGGTCAGCAGACTTTGAATGACAGTTTTGTGTGAGTTGCCCCAGCCAGCACGCCCACGTGGGACCCATATGGTTTCAATGCGGGCTACTTGGGTACCAAGTGGGAATGGGCTTGAACTGGGCAAATTATGAGGGTCCCAAATGGTCTGCATATGGGCTAACTGGGCACGGGCTTGAACTGGGCAAGCCCATGCCGGGCCCACATGGTCTGCATATGGGCTAACTGGGAGTGGGATGGAAGTGGGCAAGCCCATGTGGTTCCCACATGGTCTGCATGTGGGCTAACCGGCATGGGTTGGAAGTGGGCAAGCTCTAGCCTCAATGTAGATGAGACGTAAACTTAATCTGTCTGTGTGTGTGTGTGTGTGTGTGTGTGTGTGTGTGTGTGTGTGTGTGTGTGTGTGTGTGTGCGTGTGTGCGTGCGTAGGTTTGCTGTGTTCAGCGCATAGATATCGATTCACATAGAACTGTTCTGACTGCTGCTGCTCATTCCAACTGCAGAGCTTCACTTTCTATGCTTATTATGTCTATGCTGACTGAGCTACGCTTCCACGCTCGACGGGATCATCGATGTACAAGCCCACAAGCGTTGTGGAGGCGAGTTGTTGTGCGTTTGTAGATCGGCGATTTTTGACGCGCGATACCGTCGTGCGTCGAAGTATAAACCAAGCTCATTGAGCCATGAAAAGCATCACAACTCATTGAGTTCTCAACGGATTTACACACGGTTTGTTTGTATGATACAGGATTATTCTGGCTGTAAACATAATATAGTATAGCCTAACTTATAAAACAAAAAAACTTTTTGTCTGTTAGTTATTGCAGTGAAAGGATATGAATCATATAATACAGCAGTATTTTATTATTAGTCAAAAAGGTACAAAAAGGTGTGCTTGCACATATTTTTACAAATTGGTACCACCCGTGACCATATATATATTTTTTTGTATTACTATGTCATAGCTTATATTTTGGTATGATAAATATGCCAATATAGTAGCACAAACCTACCCCCATGCCCACTTAGCCCATATATAGCCCTTATGGAACCCACTTTTGTGATACCAGTCCTAACCCAGGGGTTGACACTAATGGTTGCCCGACTGCCCGTAGCAAGTAAATAAAACATTCGGGCAAGTGGAGTTTGCTTTAAGTTTGCCCGACGGGCAAGTGCGTTTGAATGGGGAAGCAACCGTCTTCATCAAATATTATTGGTTATTCACGAAGAACAAATAATGCTACCTTTTTACAAGTAGCAGTTGCGCTCATTCAGATTTTCAAAGTGACTGTCGCCACTCGTCAGTTATCGATTGGATTTAACATTAATTTGATTTACTTCTCGGGCAAGTGGGCATAACCTTTGGGCAAGTAGAGCTTGACCTGTACTTACCCGACGGGCAAGGGCCTCTGACAACTTAATGTCAACCCCTGCCTAACCCATGCCCACTTCGCCCGTACATAGCCCATATGGAACCCAGACATGGGTGACCAGTTCTAACCCATGCCCACTTAGCCCACACATAACCCTTATGGGACCCAGACATGGGTGACCAGTTCTAACCCATGCCCACTTAGCCCGTACATAGCCCATATGGAACCCACTTTTGTGATACCAGTTCTAACCCTCTAATCGCTTTAAAAATATATATGTATATATATATTCCCACTTGCTTTTTGACGCTGAATCCAACGGTGCCAGTCTCAAAGCTGCACGACCCCTAGGGGCCAAGATAATCATAAATAACTGTCTCAAAGGCTTGGAAAAGTCATTTTTCAAAATCAAACACCAGATTCTGGGTCAGTGTGTTGCCCAGAACGCGCCCATACAACTTTTGTCATACACAGCCTTACGGTTCTCCTTAATTAGCTGGGGTCAAGGGGCTATCTTCTGCGCGTTATATCTCGATAACGATGCGTTTTTGGAATCCGCCTTTTGGATATGTCGTACAGCTCATTAAGGCGCACGTGTGGATGCCCTTGGTGTCCCAATCCGACATTCCTACGAGAAATTTGTTTTTAAAAGTTTGCATTCACTATGGTCTAAAGGTCTAACACTCTATGTAGCTCCCTGAAAGTAGAGGACTCTGCGTGGGAGTGTCGTACGAGAAAGGCGAAGACATCGACGCGTGCGCCTCTGCGAGCTTTACAACATATCCGAAAGGCGGATTCTAAAAACGTATCGTTATCGAGATATTACGCTTTATTGCGCGTTCTAAGTCGACATTTGGTGACCAGTTCTAACCCATGCCCACTTAGCCCACACATAACCCTTATGGGACCCAGACATGGGTGACCAGTTCTAACACATGCCCACTTAGCCCACACATAGCCCATATGGAACACACTTTTGTGCTACCAGTTCTAACCCATGCCCACTTAGCCCATACATAGCCCTTATGGGACCCAGACATGGGTGACCAGTTCTAATCCATGCCCACTTAGCCCGTACGAAACCCATATGAGACCCAGACATGGGTGACCAGTTCTAACCCATGCCCACTTAGCTCGTACAAAGCCCATATGAGACCAAGTACAGGGTGATCAGTTCTAACCCAAGCCCACTTAGCCCATATATAGCCCATATGGAACCCACTTTTGTGACACCAGTTCTAACCCGTGCCCACTTAGCACGTACATAGCCCATATGGGACACAGAAAAGGGTGACCAGTTCCAACCCATGCCCACTTAGCCCACATATAGCCCATATGAGACCCAGACATGGGTGACCAGTTCTAACCCATGCCCACTTAGCCCATGCATAGCCCATATGAGACCCAGACATGGGTAACCAGTTCTAACCCATGCCCACTTAGCCCACACATAGCCCATATGGAACCCACTTTTGTGATACCAGTTCTAACCCATGCCCACTTAGCCCATACATAGCCCTTATGGGACCCAGACATGGGTGACCAGTTCTAACCCATGCCCACTTAACCCACATATAGCCCATATGAGACCCAGACATGGATGACCAGTTCTAACCCATGCCCACTTAGCCCGTACAAAGCCCATATGAGACCAAGTACAGGGTGACCAGTTCTAACCCAAGCCCACTTAGCCCTTATATAGCCCATATGGAACCCACTTTGTTACACCAGTTCTAACCCATAACCACTTAGCCCGTACATAGCCCATATGGGACACAGAAAAGGGTGACCAGTTCCAACCCATGCCCACTTAGCCCACATATAGCCCATATGAGACCCAGACATGGGTGGCCAGTTCTAACCCATGCCCACTTAGCCCACACATAGCCCATATGGAACCCACTTTTGTGATACCAGTTCTAACCCATGCCCACTTAGCCCATACATAGCCCATATGAGACCCAGACATGGGTGACCAGTTCTAACCCATGCCCACTTAGCCCACACATAGCCCATATGGAACCCACTTTTGTGATACCAGTTCTAACCCATGCCCACTTAGCCCATACATAGCCCATATGAGACCCAGACATGTGTGACCAGTTCTAACCCATGCCCACTTAGCCCACATATAGCCCATATGAGACCCAGACATATTTGACCAGTTCTAACCCATGCCCACTTAGCCCACACATAACCCTTATGGGACCCAGACGTGGGTGACCAGTTCTAACCCATGCCCACTTAGCCCACACATAACCCACATAGAACCCACCAAACTTGCCCAGTTCAAGCCCGCGCCCACTTAGCCCATATAGAACCTATATGGAACCCACTACAATTGCCCAGTTCAAGCCCATGCCCGCTTGGTACCCAAGTAGCCCACATGTGCCCCACATGGGGCCCAGGTGGACATGTTGGCTGGGAGGATGTTAGATGAACTGACACCGGCTTTATCATCATCGTTAGGCAGTTTGGTCTTTTCAAACAAGATTAATGCAAGAACTCTGGCTTCTATGTCAGCATACAGGCAGGTTTCTGAACTGTCCACAGCCCTCCTGTGCGTGTGTGTGTGCGTGTGTGCGTGTGTGCGTGTGCGCGTGCGCGTGCCTGTGCCTGTGCGTGTGCGTGTGCGCGTGCGTGTGCGTGTGCGTGCATGCGTGCGTGTGTGTGTGTTTCAGGCAGATGTGATAAAAGGAGGATTGAAGTTCTGTGGATCAAATCACAACAGAGTGAAACACATTAAACTGTAGCTTGCCTGTCTGTCCGTCTGTCCGTCTGTCTCTCTGTCTGTCTGGGACTGGGACAAAACTTGGGCCCTGACTTCTTGGCCCAGACCGGCCCACCACAACCGGCTCGCAGATACTCTACCTTCCTGCCCCGTGGAGGCACATACAAACACACATGGCCTTAATACCACCACTTATACTGAACAACATCCCTCCATGTTCTGGAGCCTTGAGTAAAACTACACGACCCATGCAGACCCCTGTTACTGAACAAACTATAGCAATGATTACTATCAGAATATAAAGCTTTAACCTTCTAACTTTCACGTGTGTCTGGGGAGCTCAGTCTGTAGAGCTCTCGCCTTTCTACCATAAGGTCATGGGTTCGATCCCGGGCACCGCCAACTCAGCGTATGAGTAGCATGGCTTGGGTGTTGGCAAGTCGGGTAAAGCAGTAGTTTTCAACCTTTTTCATGCCAAGGACCCCTAAATTGATATACATTTGGCTGCGGACCCCCGTCTGAAAATGTTTTGTGCCATGGACCCCCAAAAGCAAAGATTTGAGTTAAATTTGCTTTAATATATATATATATATTCAAAGCTATGTACACATTTTCAAGATTTTTCATGAATAGCAGATCTACAAGCTCATAGCGCGGCACTCGGTGCCGCGCTATGAGCTTGTATATCTGCTATTTTTTAATAGCCAAAGCTTATGTTAACTTGTTTCGCTGGGGACCCCCTGGTACCGCCCCAAGGACCACTGGTGGTCCCCGGACCACTGGTTGAGAACCACTGGTGTAAAATACTGGGAGCTGATGGCTGAGACAGACAGACAGACAGACAGACAGACAGACAGACAGACAGACAGACAGACAGACAGACAGACAGACAGACAGACAGACAGACAGACAGACAGACAGACAGACAGACAGACAGACAGACAGACAGACAGACAGACCCTTTATAAAGGTCATATGTACAGTGTGTATACGTGTTAGATCAGGGCTCTTCAACCATTTCAGGCCAAGGACCCCTTAGCTGAGAGAGAGAGATGAAGCAGGGACCCCCCACTACATAAATTGTATACAATCGTGTTGCAGATTCAACTTCTTCATAGAGTTCATACAGTAGATAGCAGTGTGTACATTCATGTTTGTTTGTTTACATGTTGTCCTTTCTGTTAAATTGTTGGATTCATGTTAATGTGTATTTTCAGACATTTAACCACTTCAATCTTCATAGTGAACTTGACCTTTGGCTCTGCTCCCGGCCCGCTCTTTTTCCCCTCTGCACCAAACGTCTTCGCCGAAATATAGCTGATCTACAAGCCCACAGATCAGCTATTTTCAGTGAATGTTCCCCCCAGAATAGGGACGCTAGGGTTCAAGTGGTTATTGGTTGATACAAAATATAAATGAAAGTTCCTATCACACAACGATTTGGCGGACCCCTGTAGTAACTCTGAGGACCCCCTATAAAGGTCAAGTCCATGGGACAACACATCTCCTGCATTGCAAATGTTCTTTTGACTCTGGGATTGTGATTTAAATTCAAAACAGTATTATTTAGATTTTTGAATGAATGAATGAATGAATGCATGAATAAATAAATAAATACATTCACGCAATAAAATGGAGCAAATTAATTAAATTGTGTGTAAAAAGAGTTAATAATAATAATGATAATAAAAAAAAAACATACAATTCAATTCAATTCAAAGGGCTTTATTGGCATGAGAAAACATACGTTTACATTGCCAAAGCAGAAAGCACAATACAACAATACAGCAATACAATCAAAACAAAAAATATGTACATTTGAAAGTCAGAATCTTCAATAGATCAATTTCTATGTACCAAGATCACTGGGTGCAGGTATAGTGCAGGAATATACACAATGATTAGTCTTTAGGGTGGTTGTGTTCCGTTTGATATCCTTCTCCTATCACAGCAACTCACGAATCTTGCTGCTGTGTTTGCACATTGTTGTACTTCGCCCAGCAGATATGGGAGTTTTTTGTCATTGGTCATGTTTTCAAAATCTCCGTGTGTGTGGTTGTAATCTGTGGGAAGTATGTGTCTCTGATGTCTTGGTACAATGGACAGACGGTTAGGAAGTGTAGCTCGGTTTCCACTTCATTTTGTGTGCAGTGGGTGCATAGTCTGTCTTCTCTCGGGATAACAGGTCTGCCTGTGACGACCTTTCTCGATCGCAAGACTGTGCTCACTGAGTCTGTACCTAGTTAAGATTTTTCTTTGTTTTGGGTCGGTCACGGTGCTCAGGTATTCTGCCACTGCGTATTCTCTGTTTAGGGCCAGATAGCATTCTAGTTTACTCTGCTTTTATATACAATAGACACAACAGTGCTTTAGAATGTGTCTTTATTGACAACATGAATATGAGCATTATGGAAGCTCTTTAATGTAATGCTACCAGGACCAGTGGTGGAAGAAGTACTCAAATTTTTACTGGAGTAAAAGTACAAATACCATTTACAAGTACAAGTTACATTTACACTCTTATCCACAATGACTTACAAGTGTAACCACAATGTAGAAATACTCTATTACAATAAAATACCTGGAAAAGTACAAAAGTATTGTCATGAAAAAAATACTTATAGTACTCATTATGCAGAATGGACTATTTCACTTTTTTCTTTTTGTCAAAATCTTTCAAAAATAGCAGATCTACAAGATCATAACATGATGCGTTGCAACACATTGTGAGCTTGCAGATCTGCTATTTTGGAAGAAACAAAGTACAAAAGTGTGCTTAAAGGAGGAGTTCACCAAAAATGACTTATTATCTATCAATTGCACACCCTATGAAGCCTTGAATCCATGGATTCTTTTTTGTTTTTGTCGCATTCCTAAGCTAATAATTTGATTCCCGTCTCCTACCGGCTAATGTATCCGGTAGGAGACACAAAGTAGATTATTTGTGTCTCCTACCGGAAATACACACAGTCATCAAATTATTGTCTTAGGAATGCCACAAAAACAAAAATAAATCCATGAAATCAAGGCTTCATGGGTTGTGTAATTGATAGAAAATAAGTCATTTTTTGGGTGAACTCCTCCTTTAAACGGTTAATGTATGTTTTGTATTAATACTGTAAATCTACAAAGTA
Organism: Gymnoscopelus braueri; assembly: GCF_963280865.1. Classification (NCBI taxonomy): domain Eukaryota; kingdom Metazoa; phylum Chordata; class Actinopteri; order Myctophiformes; family Myctophidae; genus Gymnoscopelus; species Gymnoscopelus braueri. The sequence goes on from NC_137610.1 coordinate 55,398,812, forward strand.
ACTAGTAACTAAAGCAGTTGGATAATTGTAATGGAGTAAAAAGTAGCTCAAGCTCAGAACACATCACGGTGAGCTTGTAGATCAGCTATTTCTGAGTAGTAAGTAAAAAATAGTGGTTAAAATGATGATGATGATGATGATGATTATTATTAAAATAAAAGTATCTCTAAATTGTACTTAAGTAGAGTATTTGAGTAAATGTACTCAGTGAGTTTCCAGCCGTGTCAGTAGCAGTGTTACATAGAATAGAGCAGAAAACCACTGAATGTGTTGTGATTGCGTGAGTTTTCATAGAGCCTGGAGGGACCACCAGGTAACCTCATGTCTACTGTGTCTCCCTTCTCCATCTCTACTATCACTCCATTAGATATGCATTCAAAACCTGCATGATTATTCTGTCCATAGTGATTAATGAGTAGCTGATTATTTTTATACATGAAGATATCCATAGCCTGTGATGATCCCTGGGTAGCTGCAGTGAATCTGAAGTAATAAACTCCTTTCACTGGAGATCGAAAATAACCTAGAAAACACACACACACACACACACACACACACACACACACACACACACACACACACACACACACACACACACACACAGAGAGCACACACACACACACACACACACACACACACACACACACACACACACACACACACACACACACACACACACACACACACAGAGCACAAAGGTCATGTTGGTGCTTTTTAACCCATTCAATCCGGGGAATCATCTGTCATTTTAGATTTCTTTGGCTATTCAAAAAATAGCAGATCTACAAGCTTGTTAATCTGCTATTCTTTTAACATCATGAAAATGTGTGCGATTTGGCCGATTCTAATATATATATATTCAAATGTTTGCACATATTTACACAATTAATTTTTTCTAAAATGTCAGATCACTCGGTGCCGCGCAAAGAACCCTTAAAATGACACACAGATGCGTTCCTGGTCTTAAAGGGTTAAACACTGTTAAATACTTAAACTCTATTTTTTCCAAAGGAAAGATTTTCAAAAACGTTTCTAAAATAGTCGATCTACAAGCTCACATATATTCTAGAAGAGTGTTTGAACATTTCAGCCTGTAATGACGCAGCAGAGTTAACCCTTCACATGCTGTTACTGATGTTTTCACACAGATGTAAGTTGTGTCATTAGTTGGTGAGACATAATTGACTGTGTTAAAGGACGACTTCACCGCTTTTCAACCTATCTTCATATAATTGGTCCTCACTAATGCTCATGATAAAATGGTAAAAAAATGGTCTGTGTCTCATAGGTGGGCTGTGGACACTTCAGAAACCCGTCTACCAGTGACATCATCGTTAGGCATGTTTTTTTTTCCAACAAGATTTCACATTTTTTTTATTTAGATTTGTATTAACACGAGAACAATGGCTTCTTTTATTGCATCGCAACTTTCCAGGAATAGAAAGCCTGCAGTTTCTATTAGCTTGGATTCCCCATTGATGATGTCACTGGTAGACGAGACTCTGAACTGTCCACAGCCCTCCTCTGAGACACAGACCGAGTCGATTTTTTTTTTACCATTTTATCATGAGTATTAGTGAGGACCTATTATATGAAGATAGGTTGAAAAGCGGTGAAGTCGTCCTTTAAGCTCATTAACATAATGAACGTATTCACTTAATGTAGAGCTCATTAACATAATGAACTTATTCACTTATGGTAAAGCTCATTGACACAATTAAAGGGGAATTTTGGACCACGGATTTCTTACCTTTTCTATGATGTTATGATATGTTAGGATGAATGGTACAGTAGAAACATGTCATAACTCCGTCACGGGTCCGCCACAGCTTAAAACAGGCGCCAATAGGCCTTGTGCTAGATCTTTTTTTTAAATGCTTTTTTTTGTTGTTTTTTTGGTGAGGTTGAGATCTCCAGATTTCAATCTCGTCTAGCCAGACCTCCGCTTTTTTTTCCGGAACCGGGATGGAGTTATGACATTTTTCTACTGTACCATTCATCCTAAGATATCATATCATCATAGAAAAGGTGAGAAAACCGTGGTCCAAAATGTCCCTTTAGTGTCACTTAATGTAAAGGTATAATTAACATAATTTACTTACTCACTTAATGTAGAACTCATTAACATAATTAACGTAATGACGTCAAGTAAAGCTCATTAACATAATTAACATAATCACCACCTACCTGTAGATGTATCGTAGGCGTCGCCGATGTTAGTGATGACCTTCTCATAAACCAGAGTGGTTGTAGAACTAAATGGTCCAACATATCCACAATACAACCCAGCAGAGAAGGCCACCTTTGTTGGATCTGTCAACACAGGAGCATTATCACATTATTTATATTGTTATAAAAGCACATATTATACTATTAATTATCTAATTATGTATATGATTATAAAGTTGTTGTCGGGCAGAAACCTCGTATCTCCATATTTTTCCGTAAATGAACGCCCTACTTCATCATACTAGAGTGTTGCAAATATAGTGAAAATATCAGATCTACAAGCTCACAACACGTCACAATGAGCTTGTAGATCTGCTATTTTCACTATTTTAAAATGTTTTTAAAATGATAATAAAAAAAGGAATGATTTTGGACATACAGCGACATATCGTTGTTGTCGGGCAGAAAACCTTGCATCTCCATATTTAGACTTAATGCCTTACTTCATCATACAAGAGTGTCAAAAGAAATAGTGAAAATATCAGATCTACAAGCTCTTTGTAGATCTGATATTTTCACTATTTTAAATGTTTTTTTAATAATAATGAATAATATATGTAATAATAATAATAATGAATAATATATGTAATAATAATAATAATAATGAATAATATATGTAATAATAATAATAATGAATAATAAGACCAGAGTGGTTTCAGAACTAAACGGTCAAACTGTTCCAGAATCACTCAAACCAACAGAAAAGGCCTTTGGTTTGTCTGTCAACACAGGAACATTATCACATTGTTTATAATAATATAAAATAATGTATTATTCTATTAAGACAATGTCTACAGTCTACAGTAGGATCTTAGTTGATTAAGTTCAGTAAGAGTAGGACAGACATTCTGAGATAGATACAGGAGGCTGGAACATTTTAAATATAATCTTATTTTTAAATAAAACAGGAAGCTGAAAGAGGGATCTGATCACTTTCTTTCTCAGAAGCAGTTGTTATATCTCAACTGTCATGATAGGAGAACCAGTATAAAGATCATTGTAATACTTTAATCTACTTGTAAACATGGATTTAACTGTCAATAAAAGGTCACCTCATTGGTCAGACTGTAATCAGTGATATTTTAATATTATAAGACGGTAAAGTCACTACTTTGGTTCAGACCAGCTGAATGTAACATATTGTGATCACGACACCATCTAACACAGGGGTGTCGAACTCATTTTATTTCATCTAACATTTACACATTATAATAACTTTATTAACTAGACAGCACTGTTCCTGAAGAAACAGTGCGGTATCGCTAAGAATGTTGATAGTATTGACTATTGATAGTTTTTTTTAAGTGTTAAAGGTGTTTAAGTATTGGTAATGTTAAAGGTTTTAAAGGTTTAAGGTTTTAAAGGATTTAATGGTTCTAAAGGTTTTAAAGGTCTACGGTTCTAAAGGTTTGAAAGGTGTTAAAGGTTTTGATAGTGTTGACAGTGTTGAATAGTGTAAAATGTAGTTTTTTTTAGGGTAAACAGTGCTTGCTAGGGTCTAAGAGGCGAAAAGATCAAATGGTAAATTTGTAATAAATAGTGGGAATAACATTACCGTGATCGCCTTAGCGATCCCACAATTAATTGGTTAACCACTTTATACTTAGTTATTATAGTATACTAGATTTGCTAGTATTTCACAAAATCTTTCTAACAAAAATAGCAGATCTACAAGCTCACAACACGTCACATTGCGGTTGATGTTGTGAGCTTGTAGATCTGCAATTTTACCTAAATGTTTGCCAGAGAATTGGGATGCTAGGGTTCTGTTACTTTAACTATGGACACTGATTTTAAAGTCTTAGATTACTAGTTTCAAATATGCATTTTAGAACATAATGTTATGTAAATATACTTACTCCTCAGTCCCTTCACTTGGTCGTCAGTAGCAGTCAGCTTCGTTTCTACGTTGGACAGCCGAGCAACATGGGCTGAAATCAACACAATATTAGCATTAAGTCACTCATAAATACTCATGTAGTTTCATTTGTGGATTATATGGACCAATACAGTAAATGACATTATCAACACAGTATCTATTCTCTGAGTTCAACTGAAGTTATTAACCCTTAAAGGACCACTTCACCCATTTTCAACCTATCTTCATTATAATATGGTACAGTACAATTTTGTTCAACCCCATCTGTGTCTCAGAGGAGGGCTGTGGACACTTCAGAAACCTGACTACCAGTGACATTATCGATGGGGAATCCAAGCTAATAGAAACCACAGGCTTTCTATTCCTGGAAAATTAGCATGCTATAATGGAAGCCATTGTTCTCGCGTTAATACAAATATGTTGAAATCTTGTTTGGAAAAAATGTAAAGCCTGTCTAATGATGATGTCATTGGTAGGTGGGTTTCTGAACTGTCCACAGCCCTCTGAGACACAGACTGTGAGACAAAATTTGTACCATTTTATCATGAGCCTTAGTGAGGACCTATTGAAGAAAGGTTGAAAATGGGTGAAGTGCTCCTTTAACCCATTAAGACCTGAGGCCGATTCTACAAATGTTTTCTCTATCCTAACAGTTTTCTGAAAAATAGATGTTTCTATATCAGTGGTTCTCACACTTTTTCATGTCAAGGACCCCCAAAATTATGTATGGCCGTGGACCCCCATCTCAAAAGAGTTTTGTTCCAGAAACAGGGATTTGAGTTCAAATGTTCGCTTTAAAAACAAGTATTGAAGGATTTGCACAAATTTGACTGATTTTTCAAAAATAGCAGATCTACAAGCTCATAGAGCGACACAAAGTGACACGCTATGAGCTTGTATATCTGCAATTTTTGAATAGCCAAAGTATAAAATATGGCAAAAGTGGTTAAAATTATTGTGACATTATTAACCCATTAAAACCGGCAACATCATGTCTTTCAGAAAACTCTTTAGATCAGGGGTCTTCAACAGGGGGTCCGGGACCCCTAGGGGGTCCTCAGAGTAACTACAGGGGGTCCGTCAAATCTTTGTGTGATATATTATTTTTTTCCTTAACTTGAACCCTAGCATCCCTTTTCTGAAGAGAACTTTAGCCAAAAATAGCAGATCTACAAGCTCACAACGCCTCGCAGCGCGAGGCGTTGTGAGCTTGTAGATCTGCTATTTTGGCAAAGAGGTAGAGGTGTAGAGGGAAAAAAGAGCAGACCAAGTAAACAAAAAAAGTTTAATCTGAAACACAATTTTATACAATATACAGGGGGTCCCTGCTTCATCTCTCTCTCAGCTAGGGGGTCCCTGGGCTGAAAACGTTGAAGACCCCTGTTTTAGATCAGTAGTTCTCAAAAATAGCAGATATACAAGCTCACAGTGCATCACTTTGTGCTGTATTCATAATAATTTAAGCATTGTTTTTACACAAATCTTGTCTTCTGGGGGTCCCTGGCACAAAACATTTTCAGATGGGGGTCCACGGCCAAATACACATTTTGGGGGTCCTTGGCATGAACAAGTCTGAGAACCACTGATTTAGAAGGCATTTGTAGAATGGGCCTCAGGTCTTAATGGGTTAACTGCTACAATGACAGATGCTTTCCAGGTTTTAAAGGGTTAAGTCATTTTTCAACTCTGCTCTTTCCTGTCTGCATCCACTGAACATCATCAGGTTCACATTACCTTCACTTTGGACCTCTGTGGTACCCAGTCTGGTATGGTGGTCTTCAACCTGGACCTCTGTGGCACCCAGTCTGCTCTGGTGGTCTGCAACCTGGACCTCTGTGGTACCCAGTCTGCTCTGGTGGTCCTCAACCTGGGACTCACTCGCACTCAATTTGGCAGCCATTTCTGGAAACATATCACAGAGAAAGAAGACATTTCAGCCTGTACCTTTACACATTCTTCAGGCTGCATTTTTGGCACAATAAGCATGTTGCCTCTTGAACATTCTAACCAGAATTTGCTCCTATGTGGATTATGTCAAACACACAGTAAATTACATGATGAAAACATGATCAGATCTCTGAGCTCAACTGAATGAATTATACGTAAAGTAAGACATTTTTCAACACTGTCCTCTCATACATGCATTGACTGAACATCATTCTGGTCTAATTACCTCCACTTTCTTTCTTCAAGTTCTCCACCTGGGCTTCACTGGTACTGAGTCTGGTCTGGATGCTCTGGACATGGTCTTCACTGGTACTGAGTCTGGTGTGGATGCTCTGGACCTGGTCTTCACTGGTACTGAGTCTGGTCTGGATGCTCTGGACCTGCTCTTCACTGGTACTGAGTCTGGTCTGGAAGCCCTGGACCTGGTCTTCACTGGTACTGAGTCTGGTCTGGAGGACTTCGACCTGCTTCTGACTGACAGTCAATTTGGCAGACATTTCTGGAAAACATATCACAGAGAAAGAAGACATTTCAGCCTGTACCTTTACACATTCTTCAGGCTGCATTTTTGGCACAATAAGCATGTTGCCTCTTGAACATTCGAACCAGCATTTTATTTTGCCATACCTTTCAAATCCACCCGAAGATCAGACACTAAGACTCTCTGGGTCTTGGCTTCTTTCACCACGTTCTTCAGCTTCTCTCCCTGTACTTCCACAATGTGTCTCTGTACTGCCACGGTGTCTCTCAGCTCCTTGACTTCACCTTCGCGGGCTGTCACCTTGGCCTCCATGGTCTTCAGCATCTGACCCTGTTCTACCACAGAAAAAAAAAACATTCCAAAAAAGCTTAATCTTTCATGAATTAAAGACAAATTCAATTATTTTTTTTAAGGAATTTCTAAAGAAATTTAAAAAAAAAATCATAAATTAGAAAACAAATGTAGTGAAAATAGCAGATCCACGAGCTAGCTTGTAGATCTAATATTTTCACTAGTTTGGGTCCCGGGCAAACATCTGATTACTCTTTTGGGTCTTGAGCTAAAAAGTTTAGGAACCACTGGATTAAAGGGCCATTCACACAGTGAGTACTATAACTATAGGTATAAATATATAGTATTCAAAATGGTTCTAAGTCAAGTGGATTCAACAACAACTATAAAACATGGTGAACGATATAGTTATAGTTGTATTGTTGTGATTTTGGTTGACCAACCATGTGGTCCTTTAACCCATTCAATCTGTGAACACATCTGTGTCACTTTAGATGTCTTTGGCTATTCAAAAATAGCAGATCTACAAGCTCATAGCACGGCAACTTACTGCCGCGCTATGAGCTTGTAGATCTACTATTTTGGAAGAAACGTGAAAATGTGTGCAAATCTTTGAATATATATTCTACCCCCAGAATGATATGTATTTGGCCGCGGACCCCCATCTCAAAATATGTTGTTCCAGGGACCCCCAGAAGCACAGATCGGAGTTTAAAATGTTCACTTTAAAACAAATACAGTACATTCAAAGATTTGCAAAAAGTTTCTAGATTTTTCAAAAATACCAGATCTACAACCTTGGTGCTGCGCTATGAGCTTGTATATCTGCTATTTTTGAATAGCCGAAGAAATCTAAAATGAAAAATCTAAAATGTTCCTTAAAGGGTTGAGAGTCTCCCTCTAAGGGAGGTGAGTGATGTTTCAGTTGAGTCACGTGGGGAAAAAAAAAGGGCGTTCGATTTGTTGCACTACAAAATGGCTGCCACTGCTGTGCCCTATTCACCTGTTTCCTATTCAGTGTGTTTTCCACTTCCTGTCGATTTGATCCAATGAAATCCAATGAAACTGGTCAGATGACCAATGATATCCAATGAAATCGACAGGAAGTGGAAAACACACAGCCTAGGAAACAGGTGAATACATCATTTCACAACAAGCTTTTCTATAAATTCACCTGCAATCTGTGTCATGATATCCTTCACAGTCTGCTCCATGTCTGCCAGTTTGGACGTTAGTGGCATCACAGTCTCCACCTTCTTCTCCATGTCTGCCAGTTTGGACGTTAGGACTGAAACCAGCAGGGATAAAGATCATTTGAATTTAGGACTGAAACCAGCAGGGATAAAGATCACTTGAATTTAGGACTGAAACCAGCAGAAAAATAGTCACTGTATTCATTTGACTTTGGTTGATGTAATCAGCATAGCATGATCTAGCTCTGGTCCGTAGTGTCAGGAGTTCTCCTTAACGCTATGCGACTGTAGCGTGTATTTTCCTCATTTGAATGAGTAAACGATGTCTACGCTATAAATACACGTTCGCTCAATATGAAAACGCTATGACCAGATCTGTTGGTGGTACTGGAGTAACTAAAAAATGTCTCTGTCCACTGGAATATTTTATTTTCTGGCCAAAAAGTGGATTTTACATAAAGGTGGGTGTCTCAGAGTCTTCCCACCGCCAGAGGGTAGGCTTTAAACACCTTAAAACCGCATTTGTTTTTGTAAGTTGTTTATTTTTTACTTAAGTGTAGACATTGTGCTCCTGTTCGCATGAGGAAAAATATACGTATAGTCACATAGCGTTAAGGAGAAGTTCTAACACTATGGACCAGAGCTAAGCATGATCCATATTTATTTTACCTTCATTATCTCTCTCCACTCCAGCCATCTTGTCTCTGAGCTCCTTCAGTTTGGACCCCATGTTGTTCAGATTGTCTTGAGAAAGAGCAGCAGACAGACAGAATAGCAACACAGACTTCAGCCTTCATTCTGAGTTTCTGACCTTTTCAAAAAACTAAACAAAAAAGCCCTGCTGCTCCTTCTCACAACGTACGTAAATACTAGCAACTTCTAAATGTGTATCACATCCAGTTTTCTGTTAGCAGTACAGTTAAACGGCATCCCCCTCTCTCTCTCTCTGGTTGAATAGTGCTACCTTATCAGTTGGAAAGTGTTGGTCTATAAATCAAAAGCAACTCTCTTATCAGTTGGAAAGTAGCCTACACCCTGACCACACGGAAGGTTGTCTGCCAACTTCTGAGGCAACTCCAGACTGTTACCAGATTTAACAGTTTTTCATATAATTCCAAATGACAGACGGTCAGAGGTCAAAGGTCAAAGTGGTAAAGTTTTTAGTCTTGAGGGAACACATATGTGTAATGACGTTTCATTGCTGTTGGTCAAACGGTTCATGAGCTATGCCTGTTCAAAGTTTGCATTTTTCAATTGAGTGCTACAGCGCCACCCTTTTGCCAATAGTTGTGAGTTTCATTTCTTGGCCGTTTGGCAGAACCATCTACCATAGTGCCAAGTTTAATAAGAGAAGGGCGGAAGAAGAAGAAAAACAACAGGAAACAAAAGCCTCAAGCATTGAGCTGCACAAGGACAATACAAGCTCACCTCCTATTGGATCCTCAGCACCATCCTGTTGAACACAGTCATGTTATTTAATTTCAACAACATGAAGTACTGTATGGTATTGTACAATATGAGCTCTATTGAACAACATTATATCTTGAAAGAGGTAGGAGATGAGGCAAAGAAAGAAATGAAAAAAAAACAAACATTAAAAGTCAGTGAATGAGTTTAGAATGAATCATGTGTCCTATAGTTTTAAAGTGAGTGAATGAGTTTAGAATGAATCATGTGTTCTATAGTTTTAAAGTGAGTGAATGAGTTTAGAATGCATCATGTGTTCTATAGTTTTAAAGTCAGTGAATTAATTTAGAATGCATCATGTGTCCTATAGTTTTAAAGTGAGTGAATGAGTTTTGAATGAATCATGTGTCCTATAGTTTTAAAGTGAGTGAATGAGTTTAGAATGCATCATGTGTCCTATAGTTTTAAAGTGAGGGAATGAGTTTTGAATGCATCATGTGTTCTATAGTTTTAAAGTGAGTGAATGAGTTTAGAATGAATCATGTGTCCTATAGTTTTAAAGTGAGTGAATGAGTTTTGAATGCATCATGTGTTCTATAGTTTTAAAGTGAGTGAATGAGTTTAGAATGAATCATGTGTTCTATAGTTTTAAAGTGAGTGAATGAGTTTTGAATGCATCATGTGTCCTATAGTTTTAAAGTGAGTGAATGAGTTTTGAATGCATCATGTGTTCTATAGTTTTAAAGTGAGTGAATGAGTTTAGAATGAATCATGTGTCCTATAGTTTTAAAGTGAGTGAATGAGTTTTGAATGAATCATGTGTCCTATAGTTTTAAAGTGAGTGAATGAGTTTAGAATGAATCATGTGTCCTATAGTTTTAAAGTGAGTGAATGAGTTTTGAATGCATCATGTGTTCTATAGTTTTAAAGTGAGTGAATGAGTTTTGAATGCATCATGTGTTCTATAGTTTTAAAGTGAGTGAATGAGTTTTGAATGCATCATGTGTTCTTTACCAGCTTCTTTTTCACTTCGTCGACGGCGTCATTAATTCCACTCGTGTGCTTCTCATATAGACCTTTGGTCACAGCAGTGCATTCTGGGAACAACACAGACACAAAGTTGATTCAGCTGCTCAGACCAAGACCCCAGGACTGCGGTGGATGTTTGAGGTAAGACTGAACTATTGTCTACGTCTGGTATTGCCAGATTAGCGCTACTGCGCATGCTTCAAGCCCAAGTAAAGCTGGAGTCGCCTGGTGGCCGACTCTGGAAGTGCAGCTTACCACAGCTGAGGCCGTGGTAAGCTGCGCACAAGGTTGCGCACGGAGGTGAACCTACTGCGCATGGGAGACATATTTATATGAGGGGGGGGGGGGGGAGACAGAGGCAGTGGCACCCCTTCTATTTTTTTTATTTAGGCTCAAAGTTACCTATTTAACCCTTAATTAGTATTTGCACAGTTATTGCTTGAAGTGGCGCGGGTAAGCAGCCTATTGAAATTAATGGACAGGGATTAAACATTGTTCCTCTCGTTCATATATGGCTCAATGAAATAAATAAACTCATCAAAAACACCGCACAATGAGTGTGATTTGTTTTCCAACTTTCAAGTTCATTGCTGCTTTCAGCAAGCCCACACAGTATTCTCCAGGAACTGCTGTCTCAACTTTTCTACTCCATTATATTCTCTTATATTCTATTGTGTTCAGTGGCATTTCATTTTTCTCCTGTTGGTGATTAGTTCATCAGTGTCAGCAAGCCTATCTCTGCAGTTTGGAGGTCTAAAACTATTCAACTTTCCATCCAAGTGATGGTTGTTGCATGCATGGCAGCCTTCTCACCTGGAAACAGAGGTCTTTTATCTGGTTCTTGGTGCCAGCACCTCTCCATGAGCTTTACCAGGTCCTCCAGCCCTGTGGCCTGCTCTGGGTCAACCTCATCCAGGGACGGCCTTTGTCCCTGAGGGACCAGATGCTCTATGATGGCGGGGAGGGAATCTGAGAGAGTGGAGGATAGATGATGGGGGGGGGGGGTGGATGAATTGAAGAGAATTCTTTAATCTATAGGAGAATAGTTACTTGTCAAACGATGTGTGCAATTATTGCTATTGTTGAATTAACATTAAGCCAAAGAGCCAAAGATGCCATATGTGAGTCAGAGGCAATGTGTGATTTAAGGAGTGAGATATAAGACTATGGACAAAGCAAGAAAAAATAAAGGAGAGAGAAAATCACTTGCCATATGGTTCTTTCCCCTTCACAATGGAACACAGAAGTATCCCATAGCTAAAATAAAAAGAGACACATCAGGAATGTCAGCATTTACCTTACATAGCATTCATGTTTAATTTGCCAATTGAGAACACAAAACATAAAAAATAGCAACTAGATAAATGTCCATATTGTTGGGGTAATTGTCACTGTACACATAGGCCTATGTGAACTTAGGTTGGTTTGCACCGACAGAAGTAGCTATATGTATCTACTTTCTGTTAAACAAAACTAAAACAAATCTAATAAAATAGAAAGATCAACATAACTACATGACAACATGACTTTCTACTTGAATGGTATGAAGCCTATCCACTACACATGAAGAGCAGTTCATGATTTATGTTGGACATTCACAGGGCTTTATTGCCGCAACAGACAGCTGAGTTGATTGAGTTGAGGATATAATTAGATAGACACAGACAATCCCACAGGTTGTCTGTGTCTAATGATGAATACCTGTAGACATCAAAGGCGGGGGTGGCTTTGTATGACAAGGAGATTAAGGCCTCTGGAGGCATGTAGCTTGTCGTTCCCGCCCCCTTGATATGAGCAGACGTTGAATAGTTGACAAACTTGGAAAGGCCAAAGTCAGTGATCTGGATGAAAAGAGAGCAGAATGGAGAGAAAATAAAGGGAACAGAGACGGAGGAAGAGAGACATGCAGAGAAGTGGAAGGAGGAATAGAGAGAGGGTTAGGAGAGAGAGAGCAAGAGTGAATGATGATATAGCACGCGTTAGTATGCATTACCAAAAAATAGGACCCGAAGGGTGGACATAATAACTGTGGTTGTTGTTGAACTATCATTTTCTGAGTTATTCCATGTTACATAAACTGAATTAATGAGTTTTTCACTTTTCACTTCAACCAACAATTCTGCTCCGTCTTAGGACTGTTTTGCTCATCAAACATAACAGATCTACAAGCTCACAACGCGTCCATCCGTGAGACGTTGTACATTTCTGAGATCACAAACCCCCTAGAGCAGAGCATCAGATACAGTTATTACATGAACATAACATTCAACCTTCAATGCATAATTAAACTACCACATATCATAGTATAATCCATAGAACCACAGTACAATCCACAGAATCATCCTATTAACAATATGAAATTAAATGCCACAGGGAGGAGGCCGGGGAGGTGGAGGAAATTTGACATTGACAGCTGTACGGACCGCCATAGTTGCACTGAGGGAATGAGGGTGTGTGTGAGATAGCTTGTAGCGAATGAGAATGAAGATAAGTTGAATGTGGAGAGACAGACTGACTTGTGAGAGTATGTATGAATTAACTTGTTATACGTATGTTACAGTGAAATGTGATGAGACTTGATCTAGTGGCGTTCTCAACTAGAACATTCTCATTCTACTACTCTACCAACACAATGTGGAATGCCCTGACACCATCCATTAAACAATGTGGATTACTGGCTTCTTTCAAAACAGGCCTGAAAATCCATCTATCAGGAGACCACAAGGCGAGGTAAACGCAATGTTCCCATAGAAAGGAGGTGTCATTCACTGCCGACATTTTCCCCCTTTCTCCTTTGTATTTATAGTGTTTTGTATTTGTTGATGACATGTATTATTGTGTTATTTTTATGCCATGTTTATGAATTGAATACATAGATCCACAATGGAAACAAGTCCCCAGGACTTTTTTGTGTTATCCTTTTAGCCTAAATGTCTGACTGTACTCATGCTCTTTTACATTTCTGACTAATAAAGTATTCAATCAATCAAAAACAATAACTGAATGAATATGAGCTTGAACAATCCCAGAGGATGGACATGCTTGACCCATCATCACTGATGATAATCAATCATCCAAACATTTGTCTGGGACTCACCTTGACATTTAGGTCTGTGTCCAGCAGTACATTGCCAGGCTTCAGGTCCTTGTGGATGATGGGAGGGTTGAGACTGTGAAGGTGCTCCATGCCCCGAGCCACTTGGTGAGCCAGTCGAAAGACCAGGGACCAGGGTAGAGGGTGGTTTAGTTTTGTCTGTAGATGGAGGGGTTAAAGCAGAAAAGTCTGAGTTTTGATTGATCGATTGAGTACTTTATTTGTCAGAAATGTAAACAGCTAAAGGGATAACACAAAAAAAGGTCCTGGGGACTTGTTTCATTGTGGTCTTATGTATTCAATTAATCAACATAGCTCACATTTTCCAAAGATTGTAAAGCTTTTTTCAAAATAGCAGATCTACAAGCTCACAATGCATCACATTGTAGATCGCAGACCTGTGCGAACTTGGTGATGTAAAAAAAGGATATCTGTTGTTTCCATTGTATTCAATAAAAAAAAAACGTAACACAATAACACATCAACAAATACAAACACTATATGTACAAAGGAGAAAAAGGAAAAACGGCGGCAGTGAATGACACCTCCTTTCGATGGGAATTTACATTTACTGTACCTCCCCTTGTGGTCTCCTGAAATATGTTTTTATTTTGTTTTCAGGACAGTTTTGAAATAGCCAAGTTCAGATTGTGCTGAGTTCAGAACTGCCCAATACAAAGCCTGAAGCCCCCAGGGCAGGGCTTTTTGAAGCAAGAAAGAACTAGAGGCCAAATCTGGTACTGCAAGAGTGGAGCATAAAGGATACTGTGTCCATGCTTCTGTGGCCCAAAACCCTAGTGCTCCCCCTCTATTGTCATAGAGTTTATGACCAAACCTGGGAATAGAGTGTACTTCTGGGGGAGTATACTGTATATAGATAGTTAATGGTCCGAATGTACAAAAGTATTGGCATCAAAATATACTTTAAGTACACTGTAAGACTACTCACATTTTCCAAAGATTGTAAAGCTTTTTTCAAAATAGCAGCTCTACAAGCTCACAACGCATCACATTGTAGATTGACTTTTTTCGAATAGTCGAAGTAGACAGAGGGGGGTATGTCATGTGATGTCAGTGGGAGGTGGGGTGGCTGTGCAGTATCGGAAAGCAGACCCATGCAAACTTGGTGATGTAAAAATATATATCTGTAGTGTAAAAATGGTTGCCGCAGTGACATTAAGAAAACATGGGTTGTGATGTACTAAAATCTTCAAATGACTTCCAGTTCCATTATATTTTCTTAACTTTTAAAGTAAAATATAAAAAAAAAAACACAAAACATTTGTGTCATGTACAGTACAAGCATGTGTGTCCTCAGTAAACTGAACATGTTAAAGTTTGAATGAGGTTTCTAGGTGTAAGTGTGTAGGAGTAATTCGTTTTGTGGAGAATAATAAATAAATACTAAATAGTGAGGACATTGTGTGCTCACACACAAATAATGAGGATAACTACCCCACAATAATAACATGCTGGAGTGACCGAGGAAGACGTAGAGAACAGAAGTAAATGGAAATAGATGATCTGCTGTGGCGACCCTGATGGGAATTAGCAAGAAGAAGAAGAAGAAGAAGAAGAAGAAGAAGAAGAAGAAGAAGAAGAAGAAGAAGAAGAAGAAGAAGAAGAAGACTACTGCATACTATATGTCCTATATACCATTAATGGTATACTTTATATTCTCTATATATTTATATTTGATTTATAATTTTAGATAAAGATGATATGATGATGGATGAAGATGGATATCATGAAGATGATATCCATCCATACATCCATCTTTAACCGTTCGGATCCTGGGGGCAACAGACTTCCCTTTCCCAGGAAACATTAGCCACTTCCTCCTGGAGGATCCCAAGGCGTTCCAAGGCCAGTGTGGAGTTCTAATCCCCCCATCTGGTCCTTGGTCTGCCAGGGGTCTCCTCCAAGTGGGAGAGAAGATGATGTGACATTTGTGAATCGTTTTCTTTTAAGAATAAGGGAAGTTCTTTTTGTTTAATTGTCAGATCAGTTCAAACATATATATATACACACAAATATAACCATAATCATAACCTTTTGAGATGAAAGACAAAAAAGAAAAACATTTTACAAGGACTCACTACATTGGAAATTGTTCAACATCACTGGATCATCAAATAAATCAGTGAATCAATAAAGGGGAAAAAGATGACCTGCAAGGAGGCAAGGGATCCTCTCTCCATCAATTCCATGACCAGGCCGATCTGTATGTCAGAGACAGATGGTAGACGGCCCCTGAAGACCCCCAGGACCTGGATGACATGGGGGCTCGCTGCCCATCGCATCAGTTTAGACTCACGATCCAAGTTCTTATCTGAGGATCTGACAAGGAGAGGGTTTCAATATGTATAAGTATTTAATTTAATTGTGTGTGTGTGTGTGTGTGTGTGTGTGTGTGTGTGTGTGTGTGTGTGTGTGTGTGTGTGTGTGTGTGTGTGTGTGTGTGTGTGTGTGTGTGTGTGTGTGTGTGTGTGTGTGTGTGTGTCCAAGAACAAATGCAGTGTAAGTACTTTGAAATACAGTTTGTATCTTTTAAATCCTCATCACTTACCCGTCATCAGGACCTAATACTTTAATGGCCACATCCCGTCTCCATCCAAGATGTCTGACCCCATAGACTTGACCAAATCCACCACTACCAATCACCTTCCAGTCCTTCTTGTCCAGACTCTTCTCATCAATCACTGCTAGATCAGGGCAGCTGTCCATCACTAAAGAGAGGGGAGAGGATTACAAAGACAAAGGTCATTTACATACTACACAAAAATACCAGGGGAAGTCTAGGGATGTTGCAATAATAACATTATGGCCGATCTACACCAGAGACTTTTCGCACACACACATACACATGTGCGCATATACGCACACACACACTTTTCGATCCAGTCCTATTTTAAAGCCTGCGTATGCGGTGTAGCCGGTATCATTGATATGAATTGGATCTAAACAAACGCGATGTACGCGCCACGCATACGCTCGCTTTGAAAAGTCTGGTGCCGTTATTGAAATACCACTATATTAATAAGCCAACCACAAGAGGTGGGAAGAAACTGCACTAACCGAAATTACATATACAAGACTGATGTGTTCCGTTTTTATTTGCATTTAAAATATACAGCCTACTGTATTCATTTTGTGCCGTTTTTTTTAGGTACCCCCCCTTTTCTTTTCTCCTGTCACAACCAAAGGACCACAATGGAAATACGATTTTTTTATTATTATTTAGACTATTGTGCACCTGCCTTCATTTCTACATGACTTGTACAATCAATACAAAATATACATTCTCATGGCCATTTACAGTACATTTTGTGTCAACCTGGATCAACGGATAGGAAAGTTTGCGTTTCATGAAGAGAATGTCTCTACGACACATCATGCATACGATAACAACACAAACACACATGTCAGGACAAGTCATTAATAGCAAGGAGCCTAAGAACACCAACACACATAAGTCAGTTATAGCGAGGAGAGGAATAAACAGTGGTTGATATGAACTCAGATCCCTGTGGATTTGTAAGAGACTCAGAGACCCAGAGTCAGGGCCATTTGAACCCCACCGCCATCACAGCCCCTCTTCAATGCTCCAGAACCACTTTCATCTGAGACCCCCTGGACCCCTGCCCCACTCCCCTGCTCCTGAAACTCCACTAACGATCCCCACAGTTTGTCCTGTCCCTGACTGTAACACACCCACTCTACACTACACTGGTGTGGTACTGAGGGGTTGGAGGGACACACTAGAAGCACAGGTCCAACAGCACCTGTGTGTCACAGACATGCAGACATCTGGGTATTTCACCTACATTTGAGACAGCTACCCCGCAAAAGGGAAAAGGCAGAACGGTGCATTACAGGCAGGGCCGGCGCGTCCTATAGGCGCCCTAGGTGGAGGGGGGTTCCGAAATGGGTGGTTTTTGGGTGGTGTAGTATTCTGAATGATGACACTCGCACAATCGGTATTCTATCACTCGTTTGCAAGTCACATCACTGAGTGAATTAACCTTGTGATATGCCTGCCTGTCTGTCTGCTGCCTGGAACTGAGAGCCTGCTATGCAGCCTGGCTGTTGACTGAGCTGTGGAGGGGGGAGGGGGGAGGGGGGAGGGGGGAGGGGGGGCTGTTAGACTCAAAGACATATAAAGGTAGACGCCTCCTCCGGCTCTGAGGCGTCTGTATCTCGGGCGCCATTTTGGAGAAGGCAAGCTTCCTGTCTTTCCGGGACTTGGCAAAATCTAGTTGTACAAAAATAAAGATATTCTTATACAACTAGATTCTGACAAGTCCCAGAAAAGACGCACTGTGATTGGCCAGTAGTCAGGAAGCTTGCTAGCTTCTCCTAGCCACTCCTTTATTCACTCCCCCATTATCACCTTTCAGTCAGCTGTCAACTCTATAGAAACTTGTGCAACACAATTCAAATGATGGCCACTGTTACAGCACATCATTTTCATAAAATACTGCCATGCTTAGAAAACAGAATAGCCTAAAGACCAGTGTGGTCTAATTCATACCAAACTGAGGTTCCTTGAAATTCTAAAGTTTGAGTACCAGACCCCCATAACTCTGACAGTGTATAAATGGACTGTTACAGGTCCATTTGGTTCCATTTATACACTCTCATAAATAGAACCAAATGCACCGTTAGGGGTCCATTTGGTTCCATGTATACACTCTCGGAGTTACACACCTTTTAAGGGTCCATTTTGTTTCTTTGAGAACTACTGGCCTACACTAGAACATAAATAAACAAACAAAACTAAACGTCTTAACATCTTTTTAATAACATGACTGGTATCCTGTATTTTTAACTGTGCTTATACTGCACTGTTTAGTTTTGTTCCAAAGATACTGAAAATGACAACATTCATATGGAAGTGCTGGCTAATTCATGCAGCATGGTTGGGGTGTCTTTACTGACCAATCCTTGTGGCTTTCAGTGGGGCTTGACAGACAGTGCAGCATGCGAGTGTGGCGAGCCTGAGCAGTCTGCCGAACACATTATTAACACCTGCCCCCTGTATCGACCACCTTCGGAGGCTGGCCTCTTCCAACTGGGACCAGAGACAAGGGCGTGGCTACTCGTTACTGAGTTGGACATTTGAGGATGATACACGAAAGAAGAAGAAGTGGCTTTCAGCCCAAACGCTAGCAACACGATGTCCAAACAAAGTTTAACTCGACTTGTTTAACACATCGCAACGATTCATGAAAGCGAAACCATACACTTGCCATAACACTAGCCACGCATCTCCAGGCATGGTTGGTTCCACACGGAGGAAAACATGTTTGTTCAAAACTTTAGGTTGTGTGCTCTTTTGCTGCTAGCAGCCATTACACAAATACTGTTATATCTGCTATTTTTCTAATAGCCAACACAGATTTCTGGGTTTTAATGGGTTAAACCTGTAAAGCATTGTGCTCATGACACCATTGTCACACATAACTGTATTGTGCAGATTCCATTATGTGTTGTACTTACAAATATAAAGCATACATTACAACTATCTGCACTTCTCAATCTCAGCTAATACTGCGGTGAGGACAGTCAACAGAGGAAGAGGCGGTCAGTCACTGGAGGCCACAGGTATAACTACTTGTGTTTTCTCATGCAATGTATTGTATCCACTACACTGACAGACTTTAATTTACTGCATGAATACAACAATACCATTATCAAATGCACGTTGTTGGATGTGTATGGAACTCATTCTAATAAACAACCTATTTACAATTACAACGACCTTCCATAGGTCACTACTCATTTTTATTCTAGTTATGCATTGTAGCCACTACACTTACATATTGTCATTCAACATGTATACACAACATCATAATTGTCACAAACATTTTCATCTACAGCAGTGGTTCTCAAACTTTTTTTGCGTCAAGAACCCCCAAATTGAAATGTATTTGGCTGCGGACCCCCATCTGAAAATATTTTGTGGCAGGGACCCCCAGAAGATAAGATTTGTGTTAAAAATGAGATTTGCAAAAATGTTCTAGAATCTAGATTTTTTTTTTAATGCTGATCTATAAGCTCATATTGACACGCAATGAGCTTGTATATCTGCTATTTTTGAATAGCCAAAATATAAAATATTGCCGGGGATCCGATGGGAGCACAAGGACAGAGCCTTTCAAGAGGAGAGGACAGATGTACCACATAACTCCCTCTGCAACATGACAACAAAGCGTCTACTCTAACACCAAATGTTACCTCGTGTCCATCGTCACCTACACTTCTGCATTTATACACATTTGTCATTGCTACATGCACGCTCCTGAAGGGTGCTTTTTTCTAGTGTAAAGAACAATGAAATGGTGAAACTTGTGGTTTAGAACGGCAGCTCCTACACGTGCTTTCAAAGGACTCTGCTGTGCAGTACTTTAGACATTCACATTCAAGCACTTTCAAGCTCACAACACGTCGCACGCTGCAACGTGTAGTGACTGTGAGCAACTTTTTGATATGTTTCTTCATTACATAAAACCATCAGCACAACAAGTCTATGTTGTTTCTTCTCTTTTTCTCTTTCTTTTGTCTTTCTTCGGCCTGCGCCCCGGGCTATAGTGTAATAACTGGCCCTACAAATACCCAACCTCTGAACCTTTGAAATCTAGACAAGACAAACTGGTCCTGTTGTCTCCCTGCTGTCAAACTATTTCAAAAATCACTTCTTAAAAGGGAACTGAAAGCTCATGTTGTTGTTGTTTCTGATGTATCACTATAGTAAGGTCAGTCCATGAGCCAAATTGAGCAATGATTATCGAAAGAGTGGGCAAAACCATACCTATATTAAATTGTTTATAGGGTCAATATAAGTAAATAAATATATGATAACCTTTCCACAGGAGCAGCTTTTTCATATTTATCACACATTTGTTATTTTCCCCATACGTACATGACAGGTGAAAATATGACAACATTTTAAAAAAGAGTTATCATAATGAAACTTCCTGAGTTGATTACTTGCATGAAGACAATGATTTATCGTATTTTCTGAAATTGTATATTTAAATATGCAAATTATGCATTAGGAAAATATGCCCGAATTTGCATAACTTTCCAAAATCAACATTGGAACATTGGACAAAGCCAGAGTCAACATTCTTATTTCATTTTGTTAAGATGTTGGAGTCAAAGGTTTTTAACGAGGGAATATTCAATATCTGGCTCAATTTTGGGGCTCTGGCTCATGGACTAAATGCTTAATTTGCATATTTAAATATACAATTTCAGAAAACGTAATAAGTGATACGATAAATCATTGTCTTCATGTAAGTAATCAACTGGGGAAGTTTCATTATGATAACTATTTTTCACCTGTCATGTATGTATGGGGAAAATAACAAAATGTGTGATAAATATGAAAAAGCTGCTCCTGTGGAAAGGTTATCTTATATTTATTTACTTATATTGACCCTATAAACAATTTAATATAGGTATGGTTTTGCCCACTCTTTCGATAATGAAATCTTGTCTAGCTCATGGACTAATTCAACACAATCAACCTTTAAACTTTTCCAAACTTTAGATTAAATCATGTCAAAGTGCTTCTCCAGTTAAAGCGAAAGTGAAAAAATAAACGTTTATGTCTCTAGTAAAGCAGTTCATTTGAAAAGACGTATACAGTACTACACTTTTCATCTTTATGAATATGCTACACCAGTAATACCTCTGGGTATCTTGTATTGTTGAATGCCACAGATGGCCCTGACTGAAAAATACTGTTAATGTAACTCAGAGAGTGTAAAAGGGAACTGACACTTTATACAAAGCATCCCCTACCTATACTCTCACTGTTAAATTAACAGTAAGCGTGAGGATTGATCTTGTATTTATTTGTATTGATACAGACACAGTGCACATATCATACTTACTGCAGTCAGACTCAGTTCTGTAGCTCTGTACTGTAGAGAGAACTGTGGACAGAATAAACAGGAAGTAGGAAAAGGAAATTACCATTACACGTAAACTTAGCAACTTCTTAAGGGGGGGCGCATGCTACCATTTTCGGTGATCACCATCTCACCACGGTGGTTTGAAAACTACAACATGATGTCACTGAGCCGCGGTGATAAGCGAGTCACCGCTCACCTCAACACATCTCTCTGTTTTTACTAACCGGAATCACCGGACTATGAGCGCCTAGTATCCAAACCACCGTTTCGGTGGTCACAAACGGTGATAGGGTGACCACCTCATTTGGTAGCATGCAGGGGCCTTTAGCAACAAACTGATTTCAATAAAACATATTAAAGAACGTAAGGAGCTCATTTACCTGTAGTGAGTGTCGATGCAGGACGCCTGTTCACACCCAGGACACTGACATTCAACTAAACTACAGCTTGTTTTTTTTGCAGACTCTGCTCCTCCTATTTTCTCTACTACCTGACAAGTCTGACATGCCAATGGCTCCATGTCTGACACACCCAAGCACCCAAGGAAGACGGGAGTCGGTCAAAAATATATCAGGTACCTCCCTCCCCCCAGAATGTATTTCCCTGCTTTCCCGAGGGCTTAGCTTTGCACCAACAAACAATGTAAATACATTTCAGACTAAGGTTGATCTATTTAAGTTTTATAGGAGTCTACATTTGAAAGCTTGCATGAAAATCCCCAAAATGCTGTTTTACGCACTGCAAGTGCTCCTGCCTCTAATACTGACCAGGCTGGCCCCACATTTAGACCCAAATCAACCTTTTGTCCTATTGTTAGTAATGCATGTTTAATCGCCTTCACCAAAAAGGTGTCCTATGAAGTGGAGTCTCTCTGCCAAACTGTGAAGCCCTGCCACATACAACCTCACAAAGCAGGAAAATGCAGCTTTACGTGATCTTTCAAACAATGAAGATATCATTATAAAAAGAGCAGACAAGGGCGGTGCAGTGGTAATCTGGGGCAGAGACCAATATATAAAGGAAGCCCATCATCAATTGCTTAATTCTGATTACTACACTCTTCTGTCATCCAACCCACTGGAATATATGAAACATGAATTGACTGATATTCTGAATAATGCCGTGGGCCAAAAGTGGATAACAGAAAAAGAGCGAGACTTTTTGTTTAAAACCTGTCCGAAAATGTCTACATTTTACATGTTACCCAAAATACATAAAAACCTTACCAACCCTCCAGGCCGACCCATCATCAGTGGTATAGACTCCATCTCAGAACCAGCCTCTCAGTATATCGATCATTTCATTAAACCTTTTGTGTTCACTCTTCCATCATATATACATATATATATAAGATACTACATGTTCTAAACAAAATAGAGGAGATTAAAAACATTGGACAAGCATTCATGGTTACTATGGACGTCACATCGCTATACAGTAACATTAAACATGAAGATGGTCTTAAAGCTGTGAAACACTATCTCCAGCTCAGGACAGACGAAGATCCACCTAACCAATTCATCATGACTTTAACTGAATGGGCTTTAAACAACAATGTCTTTATCTTCCAGGACAAACTATTCAGGCAAAGACGAGGCACTGCCATGGGCGCCAGCTTTGCTCCAAATTACGCCTGCCTCTATCTTGGACATTGGGAGGATAAATACATCTATGGCCCCTCCAACCCTCACCGCGATAATATCATCTGGTACGGACGGTACATAGATGATCTAATTTTCTTCTATAACGGTGATCTACAAGACCTTGCCCAGTTTCATGACTACCTCAACAGCACCAGTGACAGCATAGAACTTTCTTTGGAACACAGTCAGAGCGAAATAAACTTTCTGGACCTGAAAATCACCAAGACATCCTCTGGGGAGCTACATACTACTATTTTCCGAAAGGATACGGATCGCAACACTACATTGCATGCCGAAAGCTTTCATCCCCCTCATCTCATGAAAAATATCCCCTTCGGTCAATTTCAGCGTCTAAGACGCATCTGTGACCAAGAAAGTGACTTTACCTCAAAGGCTGTGGAAATGAAGAACCGGTTTACTGAGCGAGGCTACAAACACAGAGAGTTGGAAGCGTCACTCCTCAAGGTAAAAGCCATGGACAGGAAAAGTCTCCTGTGTAACAAACATTTTCTCCATACAAAAGCAATGCATTTTTTATTTTCACATTTAGTAAACAGTCAGCCCAGATTCGAGGCATTATTAAACGCAACTGGGGTTTGCTACATAGCGACCCACCTATGAAAGAGATTTTCCCTGCACTACCTACATTTGTCTCCAGGAGGGCACCTACCCTTCAAAACAGACTAATGCGCAGTCATTTGCCACCAAAAACCTCTTGGCTTCAAAAACCAATCGCCGATTTTCCCTGTGGTCACTGTACACATTGTACCAATATTCCTAAAACAAATAGATTCACTGATGTGTTTACTAATCACATATATAAAATTAACCACTTTGCAAATTGTAACACCTCTTTCGTTGTTTATCGTCTGGAATGTCCTTGTGGGTGCTTCTATGTGGGGAGAACAAAACGAAAATTCAAAGATAGATTGGGAGAACATAAAACAGCAATTCGCACAAACAATCCCAATTATGTGATGGCTGTGCATTACCATGAAAAAGGCCATGGCAGCCCCTCCTCTCTAAAAGCTACAGCCATAGAAGTCATCCCCACTGACAGCAGAGGAGGCGACAGACTCAAAAGATTGCTCCAAAGAGAAACCTTTTGGATCGTCACTTTAAAAGCCACACAGTTTCCAGGCTTAAATGACAAGGTTGATTACTTGCCGTTTCTCTGATGTTTGTTTTGATTACTGTGATCATGTTTGGGTTTACAGTGTAAACATTTAATACACTGTGATTATATTTACTCTGTTTTCCCAGTTTGTTATTTTATAGATTATTTTTGGTGTCTGTCACTCTGGGTGTTGTTTTTTGATTTGATTAGATTTTAATTTATTGGGGCAATTGTGCTCATTTGAACTGTCATTTAAATATACTAATGACGTAATAACGCATTAACATGATTTATTGAAGCATCATCCATGGCTGTATTTAAGTGACTGATTAGCCAGAATGCCAGATAGACCCTGATGAAGACCTTCTAGGTCGAAACGGGTTGGTCATACTCATTTGCCTTGCTCTAAATAAATGTATAATATTTTTTCACGTGAGACGGAGTGCCTTGGAATTCTTTTCTTTTTAAGTCTGCATTTCACACCTTTTTGGCAAGCAGTACTTCTTTGGAAATCCTTTTTGCTTATAACCCCCAAGCACAGATTGCTGACTTACTATGATTGGCTCAATTAAATAATGAATTAATAGCGAGGGACCAGAGAAGGTGTTAAACAGTTAAACCCAATATATATTGACAGGGGTTCCCCAGGGCTCTGTACTTGGCTCCTTTTTACCCCTCCACTCCAAATCTCTTCGCTGTAATTAGCTGATGTACAAGCCCATAATGCGTTATGAGCTTGTAGATCTGCTATGTTCGCTGAATGTTCCTCCCAGAATAGGAATGTGTTTAATCGGTTAATGGGTTAACACTGGGTAAACGCTCCAAAACACACTCGCCCCCATTTACTTTGCGGAATGCTCGCCCCCCAGTGGGGGACCACTCGCCCCACTTGAAGCGTAACACTCGGCCTCAGCGAGACGGACAACTCGGCCCGCTTGGTGAGACTACTAGTATTAAATTAGGGAGAAAAAAACTGTTACAATGACGGAGGCGCTCCGTTTGAAGAGGAGAGGCACCGGCGAGCGAGCCGATAGGCCAGTGAGTCATCATGCCAAGCGTCGCAAAGTCCACTTCAGCCGACTCAGCGCCGTCCGATAGGGACAGAATCGTGAATCATCGCACCTCCCCCTAGTCTCAGTACCCCAGAGACGTCAAACGTGGCCCAGTAGGTTCTGGTGGCCGAAGATACCTGGTGGGTCCAACCGTTCTGAGTTTGCCGGATTTGTGGGTCCGACTGTTCCGAGGTCCTGGATTTGACTGGGGCCAGTGGACTTGGTGGCCAGAAATGCGTGGGTCTGACCGTTACGAGGTCGTCAAATTGTATTACAGGTGCTCCTGTATTTGGTTAATGTATCAGAAGAGTTTGTTTAAATACGTTAATTTAATCAACTGATAATGCCCTAAAGAATTCTGTATAATTTATTTAACCTTGTGTTTGATTCTTCCAGGCAATACTAACATTGCTACTGCACATATTAGCATGTACATGTATGACAACTTTAACTCATAAAACCTAGATTAATGACAGGTGCAGATCCATAAACAAACAATCAAAAAAGGGAACATCCACAATCAAGAGAGAAGTTTAAATACTTCTCTCTGTAAGTGGTCTGTCCCCTCCACTTTTCAAGGCATTCAATTGTAGCAATAACTGCTGTTTATCATGGGAAATATTCATAATTTTACAAAAAAAAAAAAAATCAAAATCACATAAGCCGTTTTATTCACATTCCATTGTTCTTCCCCCAAATCCTAGAGTCAGCTGGTGGTTGACACTGTGAAGTCTGTAGAAGGCATTCCTCCAGGGTCGTACATTCCTTTGGTCATCTTATCTCGTGTGTACAGGTTTGTCAGTGGGGGGGGGGGGGGGGGGGACCTTTCACCATCGATGGACTCAGGGCACTCCATGACTGTCTGTGAGTAGAGCTACAGTGAAGGGGGAGGACACAGAGGGGGCTGATGATGAGCCACAGAGGTTACGTGAACGCATGTTACACAATGACAAACCACCAGTGGTGGAAGAAGTACTCACATTTTGCACTTAAGTAAAAGTACCAATACCAATACGAAAGTCTAGTATTCAAAATGTACTTAAAGTAGAAAAGTATTCGCATTAAAATATACGTAAGTACTGAAAGTAAAATGACTCATTATGCAGAATGTCCCATTTCACAAGTTTCCAAATGTCCAACCTGTTCCAAAAAATGTTTTGAAAATTGCAGATCTACAAGCTCACGAGACGCGTTGTGAGCTTGTAGATTGACTAATAAGTATACATATAGATCTGAAGTGGTTTTGTAATAATCAAAATCTACAAAGTAACTAGTAACTAAAGTTTTCAAATAATTATAGTAATATTTGCCTTTGAGATGTAGTGGAGTAGAAGTAAATGATTGAAAATTGAAAAACACAGTAAAGTAAAAAATCCTCAAAAGTACAGTACTTGAGTAAATGTACTCAGTTACTTTACACCACTGCAAACCACAGGTTACTGTAGTAGTCTCTCGAGGGTCGACAGACATGCCTTGAGGGTGACTATTACTGTCTATATGTACTGTATACGGTATGTGGGTGGGATGGATACACAGCTCTGACGTTTGACCTGACCAACATCCCAGACTCTAAACAATCAGCAGACATATGAATATGTGAACATACATTTCATGTATTCCAAATACACTGTCAAAGGTCACCCTCGTCGACCCACTGTGTACTAGTGACGATCTGCGCGGCCATAAAAGTGCTCTAAACTCCGTCTGTACTCACCCAATAATTAATTCCTAAGACTTGGAGTCATATTTTGTCCTCTAGTTTCATATCCATTTGAAAGTTCTGCCAGAAAACGTGTGTTTAGTCAAATATCTCCACTTTTCCACGAGCTGCACACGGACGACTTTCTGTACAAGCACCCTCATTCACAGTCAACCTCTCTCACACCCCAAACTCACATTAGACGTAGGCTATTGTGTGTGGTTGTGTGCACTGTGCATGTAATACAACTAGATCATTTATAGACCTATATTTGTAAGAATCTGTTAATTTTTTTTCTGTCATTTTTTTTCTGTGTGTGTGTGTGTGTGTGTGTGTGCACAATGGCACTCACAGATGGAGAATTAGCTTTTGAGTATAAATTTTCCACTTAAAAATAGAACAAAAGCATATTATTAAAGGCCTGTTAAAGGGTCAGGATGTTGTGGGCATTTTACCTACAGGGTTTGGGAAAAGTGCCTGTTTTGGGCTTTTTGGTCAATTAATGGACAAGGTAGGTTTATAACATGTAATAATGAGTGAGTCTCTAATTGACCTGCTATCAACATAATGTAATTATGCAACATCTAAAAGCTACATCCAGGTAGTGAGCGCTACACGCTCATTATAAGCCCTCTTAAGGCACTGATGTCAGATCAGGTGACACATTGGACAGAGCTTGGGGTTCCAGCTGCAGCCATCCATAGTGACATCCCACATGACATCAAACTTGGTGAGTAAACCTTATATACAACCTTATACCCCTGTTCTAATACAGATCCATTGGTGTGCTAATGTTTTTTTTTGATTGATTGAATATTTTATTAGGCAAAAAAATTTAAAACAGCACAGTTACATTTAAAATACTTTGTCTAACAGGTCCGTTCATAAAAGTCCTTGCGGACTTGTTTCCAATGAGGGCCTTGGTATTTAATTCATAGGCATATATAGTGGCACCACAGTTCAAATATCATTACAAAATAAACAGCAAAAAAAATAACACTATGTACAACAAAAAAATAAAAAAGAGGGGGAAAAAAAAATATGTACAAGAACAGGGGGGGGGGAGGGTCTGCTGTCTAACGGGAAAATGGTACTACCTCCTCCTTTGGCCTCCTGAAAGGTGATTTTTTTTAAGGCTCTTTTAAATGAGCCCAGCGAACTGCATTTTTTGAGGGATGGAGTTAGACTATTCCAATCCTGGGTGGCAGTGCTGTAGAAGGAGAATTTGCCCATGTTTGTTTTATGGGTGGGTGGTACCAAATTGTTGTTAACGCTCCCTCTGGTATTGTTATTGTGAGGATGTTGGTGGATACATTTTGTGACAGAGATTCTTGCTGGGAACATAAAGATGCTCTTCATCTCACCTGAGAGCCTGTTTGTGGAGCCTTGGTGGGAATGGTTGAAGAGCAAAAAAACTCAAATATGTCTCGTCACTGTGGACGAGGCTCACTGTATCACTTCATGGTATAGTACAGTATTTACTTAAAAGCTTATTTTTGATCAAGTCATGAAATAAGTAAACAAAAACATACAAATGCCACCAAATGTTTTTATTTGCTCCAAAGACATTCCCTCTTTGAGACACATTGAGTGCACATTTTGTACACATAATGTAGCCCAGATTATTTAGGCTATTTGACATTTCAAGACACAATAAAATACATAATGTAGCCTACTTACATTCCTTACTGTTAAATTCCATTTTTGCCATTTTTTGTATTTGTAGGGGATTTAGAGCGCCATATTTGAGAGTGCCAGAGGTCAGGGGTCCTAAAATGCCCTGTATTGATGCTTACCGCCACTGCCACACAGGAGATGGTGGATGACATCATCAATCGGATGAATCTTGAGAAGGAATCTGTGTTAACTGTATCAGTCAGCTGTAACAGGTATATCTTAGTTTAATGTGTTTCCTATACTGTATGTAATATCATGATTACTACATGAAGTACAATTTACAACACACAATAAGTAAGTAGCCTTGGGAAACAACAGTTCCCGAGCCATGAGGCCCATAGGTCAGGAACATATCTCCTGTTTCTGTAGCGTGAGATAGCTTGATGTACAAGTACATCCCCTAGACATGATGATGCTAGTATATCAACAGGGACTTACTCCCAAATCCACCCCTTAATGCTGAGTGCCAAGCAGGGAAGCATTGGGTACCATTTTTATAGTCTTTGGTATGACTCTGCCAGGGATTGAACCCCAACCTCCCATTCTCAGGGCGGACACATTCTAACCACAAGGTCACTGACCTGCAACACACAATATATACAAAATTAATTTCTTAGAGTTGGAGTCAGATATTGTCCTCTAGTTTCATATCCATTTTGAAGTTCTGCCAGAAAAAGTGTTTTTGTTAAATATTTCCACTTTTCTACGAGCTGTACATGGACAACATTCTGTCCCAATCCACCCCATAATGCTGAGTGCCAAGCAGGGAAGCATTGGGTACCATTTTTATAGTCTTTGGTATGACTCGGCCAGGGATTGAACCCCAACCTCCCATTCTCAGGGCGGACACATTCTAACCACAAGGTCACTGACCTGCAACACACAATATATACAATATATACAATATATACAACATATGACCATGTTTTTCAGGCCAAACATCCATATAACGGTCCAGGAAACCTCCAGTAAAAACATCGCTGCTGAGGTTGGATGGCTGGTGCAGGATCTGAAAGATAAAGGCACAGATGCAGAAAAGTCCATCATCTACTTCAGGTTGTGAAACAAAGTTTATCTCAGTGAATAGACAAATACTAATACAATACTAAACGAATAAACAGAAGTGTATTAGTTTAGGCTCAGGTTTCATATTGTGAATTGAGATTTAGTGTCTAGATTGGTAAAACCGCACCAAGTAAATGATTGGTTCTGCAGAAGCTTTATGACCACAAAGTATCTTTCTTTTTTGTCTTACAGATCCATTTCAAAATTGACAGCAGCCTTTGGCATGATCAAGGAGAGCCTTGGCAGTGCCATGTGTCATGTTGACCAAGAAAAAACAACACATCTCCTTGTGGACATGTTTCACAGCCACATATCCCCTAGAAAAAAGGATGCAATCCTTTCCACATTTGCCAAACATAACAGCCCAATGAGATGTGTGCTGGCCACTGTGGCATTTGGGTTAGGGGTTGATATAGGGGATGTGAGGCATGTTGTCCACTGGGGACCATCAAATGACCTCCTGTCATACTGGCAGGAGGTAGGAAGGTGTGCACGGGATGGTTTGCCTGGAAAGGCACAAATGTACATATACCCAGGGTCAGTGATTAAGCTCTACATAAAGCCTTGTATGCGGTCCCTGGTGGATCAGTTCAGACAAAAACGCTGTCTCCGTAAGAGGGTCCTTGAGCATCTTTTTGTCGAGGGCACAGACAAGTCAGTTATACATGATGTGTGCATGATGCCAGGCTGCTGCAGTGTGTGTGACAATATGGAAACAGAGTGACAGAGAAAATGTTTAATTAAACCCCAATTCCAAAAGCTCTACAGGGCATGTTATGTTTTTTGTTTATCTGGTCCGTTAACTATTAAGAATATTTTCCATTAAGAAATTTAACTGTTGACATAGTCTATATTTTGTTGGTTTTTCACATTACTTATGGAGTGTACTGTAAGTAAGTATCATACTCACGTTACATGTAATTCTTCTGGTCCCACAGATCCATCTCAAATGCCAGACGTTTTATTGTTTTCCCTATCTTTTCTGGCTTTGAGATGGACTGTGGATAGATGAGTTTTTCAAACTCCTTGTGGTGTCGTCCTGGTTTGTAGGAGAACAGGGCATCATTGTTATACTCTTCCACAAAGGCAGCAATGTCTGCTTCTTGTTTTTTGGACGTCTGGCTTGTGTGGGATGACGAGAACTGCCCTATGCCCGAGGACAGGAACAATTGGTCAAACCGTTTCCCAAACGGCCCAGATATTTCCGCACACCTAGCCACCTGCTCGGGTGTGTAGCGACCCCGGGACCACTTGAGAGTTTCTGAGTGAAAAAAACAACACCACAAAGTTGGCTGTGTACTTTATAATCCAAATTGTTAACTGGCTAAAAAAAGTCAGTACTCTGTTAATAGATTGAAGGCATACCTTTGAATTCATTGTTCATAAATTCATTCGCCAGATCTAAAGGTATATTTTTCCCACACCCACCAGTCATGTTGGCCACTCGACCCCACACCATCTCCATGCAGAGCCGTTCGGGCAAATAACCCTCAATTCCTAATGGATAACATATACCAAGGCATAACAAATTTACAAGACACATAAAGAAGATAGATGTTATTGCATCATACTGTAATCGAATTGTTACCAATATGATAATTATACCAGTTAGCATTCTGTGGCCAAGTATAAAGTACTTGTGGTGGTTCCTTTTCCAAAAGGACAGGAGGTCATGTTTCCAGAATTGCACTAATGCTGGTCCATCCCCCTCTGACGCAATCCTGCCTGGCCATTTGGCAAAGGCCCCTCCACATCAGTGCCTTGGTGTAAATTTGGTCCTGATGGCACGCTGGTGAGCAGTACCATTCACCTTTTAGGGGAAATGCAAAAGATTACTCTTAAGTAAGACACATAATACGTTTTGGATAAGATCATAATGTCAGTAAACGGTTTCATTGATGATTAACTTCTATAGAGGTCAAGCAATAGACACAGTTAAATACACTATAATACCTCCAGTTTTTTTACGCTCCTCAGGCCTCAAACAACGTATGTGGTACCATTCATTGTGGAGGCAACGCTCCTCAAGCTGGCACTGCACAATTTTTGCCTCCTTTTTTTGTGTGGCATGTGCAGTAAATATAGCTACCACTGTCCTCACACACTGGACTGCAGTACCAATCCTCTGTTGGTGCCAACTTGAGATTTGTACAGGCCAAGTGGGTCCAAATGTGTGGACAGCTGTAGCTACAGCACTGCAGCATCTCTCCACCTTTCTCTGTTGAGGAAACGTAACAGGCTTGGTGAATCACACACAACAAGGATTTAGAGCGGCATATTTGAGAGTGCCAGAGGTCAGGGGTCATCCTAAAATGCCCTGTATTGATGCTTACCGCCACTGCCACACAGGAGATGGTGGATGACATCATCAATCGGATGAATCTTGAGAAGGAATCTGTGTTAACTGTATCAGTCAGCTGTAACAGGTATATCTTAGTTTAATGTGTTTCCTATACTGTATGTAATATCATGATTACTACATGAAGTACAATTTACAACACACAATAAGTAAGTAGCCTTGGGAAACAACAGTTCCCGAGCCATGTGGCCCATAGGTCAGGAACATATCTCCTGTTTCTGTAGCGTGAGATAGCTTGATGTACAAGTACATCCCCTAGACATGATGATGCTAGTATATCAACAGGGACTTACTCCCAATCCACCCCTTAATGCTGAGTGCCAAGCAGGGAAGCATTGGGTACCATTTTTATAGTCTTTGGTATGACTCTGCCAGGGATTGAACCCCAACCTCCCATTCTCAGGGCGGACACATTCTAACCACAAGGTCACTGACCTGCAACACACAATATATACAAAATTAATTTCTTAGAGTTGGAGTCAGATATTGTCCTCTAGTTTCATATCCATTTCGAAGTTCTGCTAGAAAAAGTGTTTTTGTTAAATATTTCCACTTTTCTACGAGCTGTACATGGACAACATTCTGTCCCAATCCACCCCATAATGCTGAGTGCCAAGCAGGGAAGCATTGGGTACCATTTTTATAGTCTTTGGTATGACTCGGCCAGGGATTGAACCCCAACCTCCCATTCTCAGGGCAGACACATTCTAACCACAAGGTCACTGACCTGCAACACACAATATATACAATATATACAATATATACAACATATGACCATGTTTTTCAGGCCAAACATCCATATAACGGTCCAGGAAACCTCCAGTAAAAACATCGCTGCTGAGGTCGGATGGCTGGTGCAGGATCTGAAAGATAAAGGCACAGATGCAGAAAAGTCCATCATCTACTTCAGGTTGTGAAACAAAGTTTATCTCAGTGAATAGACAAATACTAATACAATACTAAACGAATAAACAGAAGTGTATTAGTTTAGGCTCAGGTTTCATATTGTGAATTGAGATAAAGGGCCCCATTCTCAGGCCAAAAATTCCCCGTTAAATCGGGATAATGGACCTGCGCCGCCCCAATAGGTTATTCTAGCACCTGCTCTACCCGTCACCATTATGCCGACGCCGTTATTTGCGCGTGGAGGTGTGCCCGTGGGCGTGTTGTTGCTATATCCCCCACATTGCAATTCTACAGACACACATGGGTACGGCTTGGGGACGGGGGATAGTGGATTCTAGAAGCACCCGCTGGTTTATAAAATCACCCGTCAAGTGCACACAGACACTACAATGGCTTTGTGCGTTGGACCATGAGCCGTGTTGCCAGCCTTGGAGAGAAATAAGCAACGCAGTCCGCAGGTCTATGAAAACAAAAAGAAGCAACTCTAAGGCCACATGAGCACTTCAAACTACTAACTAGAGCTTTCATATCCCCTAAATATTTCAGCCCGGCTCGACTAATAATTGACAAATTAGACCCAGCCCAGCCCGTCAGTCATTTTTCTAAAGAAGCCTTATTTCTCATTAAATCTTGGTAATATATGAATGATCTGTGTGTGAAATGCGCTCTTTCTTTATACAAACCCATGCTCGCTCACTCTACCGCAAATGCCTCTCTCTCTTTGTACAACCCCATGCTCACTCTACCGCAAATGTGCTCTCTCTCTTCATATAAACCGATGCTCACTCTACCGCATATGCGCTATCTCTCTCTATACAACCCCATGCTCACTCTACCGCATATGCGCTATCTCTCTCTATACAACCCCATGCTCACTCTACCGCAAATGTGCTCTCTCTCTTCATATAAACCGATGCTCACTCTACCGCATATGCGCTATCTCTCTTCATACAAACCCATGGTCACTCTACCACAAACGCCACCACCACTCCCAGCGGGGTCATTTTGATTCTATGACGGCTGCCGTCTAGTTATCATCAGTGCCAGTGTTGTGAGGAAAAACAACTAACAAGCAACCAGGTCTAGGAAAACCAGCCCAAAAGAAGCGAGTCAAGCGACTATGGGCCACATGAGCACTCTAACATATACATCAGCTATTTGAAAATAGCAGATCTACAAGCTCACAACGCCTCCCATGCAAACGCTACGTTCATGACCCCCCAAAATAACCATATTTGAACTGGGGACCCCCCCATTTTGTTTGACTCGGTTCCACAGATAAATATTGTGAAAATAGCAGATCTACAAGCTCGCCAGGCGTTGGGTGCTCCATTGTGGTCTCGACCCACAGGTTGAGAACCACTGCATTAAAAGCTCCAAGCAAGTTACATGTCTAGTATGTTGTTGACCACGTAATGTAATGTTTTTGGTTTAGTGATAGGCTACTCCGTGGCGCGCGCGCGCCTCATTGTATGCTGCCCAAAATAACAGATCTGTAACTGTCGACACGACATGACGCAGCGCCGTTGATAGCTTGTATGTCTGTTATTTTGGGTAGGCGACGCACATACGCATCGCAGCAATGTGTCTGGGTTTGAGAGGCTTTGATTGATGTAAACTTAAAGTTTAGCTCTGTTCGGGATTACTGAACAAAGGTGGATGATGAAAGATAACGGGGACAATATGGATGTAAGTTAACTTTGCGTCACTTCAGAGGAAACTATGGAGCAACTTCAGAGATGTTTACACACCCCTGGAATCCATTAGAACGGTGGAAATAGAACGATAACAGCCAACGTGAGTACATAGGCTATAGACCTTTCCTAAAACTGTCCAATTTATTATACCCATGTGCTACTGTTTGTCTGTGTACCACGTAGGAGCGTTGTCGCA
Source organism: Gymnoscopelus braueri (assembly GCF_963280865.1). Lineage (NCBI taxonomy): Eukaryota > Metazoa > Chordata > Actinopteri > Myctophiformes > Myctophidae > Gymnoscopelus > Gymnoscopelus braueri. Next base: position 55,433,698 of record NC_137610.1, read on the forward strand.
ACATGATGTAATTAATTATTTGGGAGCAGCCAGTGTGTACCAATAGTATACATATTTTAAATGGCTTTCATATACTATTCCGGATCTGACTAATATGACAAGCTTATTGTGAACACAATAGGCTACAAATTAATATAAAAATGTATTTGGATTAAAAAAAAAAAAAAAAGGAAAACAAGCCCAATGTGGCTTATAATAATCAGACCAGGCAACAGTGCAGACAGGTAGATAGGCTAGAGCATATATTGGAGCATATATTGGATCGGGATGACGGCTAGCGCAGTCTTCTCTTAAAGGCAATGGCTTCTGGCACGGTGATTGGTTTTATCATTGTAACGCCCAAACCACACCTATGCATAATGTAACGGGTAGCTCAGGTGTTTGGCGGGTGAGGGGGGTGCCATAGAATACCGAATTTTGCGGGGAAACGCCTCTTGCCTAGTCCGAAATCCCTAATTAGTGGTTTGTTCAAATCTGGCTCTGAATAGAGCCCTTAGTGTCTAGATTGGTAAAACCGCACCAAGTAAATGATTGGTTCTGCAGAAGCTTTATGACCACAAAGTATCTTTCTTTTTTGTCTTACAGATCCATTTCAAAATTGACAGCAGCCTTTGGCATGATCAAGGAGAGCCTTCGCAGTGCCATGTGTCATGTTGACCAAGAAAAAACAACACATCTCCTTGTGGACATGTTTCACAGCCACATATCCCCTAGAAAAAAGGATGCAATCCGTTCCACATTTGCCAAACATAACAGCCCATTGAGATGTGTGCTGGCCACTGTGGCATTTGGGTTAGGGGTTGATATAGGGGATGTGAGGCATGTTGTCCACTGGGGACCATCAAATGACCTCCTGTCATACTGGCAGGAGGTAGGAAGGTGTGCACGGGATGGTTTGCCTGGAAAGGCACAAATGTACATATACCCAGGGTCAGTGATTACGCTCTACATAAAGCCTTGTATGCGGTCCCTGGTGGATCAGTTCAGACAAAAACGCTGTCTCCGTAAGAGGGTCCTTGAGCATCTTTTTGTCGAGGGCACAGACAAGTCAGTTATACATGATGTGTGCATGATGCCAGGCTGCTGCAGTGTGTGTGACAATATGGAAACAGAGTGACAGAGAAAATGTTTAATTAAACCCCAATTCCAAAAGCTCTACAGGGCATGTTATGTTTTTTGTTTATCTGGTCCGTTAACTATTAAGAATATTTTCCATTAAGAAATTTAACTGTTGACATAGTCTATATTTTGTTGGTTTTTCACATTACTTATGGAGTGTACTGTAAGTAAGTATCATACTCACGTTACATGTAATTCTTCTGGTCCCACAGATCCATCTCAAATGCCAGACGTTTTATTGTTTTCCCTATCTTTTCTGGCTTTGAGATGGACTGTGGATAGATGAGTTTTTCAAACTCCTTGTGGTGTCGTCCTGGTTTGTAGGAGAACAGGGCATCATTGTTATACTCTTCCACAAAGGCAGCAATGTCTGCTTCTTGTTTTTTGGACGTCTGGCTTGTGTGGGATGACGAGAACTGCCCTATGCCCGAGGACAGGAACAATTGGTCAAACCGTTTCCCAAACGGCCCAGATATTTCCGCACACCTAGCCACCTGCTCGGGTGTGTAGCAGCCCCGGGACCACTTGAGAGTTTCTGAGAGAAAAAAACAACACCACAAAGTTGGCTGTGTACTTTATAATCCAAATTGTTAACTGGCTAAAAAAAGTCAGTACTCTGTTAATAGATTGAAGGCATACCTTTGAATTCATTGTTCATAAATTCATTCGCCAGATCTAAAGGTATATTTTTCCCACACCCACCAGTCATGTTGGCCACTCGACCCCACACCATCTCCATGCAGAGCCGTTCGGGCAAATAACCCTCAATTCCTAATGGATAACATATACCAAGGCTTAACAAATTTACAAGACACATAAACCACTATAGATGTTATTGCATCACACTGTAATCGAATTGTTACCAATATGATAATAATTAGCATTCTGTGGCCAAGTATAAAGTACTTGTGGTGGTTCCTTTTCTAAAAGGACAGGAGGTCATGTTTCCAGAATTGCAATAATGCTGGTCCATCCTCTCTGACGCAATCCTGCCTGGCCATATGGCAAAGGCCCCTCCACATCAGTGCCTTGGTGTAAGTCAGGACCTTGTCCTGACTTTGGTCCTGATGGCACGCTGGTGAGCAGTACCATTCACCTTTTAGGGGAAATGCAAAAGATTACTCTTAAGTAAGACACATAATACGTTTTGGATAAGATCATAATGTCAGTAAACGGTTTCATTGATGATTAACTTCTATAGAGGTCAAGCAATAGACACAGTTAAATACACTATAATACCTCCAGTTTTTTTACGCTCCTCAGGCCTCAAACAACGTATGTGGTACCATTCATTGTGGAGGCAACGCTCCTCAAGCTGGCACTGCACCATTTTTGCCTCCTTTTTTTGTGTGGCATGTGCAGTAAATATAGCTACCACTGTCCTCACACACTGGACTGCAGTACCAATCCTCTGTTGGTGCCAACTTGAGATTTGTACAGGCCAAGTGGGTCCAAATGTGTGGACAGCTGTAGCTACAGCACTGCAGCATCTCTCCACCTTTCTCTGTTGAGGAAACGTAACAGGCTTGGTGAATCACACACAACTTGTCCCCCATCTGAAGTTGCTGTCTTTAGTATAATATTCTGCACAATAAAGGGCAGCTACAACAACAACAACAACAACAACATAAAAGAGCCTCCAAATGGGACACTTTATCAAGTTTATCAAGCCATGATTTGACCACCCACAATTGCACTTTTGGTGTAACATTTTCTTTACCTTCCTGGCAATGACAGAAAGGATATATCTGTTGGCTACCATTATCCTTTTTGGCAATTGTGGCCACCAAGTCTATCTCCTCCTGTCTAGGTGCTAACCAACAGAACTGCACAACCTTTTCCACAAGGTCATGCAGCCACTGCAGTTTGTCAGCAGCCCGGTGGAATTCTGGGACATCCTCATCTGCCCTCACAATGCCCAGGAAGTTGGCTGCACATGCAGTGATGTATGCCGAGCAACTGAACTGAAAATTAAAGAGTGATGAATAATTAAAAACCTAACAGATGATAACACAGTACAAATATTATAAAGCTTATTCTTTTGATAGAATCTCCTACCACCATCATGTCTGCAGCACGTTGGTAGTTCTTCTTCACCTCCTGCTTCAGTGACCTGTGGTCAAATGCTATTTTCAGCTGACCAAGAGTGCCACGTGCTGCCATGCTCTTGTCACTGTACAGCAAATCAAAGTCATCCTGTAGAAGACAGAAGCATAGTATATATGTGATACAAACCAGATGTGATAACATAGATTGCATACTTGTACATTTCATTTGGTCTACCTGCAGAAGGATAATTTCTTTATGAAAGTCTTGAGGAGCTTCAACAAGCCCCTCAAGTCTCTCTTCTGGGGTGTCATGGGTGACCCTCGTGTGATGAGCATCTGTCATCGGCTCAATACTTAGACCACCCCCACAGCAGAGTACAGGGAATGGCCTGCCATCTACAATGGGGACATGCTTATGCAATGCCTCCATTATTTCGATGACACCGGAAAGTGAGCTGGGATTTGTCTCAATGACACCCAAGTTCACCTAGAGGTGGAATTAATGGAACAACATTTCATCATATATTATTCAAAGAATGGTCTTTTATCTTCCGAAATTATAGTGAATAATGTGAGTTACGTTGCTTACTAGTTCACTTTTTTGGGAGATCTCCTGTTGATACAGATGGTCAATGTGTCTTATGACTCTGTCTTTGACAGGCTGCAAGGATGTCAGGTTGTCTGCCAGCACCCGCATGACCAAGATGGTCATCCGATTTTTGATGGCACTGTAATCCTACAAGCAACAGAATATCAGCAGACCCAAATATTAACAATGGAATGATTAAGTTTTGTATTTAACATGTGTTCAAATAGATTACTTAAACTGTCATTAACTGTAACAGGCTATCTACCTCTTTTGATGGTAATATGTGGTAAGGGGACACTTCCATTGCCTTTATTCCAGATCCACTTAAGTGGTTGAAAGACACCTTGTTGAGGTTGGTAAAAGAAAGTGCCCATAGAAGGACTTTATTGCCCGGGCTGTTCCTTGAGGTGTGTTTTTCCTGTGCATATATCTGCAAAGAATTATCATATTATTATTGTAATTTATTGGTGGATATTTATATTGTCTTATGATGCAGCACTTAGTTAAGCTACCTGTCTTGTGTCTAAGAAGAATATGAGAACAGGATAAGTAGATAATGAAACAGTTGGTAGTCATAATTGTGTAACTGGACTGCAATGAAGTATTGCACCAACCATCAAACTCATAATTATAATTGTATTTAATTTACAATCAAATTACGTCTGACAAAGGAAATGTTAAAACTGAACTGATTTGGAGGCATAACTGTATAATTCACCTGAACATTGTCCCAAGTCAGAGAAAATGTCATTTCCTTTTCAGGCGATGGTGATGGTCTCTGAAAGTGGAAATATAGTTCCAATCCTGAATATACAGTAGTACAATATTCTCTCTCTCGCACCAGTTCAGAAACTAATTTACATTGTGCTGCTATTGTGACCTTCATAATATAGAAGCACTATGTAATAACTTACTAAATAACTACTATTAATGCTACCCTATTATCAGTGGCTTTGCATGCTGACATGCCACATAGAACTTTAGAGTAGGCCTCTCACCTCTATTTTGTTCTTCCAGAGTTGTAATGTTGCGTCAAGACCTTTTCTCATCTCATCTACGAGGCGCCTGGATGAGACCTTGGACTGGCAGACACCCAGGGAGTTAAGGGTTTCACATATTTTTCCTGGGCACCCCCGTTTCCACATAGATATGCCTATGCAGCCCTGAATAAACTTCACTTTGGACATGCATGCAGTGTTTTGCATGATCGCAATTGTCATGCCTTTCCTCTTGTTGATACAATCACAAGCTTCCTCCTCTGTTTGAATACTGAAAGAATAAAAATGTCTGGAATTAAAGGGATGCTTCAGATTTTAGTTCACCCTAGGCACATTTCCAACTCATCAACATCATCACTGGGGAAGTAGGATTGCACAGGGGTTCCACATTTTGGAAACATTCATTTTATGGTAGTAATTATATTCTGAATTAAATGTTGTATCATACCGTCTACATCTCAGACGTCCAACAGATCTGTGGGACCTGATGCTTTCTGGGGTAGGAAACATGGATGTAAGGCATGCATCGCTTACTGGAGCCTTTGAGGCAAGCCATGACATGGTCTCTCCCCAGGAGAACATTTCAAGGTTCTCCATTGAGGGTTCTTTTTGCAGGGGACTATTCTTGTCCTTGACCATTGCTTTTCTCTGAAAACCAAACAAGATATAAAATAAGATTATATCACTGATATAAATGCTTTAGAAATTTTAGTAGAGCTCTTTATGAATATGAATCAATGAATGAGATATATAATCATGTGACCCACAACAGATCAATTGGTAAAAGTAGATAGGATTAGTTACCTCTTGGATGAGTGTTTGGCAAACCACCTTCAACATGGACTCCCTGACCTTTGTCCTAAAAAGAATCTTTACAGCTTTCAGATACTCATTCCTGTATAAGTATGTGATGGCTTGGGCAATGGGAGATTTTCCTTTTTGAGACTTTGCCTGCACTCTCCGCTGCTTAAGGGTACTGGCAGATGTGCCAGAGGACGATGGATAAGTTATTTTTCTCCCCTGGCCCTTTAGAACCGTTTTGCTCCTCAATGTGTGTTCACATTCATAGCAAATGAAAGTGTGGCTCCTTGGATCCAGGTCTGGGAATGTTAGCCCAACAGTCCTTGGACTGGCAAGGCACTCCAAATCTGTCCTTTTGAAACCCTTGCATTTCCTTTCAAATGTTTTTTGGCAATTACAGCATTCAGATGCATTCATTTTCAAAAACAATTTAAGCACACAGAAAAATAAATAAAAAAAATTATATATATATATATATATATATATATATATATATATATATATATATATATATATATATATATATATATATATACACACACACACACACACACACACACACACACACAGTATATCTACCTACCTACCTATACCTACCTATACCTATATATGTTTTATTTTCGTTCGTTCTAATTATCTAATCTATTAGTTCTGTCAATTGATCAAACCTCAAGGTCAAAGATGCGTTTGGGGTGTGAGAGAGGTTGACTGTGAATGAGGGTGCTTGTTTTATCAACTCAGCGTACGCAGAAGCGCGTCGCGATTGGTGCGGAGCAAACGCCACCGCAGCTGTCAATTTGTGATGACGTTTGTGGTCATGAGAGGAAGTTGGGTAAAGTCGGTCCATCACTCAAGTCCCGCCCCCTAGCTCCGTACAGAAAGTCGTCCGTGTGCAGCTCGTGGAAAAGTGGAGATATTTGACTAAACACACGTTTTCTGGCAGAACTTTCAAATGGATATGAAACTAGAGGACAAAATATGACTCCAAGTCTTAGGAATTAATTATTGGGTGAGTACAGACGGATTTTAGAGCACTTTTATGGCCGCGCAGATCGTCACTAGTACACAGTGGGTCGACGAGGGTGATCTTTGACTGTGTATTTGGAATACATGAAATGTATGTAAGATCACAGACATTCTAGGGCTAGGAATGTCATAGACCAGCTCCTCCTGTTTGATTTCTCGGATGTCTTGAAGAATTATCCTGGGCTTTTGTACTGTTAAGGGTTAAAAAAAAAAAGTCAATGGATTTGAAAAAGAAAACCTCAGCGGTCAGTGAAACTACAATCAATCACTGAATCACATTCAGCATTTTAGTTTTTAATTCAAAAAGCCTATTGTGGAAAAGACAGACTGCCTTTCCTTTATAGCCTCACTTGTTATTATATTTCTCATGATTACATATTATTTTCTGTTTACCATAATGCATTCTTATCATACTACTCATTTCATGCTGCAGCATATTCACCATTCCCATATGTTACCATTTTAATATATTCAGCATTACTTTTTATTACAGAAAAAGATTATTTTGTTACAGCCTCATGGTCAGCACCAAACACTTGTTTGCTACAACGCTAGCTACATGGTAATCAGGGAGTTTGTATTTTAATCTTGACCCAGTTCAATACATAAATATTCATTTCATATTCATTTTACAAACAGAATTGTTTGGTTGAAACATATATTAATCTCAACAGTTTAAAGCTCATCATCATTACTAAACAAACACACATACCTGCCATATTCTCTTCCTGGTCTGAGGGTCTGTAAGAGTCACACGTGACCACAGTGCTCCTTATATAGAGGGGTATGGTAATTGGGACGTACCACTTGCCAGGGGGGTGTGCATTTTTTCTGTGTAATATATGTTATGGATGAAAATAGTTGTGTTGCTAAAAACATGAGTAAAAATTACAGTACCTTGTGGATTATAATGATTTCTGTAAGGTTTGGGAAATGTTTTCTTGAGTTTCACTAGTGATGAAGGTGAATGTATTGAGGGAACCTGTCCTTAAAGGGATAGTTCACCCCATGGAGACTTGAATTCATGGAGATTTTTAAACCAAGATATTTCTAAGCCAATAATTTGATGACCGGCAGCTGCTCCGGTAGGAGACTCAAAGTGTCAACTTTGAGTCTCCTACCGGAGACATTAGCATCTTTCTGCCGTTCATCAAATTATTGGCTCAGGAATGAGACAAAAAACTAAAAAATCTCCATGAATTGAAGGCTTCATGGGGTGTGTGATTGATAGAAAATAAGTATTTTTTTGGGTGAACTATCCCTTTAAGACAGATAGTTGGTGCCACTAAGCAGAGGTCCAGGTTTGATTATTTGAGTCAGTCTGGTTTCAGTGATGAGTGAGTGAACATGGGCACAATGCTGCTGGAGGAGCTCTGCCCTAAACCCAGTATGCTAGTCTGTTTACATGCTTTCTAGCAAGCAAACTGTCTAGTCTAAACTTTAGACTAGACTGTTTGGTTGCTAGAAAGCATGTCAATTAATTGTTTTGTATTTTTTGAATTACATTTTTTGAATTTTGGAAACCTATTCTGGATTTGGATTTGGTTTTGTCCATTCTGTCCACCTCGGCCTCATCAGAACGAACCCTCTTACACTTATATAAAAATAATCAATGACCAAATGTCTAACAAACAAATAGCCTAACTGCAGTAGAAACTGCATCGACTAATTTCTTCTTTACAAAACACAACATGATATAATAACAGGCTACAAGAACACATCAATATTCCTTCATTATTAACCTCCTGGGGGTGCGGCATCTGGGGTCCGGTTTGTTTTTGTTGCCAATCAACAATAAAGAATAGTTTGGAACAATTTGTATGTTTACTTAAACCAGTCCTGATAATTGTGTTACTGTATTATGTACATCTTTTTTTTTCTTCTTTTTCTTTTTTTTGCGGGTTGGTTCAGGTTCCTCTCTGATGATTAACATACATGTTTTCATTTGCTGTATCACTAGTGGCAAATGATGTTCAAGTTGGTCACACAGGGTTAATAACAGCCTGAGGTTGGTACTTGAATGCATGTTCCAGATGACAAAACAGAGCTTACTGTCATAGTAGTCTCTCGAGACCGACTGTAGGTTCACACAATCTTCTAATGTTTCCACCTATTGCTTAATTTATGCTCCATCATGCGACAGTGCCGCGTGCCAAAAATAGCTGATCTACAAGCTCACAATAGGTTGCATCCGCTGTAACAGTATATGTCACATATGGCCTTACCACCTTACCTTGCAAGTACATTTTCGAGAGCCATGGCATTTTGTTTGTAGGTGTAATGGTTTTCTGCTGGTGTCACTCCAAATAGAGCCACAAGGGGGCATAATTGTATATTAGTTTCAAATATTTCAGACATGATTTCAAAACTATTTGTCCAATACAGCTTAATGTTATATTATATTTATTTTACATTTTTAATTAAGGTTATTTCTCACCATCCAGCTTGATCATTAGACAGACAGACTTTTTTCATCCCCCAACATAAATGACTGATTTGAAAATGTTAAACACAACAGTTGTTAAAGCCAACATGGGCCTATGACGGTATGTGTTTGCCCAAGGAGTCCTAAATAAAGTCATCTGGAGAACGTTGCTCAAGGATCAGCGTTATGCACTGTATCAATCCACCATAGAACCGAGTAGGATAGAACACTGTATCAATCCACCATAGAACCGAGTAGGACAGAACACTGTATCAATCCACCATAGAACCGAGTAGGATAGAACACTGTATCAATCCACCATAGAACCGAGTAGGACAGAACACTGTATCAATCCACCATAGAACCGAGTAGGACAGAACACTGTATCAATCCACCATAGAACCGAGTTGTTGTGTGGAAATAAGAACCCCTCCCGAGGGGGGGGGGGACCCAGAGGTAATTCTAGTATAGTAGAAAAGGTAACGCACACCACCGTGTAACAGACACTGGTCTCTTAGGCCACACCCACAAAGGGACCAGACAATCATAACTGAGTGTAGCCTCGTTCCTTGTCTTACTCATCAGCCTGGTCACGCCCTATATCAGGGGTCTTCAACGTTTTCAGCCCAAGGACCCCCTAGCTGAGAGAGAGATGAAGCAGGGACCCCCTCTATATTGTATAAAATTGTGTTTCAGATTTTTTTCCCCATCTTTTTTCCCTCTACACCTCTATACCTCTTTGCCAAAAATAGCCGATCTACAAGCTCACAACGCCTCGTGGCTTGTAGATCGGCAATTTTTGGCTAATGTTCCCCTCAGAGTAGGGATGCTAGGCTAGGGTTCAAGTGGTTAATGTAAAAAAAAAAAATCCTCTCATACAAAGATTTGGCGGACCCCCTATAGTAGCTCTGAGGACCCCCTACGGGTCCCGGACCCCCTGTTGAAGACCCCTGACCTAAATAATGCAGAGAGTGTCTATAGGGGCGGGACTTCCCTCGTACGTATTTCCCCCAGAAACGATGTCTTTTGACCAATCAAAACGCTCGTTTAATTCACAGAGACTGTAAACAGATTTGTAAAGCGTTAACGTCATTTCCTTGGGCGGTACGTCCGCCACATTCCGGTACTTCGGTTTAAACTTTAGACACTCAACCGGCTAGAACTTGCCCAGCGTGAACTGAGTGGGAAGAGCAACCAAGGGGCCTTTTCAATCCCCCAAATCAGTGTCGGTTGACTACAGTAAGATAATCAATCAAATGACAACAAATAACATATACATATAATAACATACATTTCATTGTTGTCGGGCAGAAAACTCTTATCTCCATATTTTAACTTTTTGTGTTTGTTTCGTAAATTAACGCCCTACTTGGTCATACTACAGCGTCACACAAAAGATAAAAAATAGCAGATCTGCAAGCTCGAAATGCAGCGTGAAGCGACACGTTTTGAGCTTGTAGATCTGCTATTTTTTGTAACAGTTGAGGACATAGGAGGTTTCCACCCGAGAGAGACGATAGAAAATAATGCAATACAGTTGAAGAATAATACAAGATTTCTAATGGACATAATAGAGAATTACACATCAGTTCTGAATGAACATCATAAATAATAATCCATTTATCAAAAACATTTTCTTCTTTTCTTCTTACTCCTCCTCCAGATCCTTCACCACCTGCTCCACCACCTTGCGTAGCTGGTCCACCAGCACTGTAGAACACATATAAATATCATTTTGGGGATATTTTGCATCAATAGGCATAAGTTGAAATGAGGTAACATAAAACTATTGATGTGAAACAATAACAGAAACAGTAATGAGGGGTGAGTAGACAAGCATGTGACAAGTGTCTGTCTCTACAGACTTGAGTTCTACCAGCACTGAAATACATTGCCCATGGGGGTGAGTTGAGTTTGGCCAAAGGCCTTATTCTATATCTATTGTTTTCACACGATCAGAATTAGAATCAGTATCAGCTTTATCTGTCACATAACAGGTTTACAGGTGTAAAGAACAATGGGATGGGATTTTTTTTTTGTGAACGGTCATTTTGTAGTGGGCCGTGAGAAGAGAGAGGTACAGCGAGAGTAAAGGGGAAGAGATCAGCTTACATAAAACAAATAAAGATATGTACCTACCTATACAGACAGCAGGCCAGGCATACAGCATACATGATGTTTAGAACATTAGCATCTAATATGAGATATGATCTAGTCCAGCGGTGGGCAACTTTGATGATGGAGAGGGCCACTATATTTCCACACTCACTCCAGAGGGCCACATTGCATATACTGTAAAGAAACCTCTTATCTCCGTACTTTAACTTTTTTTTTTTTCGTAATTAATGCCCTACTTAGTCATTCTATGTCACACTCTAAAGTAGCAAAAATAGCCGATCTGCTATTTTTGCTATTTTCTTATTGGAATCCTGTTTTGTTTTGTGCTATTTTTTAATTGGAATCCTGAAAAGTAACATTTGTATTTAATCAGGGTTAGGGTTAGTGCATTTAGTTATACTTATGTTAACTTTATCAACTTAAATACATTGGACATAAAAAAGACAATAGAATTTTAATACTAGTCATTAAGCTGCTAATATAGACTGTAATAAGTAACTTAAGTAATAAGTAATTAAAGCGGGTCATGTTTGCATGTTTGGAATTGTAACAGCTGAAATCAACAATATATCAGTATTCCGATATTAACATGCGAGCCACATTAAGTGAAGCTGGGGGCCGCATGTGGCCCCCAGGCCACCAGTTGCCCATGTATGATCTAGTCATTGATTAGAGATCATACCTGGGGTTAGTCACACGCAGGTTTTACCCTCCTTCTTTTAAAAAACAAAAACTAAACGCAATTACCTCCAGCCGTTGGCCTTTGAGAAGCGTCATACGCACGACAGGCATTGATCAGTTCTCCCAGCAGTTCAGGGCAGTCGTCAGGAAGTGGTTCTGACACTTGCTTGTCCTCACACACTCTCTTATGGATCTCCATATGGGTGGTACAATCTGTTATGAGAGAAATGGTTATGATACATTAAGCTATCAGGTACAGGTAATTGTGTAATTGTAAAGTGTACAAGAAAGGTACAGTCTGCATTAACCACTGTTTTCACTTTTCAGGACACACACCGTCAAGGGGTTTCTTCCGGGTTGCGATTTCCCACAGGACCATTCCGAGACTGGAAAAAACAAACAACAAACAAACAAAACACAATGTGGGTTGGCTCATTCAGTTACGTTATTGGCTATAGGTCCACTTATAGTTAATTGATTATCCCATGCAGCATTTTATTGTTTCGTGACTTATTATATTCTAACATTTGTTTTAAATGTTATTCTTCTTATCTTATTGTTTAGAGGACTGACCTGTAGATTTCACATATCTTGCAGTATGGATGGTTGACGCTCTCCAGCTGCTCAGGTGAACGGTAGCGCAGGGAGCTCTTCTTTGGGTTTCTGTTCCTTCTCAAGGACGTCTCTGTTTGTACCAGCTCCAAACCACCCAGCTAGTCACAAAACAGACAACCAACGAGAGGGAATCATTACTAAATATGATATAATATCTACCATATAGAAAATATACTGCTGTACTAAAGTAGTGACTGATTTCAAAACTCACAAAGGAATATTATATACATAACATTATGACTAAAGTATTGAGCCAGGAACAAAAGAAAAGAAGTATGCAAGAACATATGATGAATCCCTTCATATCACAAATATGAAATGCAGTTTGTTTTTAACTCCTTCATACCTTAACTCTGAAATCTTCATCGACCAGGAACTTGTTGCTGTTGAGACTTCCATGGACATAAGTCTTAGTAGATTTGACTTGTTCTTCTTGATGTAATCTAAGAGGAAACGATAGTTAAAAAAGTCATGCCTCATGGACAAGGCCCTCATACAGTATCACTGTCATCAAATACTTTATTTTCTTTATTTCTTTATTTACTTTATTTTCTTTGGATAAATGTGTACCCTTAGCCGTCAATGAATGCTCCATATCCATATGAGTAAAATTGCCAGACTAATTTGTTTATTTTTGGAACACGGTTGGAACACTTATAGGTCATAGCAGTAGCGGCCATTTTCTGGTTCCACTCAGAAAAAGACAATGCATTTTTCCCATAAGCTGAATTCCAATCCCCCAAACTCGGTCACTCGCTCACTCTCCTCGTGTCCTCCACTCGCGCCTAAGCCCCACCCCTGGAGAGGATTAAATGCAAGGACGGAGTGGTCGACCCATTGCAGTATGGATGGTTGACACTCTCCAGCTGCTCTGCGGAGTGCCCCTTTATTACTATCTTGGCTGTGTTTTATCTGAGCACAAAATACAGCCTACCACGTCAACCCTTACTCCTTCTTACTTATTAATCTAATTGATTTCTCTACCACTGAGAACTCACCTGTAGATGCCTAGTGCAGCATCCAAACACATTCGAGCTTTCCTGTCCCACGGTAGTTTGCGCTTCGAGTCCAACACTTTTCTAAGACTTCCCCTCTCACAGTACTCCGTAATTATGAGGTAGTTCGGACTGGGTCCTACAGGCAGGGAGAAGGACACCTCATGTGAACCACCAATTTTTTTTTGTTCCAGTGCAAAATAGAACACAAAATGATAAAGTTCACTCACCATTCTCATTCTGGACACAGATGCCAAACATTCGCAGTATGTTTGGTGACTCAAAGTGCCTCATGGTTCGGATCTCCCTGTTGAATATCCTCCTCACCTCACTTTCAGGGAGACAATTAAAGACAATTAAGACAATCGAAATGAACTCTTGGGCCCATGTGATAATTTATCATATCGCTTAGCAGGGGTCTTCAACGTTTTTCAGGTCAAGGACCCCTTAGACCCCTTATAACCATTTTATCAATTAAAATATATATGCCACAAACCTTGGACTAGTGGAGGCTGGATAGTGTTTGATGGCCACTGTAAATTTCTGGTATTCTCCTTTGTAGAGTTCTGACATGTCAGTTTTCATGACAGGCTCTTTGGAAATAAAGATCAGCTCCTCTGGTTTGATCTCTCGGATGTCTTTAATCTCTCGGCTGTCTTTAGCAGTGATACTCAAGTTGTATACTGTTGATGATGGATAAACCATGAATGGGATAGAAAAATAAATCATCAGACAGCTGTCAGTGAAACATGATCCATTATTCGAAACTGGCCCCTGTAAAAGTCCAAACCTAGCCCCCCCCCCCCCCCCCCCCCCAACCTGACATGGAAATTCAAATCCTTGCTAATAATTTATGGACTCCAGACTCATATTCTAACGGAATTGAAACTCTCAATAGATCAGAAAATCCCTTGACTCAGATGAAATATTGAATGGTGATAGAATGATTGATTTACTGTGTAACACTCACACAACAAACACGTACATCATACACCAGCAAAGCACACAGATAGACTGACTTGCTCTTCCCTGACTGTCAGCTCATAATTGGCTAAAGGAAAAACAATCAAACATTTGATCTCTTCTACTGAGCTTGTTAGCGCTAACTTCTCTCCCATGCACTCTACTCCCTATACTGTAGCAGATGTGACATGCGACCATAACTCCTTGCATTCCGGCCTTATAGCATTTTAGGCCCTCTGTTCACAGCTCTCAAGTTTTAGCAAAACAGACTGATCCATGCCAAGCAATATAATTTAGCTTCATCAAACCCCAGCATCCATATTCTGGGGGGAACATTAACCGATCTACAAGCTCACAACGTGCTGCAACGCGTTGTGAGCTTGTGGATTGGCTATTTTTGGCGAGGACATTTGGTGTAGGCTACACAGAAAAAAGCGGCCCAAGTACTAATGAGACGTTATTGTTGTTTACTTACGCATGTTACCAATTATTTTCAGCATTTCATGGGATTCATCCTGTTTCTCCAACATAGCATCGTGTTTCTCCAACGCAGCATCCTGTTTCTCTGACATAGCATCCTGCTTCTCCAACATAGCATCCTGTTGGTCCATCATATGTTGTAGCACTGTGAAACACATTCTGATATTAAAGCCAATCACACAATCACGGCTACGTTCATAAGACGAACCTGATCCATGTGCTCTTTCATGCAAGTGAAAGAGTGCATCGCTGCTACAGCAATACATACATTTTATATCAAAATGCTGTATTTCGGGCATGTAGTTTGACATGGTACACCCTCCCATACAGAGGGAAAAAGTAAGACCTACATTGGGCTCAAAGGTACAATGATAGATGTCATAACCCAGTCAATCCGGGAAAGCATCTGTGTCATTTTAGATTTGAGCTTTAGCACAGGGGTCTTCAACGCTTTCAGGCCAAGGACCCCCTAGCTGAGAGAGATGAAGCAGGGACCCCCTACTCTATAGTGTATAAAATTGTGTTTCAGATTTAACTTTTTTTTTTTTTCCCTCTACACCAAACACCTCTTTGCCAAAAAATAGCAGATCTACAAGCTCACAACGCCTCGCAGCGCGAGGCGTTGTGAGCTTGTAGATCTGCTATTTTTGGTAAAGTTCTCCTCAGAGAAGGGATGCTAGGGTTCAAGTGATAAAAGATTTGGCGGACCCCCTGTAGTAACTCTGAGGACCCCCTAGGGGTCCCGGACCCCCTGTTGAAGACCCCTGCTTTAGCACATTGGTGCAAAGTGTGTGGGGGGGGGGGGGTAACCATGTCCAGGGGGTCCCAGCCTCCAGCTAAATGTGTTAATACAGCGTCACAATCATTTTAACCACTTTATCCTTATTTTATACGTTGGCTATTAAAAAAATGCAGATATACAAGCTCACAAGCTTACAACGCGTCACTCTGAGAGCTTGTACATCTGCTATTTTGTTTGAAAAAAAGTTTGAAAAAACAAAAACAAAAAAAGTTGAATAATTTAGCATTTCGTAGCACAAATCTTCTATTCTGGGGTTCCCTGGCACAAAACATGTTCAGATGGGGGTTCGTGGAGGTTTGAGAACCAGTGTCTTAACACAAAAATGATGGCAATACCCCCCTCCTCTCACTTTTCTGGAGCTCTGAATGATCCTCCTCCCTGTCTGTTTCATCCTCTTTCTGCCGAAAGGCCACGTCAAACAGCTTGTGTAGATTATGATCCATGTCCACCTGCAGATTCAGGGACAGCACCTGGAATGCGTCGTTGAGACGCTCGTTCAAACTCACAAACTCGTCCCCGCGGTTGTTGACCTTCAACATGCGCGCGAGGAAAGTAGCAGAGGTGTATTTTTCTACACTTTCTTTAGCGGATTCCAGTGTGATCTTGAGCTCCTTGAGGGCCGTCTCCACCTCGTCAGAGTTCTCACCAGCAGCTTCTTTTCGCCTGATTTTCAGCAGCAGTTCCTCAAGCCCTTTCACGCGCCAGGCCAGACGGCGGCACTGTTTCTTGTTGGCCTTGACCTTCTCGCAGAGAGCGTAGAGTTGCTTTGCTATGGAGAAGATGCATTCTAAATCCATGACCGACTGAAATGAGAGAGGGTAGAAAGGGGGACAGACACAGGTTGAAATGCAATAGACTGAATCCTGAAATTAACCAGATGGAAATGAACTGAATAGAACATGGACTGGACAGTACTGGACTTGAATGGAGCAGGCCTAATTGGATTGGATTGGATTTCTATCAAGGATGCAGAGGGCATTGTAGAACCGAAGGGGACGCATGCATGTGTTCCCACTTCCCAGCGTGTGCGCTCGCGTGTGCGCACGAACATTTTGTTACATTACTTTCGTAACATTTTGTTACTTTTTTTAATTTTATTTTTGTTACATTAATTCGGTTAACTAGGTATAACACATTTACTCCATGAAGTGTAGATTTTTTTTTTCTTCATCCCAAAAGTGGGAGGGATACCCCCCCCCCCCCCAAATGGAACTGAGTATGTTCAACCCCCCCCCCCCCCCCCCCCCCTCCTGCGTCCTTGATTTATATAACCCACATATTATCTCTATACAGAATAGCACACACCCAAAGGTTGGAGAGGTGCGGACTAGCAGAGCATACAAATGAAAAGGATCAGAGACACACACTCAGGTTTTCAAGCTACAACGTGTTTTGGCATGAGCCTTCCTCAGCGCGCGCACACACACACACACACACACACACACACACACACACACACACACACACACACACACACACACACACACACACACACACACACACACACACACACACACACACACACACACACACACACACACACACACACACACACACACACACACACACACACACACTGAACCGTGCACCCGGTAATAGACGTTATTACTTTAGTTACAGTGTAGTTACACTCTCAGAGTTAATATAACAGTGAGAATTCTTCAGTGTAGAAAGGGGGGACAGGGAGAAGCATAATGCTTTATCAAGCCCTACTCAGATACTCAGATTTCATAGATAGATTCATAACAGTGTTTTCAGGTTCAATGTGTGTCAAGTCTTGTGCACACAGGTACATAAGAGTACAATAATTATGATCTGGTTCCTCAGCACAAAGGTTTCATGCATAAACATGACGAGTCTAGACAAGATAAACTGGTCCTGCCGTCTCCCTGATCCCTGGAATCCCTGATGTCAAACCATCGTGTCGAAATCACTTCTAAAAAAGGAACTCCTTTTACTGACGTAATGCCATGTTTCTTTTTTAATGTATCACTAGAGTAAGGGGATTTAATTTGGGGACAGTTAAGAGTGCACATCATAATAGATTTTAGGCCCTGAATGGAGCTTTGCAGCAGTGGTTCTCAAAGTGGGGTACGGGGACCGCCAGGGGTCCTTGAGGGGGTTCCAGGGGGTCTCCAGCAAAATGTGTTATGAGAGAGGACATGTGGAATATTATAATGTTTGTTAAATGTCTTTGGAAGCTCATCCTTTCCAACACAACCTGTAATCAAAGTGTTACAGGCATAACAGTGCTTCTCCAGTTAAAGAGAACGTGAAGAAAGAAACTCACGAGGCTTAATTAGGTATGTCTCCAGTTATGATTCAGTAAAGCAGGTCATATGAAAAGCCATACTACACGTTTCATATTTATGAATAGGCTACAGTAATGCTTCTGGTATTTTGTATTGTTGAACAGTGCTGGAAAAAGTACTCAAATGTTTTACTTAAGTAAAAGTATCAACACTGCAATGTAGAAGTACTCCGTTACAAGTAAAAGTCCGGAATGCAACATTTACTTGAGTAAAAGTACAAAAGTATCGGTATCAAAATGTACTTAAAGTACAAAAAGTAAAAGTACTAAAATATTTGAAAATAGCACGCGTTGTGAGCTTGATCGGCTATTTTCAAATAGTCTAGGTATAAAATAGGGCTAAAGTGGTTAATGTATGTTTAATACATTAATAATAATGTGTTTAATTGTAGTGGAGTAAAAGTACAATATTTGCCTCTGAAATGTAGTGGAGTAGAAGTAAAAGTAAATAGTAAATGTACTTAGTTACTTTCCACCACTGTTGTTGAATACCACAGATAGCCCTGACTGAATGACGTATGAATTACCTATCGGCAAAAAGGAAATGAATACAACTTTATATCGTATTTGAAGCCCCTGACAAACCTGTGGACATTATAAAAAGAAAGCAGGCGAAGGAAATTAGCATTCAACTTAAACTTAGCAACTTCAACTGATTTCAATAAAACACATTCAAGAACTTAAGGAAGTCATTTACCTGTGGTGGTGAGTGTGGATGCAGCGCGCCTGTTCACACACCCTGGTCACACTGTTACTAAAATGAAACTAAAATGAAACTAGAGCTTGGTTTAATGCTCTCTACCCCTCCCTCTCTTCTTGCTTCATTCTTGTTTGCATAAAGGCACGGTGGCACAGATTTATACAAAAGAATGCTAAAAGGATTACCCAATAAGTCCAGGGCTTGTTTCCTGAGATCAAGACATTTAAAAACAAACAATAGTATACATTAGTATGCAAAACATTATACATATGAGTAGTAATAAAAAAAGAAAAATATGTACAGTAAACATTTGGGGGTGGGGGGGGGGGGCTTTTTACAGGGGCCAGTTACAAATTGCAGCCACCTGTTGGTGCTCTTTTAGATCGGTTTTGAAGGAGAGTCATACTTTTTTATGCCTATGCTAGGGCATTCCACATTCTGGTGGCATAGCAGTACAAATTTGACAATTCTTTTGTGCACCAGGAATGTCGCAATATAGGGAATTAGGGATTAAGTGGTTTAATTGGCTATGGGTCCAGTTAATTGATTATTCCATGCACAAACTAAATATGAAACAATAAAGCGAAAAGTCCATAAAAGGAAGGCTGGCTTTATTTGTAGCATAGTGGTCCTTTTACAATCTAAACTAGAAAAAGTGCTCCTCGGAGCACAAGTCTCCGCCAGGTCAGGTAGGTTATTGTGGCCTCCTGGTGGCGCTATAATAGGCCAATGTGAAAAGGGTGCCATTTTTTCTTAGGCCTTGCACGGCAATCGGACACTGCATTCATGATTTGAGGCATTTTGTTCCGCTAAACTAGACCTGCTGGTGGCGCTATAACAGGTCAATGTGAAAAGGGTGGCATTTCTTACTGGGCCTAGTGGGAATGCGTGTGCAAAATGTCACGGAAATCGCACACTGCGTTCATGATTTGAGGATTTTTTTTCAAAACGGACCTATCCTGCAAACTTTGGAAGCCAATGTTAGCCAAGTAGGATGGAATATGAAATATCGGACACATCCATCTTGATCATATAGAGATACTGTGTACCAATTTGCGTGATTTTTGGACAGAATCTGAAGGAGTAAGAGCAAAAAATTTGTTTTACAAAACTCAGCCTCCTGGTGGCGCTCTAAAAGGCATAAATGAAAAATGCAGGGCAAATGTTTTTCCTTGGCCTCTAGGGAGTGTGCGTGCAAAGTTTCACACAGATTGGTGCAGTTATAGCTAAAAACGTGATTCGGCCTGTTATAGCGCCACCATGAGGCTGATTTGAACGTTTTCAAGTGGCATTTCTTCCTGGGCCAAGTGGGAATCTACGTGGAAAACTTCATGTTTAAACTGCAGACTAAAAATATGTTCTTTACTAAATCAAGTCATATCTGTGAAACTCACCACCATACACTTAAAACAAAAAAAGATATGTTCTACACATACCTGTTACACACATAGGGTACCACAAACAAATGTGAGGTGAGCTCCACTTAAAGGGCAAGACTCCAAAGGTGGACAAGAAATGAAAAATCATTGCTCCAGTGATTAGAAATTCAAAATATGCTTCTCATTAACTTACATTGTACGCTGAAACAGCTCTCAAAGTCACTCTTTTAGCACATAAACGAACGCAAACCAATTTGATTCAGACAATATAGAACATTACCAAACCCAGTACAGTTTTTTGTTTTAATAAAAATGTTAACTTCCTCTTGATTTGACTATTTGAAGATCCGGATCCGGATCCATGGATCCAGTCTGGGTTTGCTTCCTAATAAAAATGGCAAAATCAACAAGAGTTATTTCAGCGTACAATGGTACATCCAATGTAAGTCAATGAGGAGCATATTTTTAATGATCAATTTCTAATCACTGGAGCAATTATTTTTCATTTCTCGTCCACCTTTGGAGTTACATCATGGCAAGGTAACTACACAACCCTAACCTCTACCAAAGTGGTCTTGGTCTTTAACATCAGGCTTGAATCAACCTGTCGAGTTACTTTATGCTCCAAGACCAATAATGACCGGCACACAATACATAATCCCAATTATTCCACAGCTATAACAAAAGCTATATAAACAAAACCTTGTTTTCAAAATAAGTTTACTTTGATTGATTGATTGATTGAATACTTTATTAACAGTTTGCAAAAAGTACATAGGTACAGTATATATATATATATATATATATATATATATATATATATATATATATATATATATATATATATATATATATTCTTGTACACATGATATCTAAAGGGATGAGAATGAACTGGGAAGAGAATGTGTCTGTACCTCCAACCTTAAGGCTGATGTTTGCTCTCAGTGGTTCATTTGGTCCTGTGGATGAGAATTGAAATGTTTAAAAACACATGATTAATATTGTAGTTTTATGGACCCACATCCTGTTTTAATGAAGTGTAGTCCATTGTAGTCCAGGAGGACTGACATTCACCTCAGTGGAAATCATGTAAAACACACCAATGCACGCCCGCGCAGGCGCACACACACACACACACACACACACACACACACACACACACACACACACACACACACACACACACACACACACACACACACACACACACACACAATTATAATTATTCATAATTAATTATTTTTATTTAATTTAGAGCAG
The DNA here is from genome assembly GCF_963280865.1 of Gymnoscopelus braueri. Lineage (NCBI taxonomy): Eukaryota > Metazoa > Chordata > Actinopteri > Myctophiformes > Myctophidae > Gymnoscopelus > Gymnoscopelus braueri. The sequence continues at coordinate 55,455,008 of NC_137610.1, forward strand.
CCAATAATTTCTGACACATTCCCAATATGGGCTTGTTTTTTTAATTACCTGGCAGCTCAAGAGAAAGAATCCAGTCCTTGAGTTGCATCTTTAATACGTTCACAGAGGGATCCTGTCAAAGGGAGTAGCAAAACATGTACAGTATGTATCAAGCATAACAATAACATGTGATCAAGGTACACCTTATTTTGAGTTGCTATATTTGCCAGAAAACCTTGAATATCTTAACCTGAGTGTTAGCCATGGTCTCCTCTGGAATGGATGAGGCACAGCTGACAAGCAAAGAAGGAATTTAGTCTTGTTGTGATGATGAAAAAAGTTACAAATACATACTGTACATACCTATGCATGTGTTTATGTATATACTGCATGTTCTAATCAGCTTGTACTGTATGTGCATACAACTGCATGTACCGTATACATACATAAATACATGCTGTACATGCTGAATGTCTGGTAAGTGGTGTAGAAAAGGGGATTGTGTGTTTGACCTCTATTCAAGACTTAACATGTTATACTTCCACCTATGGTAGGCAGTAGTTTAATAACCCAATGATGCTTATAGGGGAAGATAAATGAATGGTTAAATTCAGTATTCTTTTATAAATAATTTAAAAGGCGACAGTAGCTTAGTTTTGAGGCCTCATTGTGTCCCATTCACATCAACACCAGTAGCCTATTCTACCACCAAATATCCACATTGTGTCTAGGTTGCATATTATGTGCTGGCATTAAATGTTGTGCTGATTTGCCTCTAGATGGCAGTATGTACTCATCTACATTCACGGGAATGTTCCAGAAGTGACAGACTTGTCACTTAAACACTTTCACTGTCTACAGTATTTCAATTGTCAACTAAACAACTTTTTCTGTAATCTTTTACTTCAAGTGAAACCACAGAATGTGCCATTTTCTCTGTGTTGTATAGGCTACATGTAACAACATGAATATGTGCACATGCTTCTGTCAAAAGAGCAATATGACCCATACTGTATGTCATGTTAACATAATAAATAAACTACAAACAATGTTTAAGACACGAGAAAGTCTGTTTAAGTGATGGGGTTAAACTGGATGAGTATGTATGCTTGTCAGTCACCAATATATGATGTTGTAATAGGCAATAAAAAGGTGTTTCCTGGTGAGTGACACATAGGCTATGGCACACTGATGGCATAGGCCCAAGTCTGTCTTTATCACATGTGCTTTTAATCAGTCAAAACAGAGAAAATATCTAAGACTTGACGTATCACAGACAAGAGTCAAAGAAAAAGAAGTTGAACAAAATGTTGAATAAAGTTTCCAGCAGAAGGAGATTATTATGCAGATCTGTGGTTGCTGCTTGCATCTGACATGTGTGGAACTACACTTCCTCTTTTTCCCACTTCCTGTTTTCCACTTAGTGTTATTGCGGGGCTGGCCGACTGGTGCCGCACAATAACAGGGTCCTATTCTAACATTTGTGTCTGGGTTGTGTGTGTGTGTCACACACACACACACACACACACACACACACACACACACACACACACACACACACACACACACACACACATATATATATATATATATATATATATATATATATATATAAATATATAAATGTGCATGAGTGCTCACAAAGATGTAAAGGTAATAATTTAAATAACATTTAGTAGAATAGCCTCCTCTCCAGTAAGCTTACTTGAGTTATTGAGACAAATCATCTGGTATCTCAGTACTTACTGAAATGGCACTTATCACCAAACATTCTGGACTTTGTCGAGCGGGTAATTTACGTCGTAGATATGTGAAAATTAATATACATTCATCCCGTAGAGGCTCTCTTTCCAAAAGGTCATATTCCTAGTATAGTGTATTAATACAAATCCACACCTAGAAATGCACTTAAGCCTATGTCATAAGTGTGTCCGTCCTGTCTGTGTGTTAGCAGCTAATCTCCGGCACCGTTGGCCCGGTCGCTGCGAAACTGTGCACACCCACTCCCTGGATGCCAATTCAGAACCTCTGCCCCACATTTTTCACATGGGCCTGTTATAGCGCCACCTGGAGGCCGATGTGTGCAAACCCATTTTTTCCTATTACTCCTACAGCTTTTAACTAAACGTCATGCAAATCGGTACACAGTATCTCTATAGTCATGTGATCAACCCGGGTCTGTTCAATTTCCCATATTCCATCCTCATTGGCTAAGGTTGGCTTCCAAAGTTTGCAGGATTGGTGAGTTTTGAACAAACTGCCTCAAATCATGAACGCAGCTTGCCATTTCCATAAAATTGCACACGCACATTCCCACTAGGCCGAGGAAGAAATGCCACTTAAAACTTTTCAAATCAGCCTCATGGTGGCGCTATAACAGGCCGATTTTCATTTTTAACTATAACTGCACCGATCTGCGTGAAACTTTGCACGCACACTCCCCAGAAGCCAAGGAAAAACATCTGCACTGCATTTTTCACATCTGCTTTTTACAGCGCCACCAGGAGGCCGACTTATGTCAAATACATTTTTGGATATTAATCCTTCAGATTTCATCCAAACATCGCAAATCGGTACACAGTATCTCTATAGTCATGTGATCAAGACGCATCTGTCCGATATTTCATATTCCATCCTGATTGGCAAAGGTTGGCTTCCAAAGTTTGCAGGATTGGTCCGTTTTGAACAAAATGTCTCAAATCATGAACGCGGCGTGCGATTTCCCTGAAAGTTTGCACGCACATTCCCACTAGGCCGCGGAAGAAATGCCACCCTTTTCACATTGGCCTATTATAGCGCCACCAGGAGGCCACAATAACCTACCTGACCTGGCGGAGACCTGTGCTCCGAGGAGCACTTTTTCTAGTTACTACTGTACCTGTCTCTTTGGTCTCATTAGACATGGTGCAATGAAACAGGAGGCTGCTGTTAGCACTACTGTACCTGTCTCTTTGGTCTCATTAGACATGGTGCAATGAAACAGGAGGCTGTTGTTAGTACTACTGTACCTGTCTCTTTGGTCTCATTAGACATGGTGTAATGAAACAGGAGGCTGCTGTTAGCACTACTGTACCTGTCTCTTTGGTCTCATTAGACATGGTGCAATGAAACAGGAGGCTGCTGTTAGTACTACTGTACCTGTCTCTTTGGTCTCATTAGACATGGTGCAATGAAACAGGAGGCTGCTGTTAGTACTACTGTACCTGTCTCTTTGGTCTCATTAGACATGGTGCAATGAAACAGGAGGCTGCTGTTAGTACTACTGTACCTGTCTCTTTGGTCTCATTAGACATGGTGTAATGAAACAGGAGGCTGTTGTTAGTACTACTGTACCTGTCTCTTTGGTCTCATTAGACATGGTGCAATGAAACAGGAGGCTGTTGTTAGTACTACTGTACCTGTCTCTTTGGTCTCATTAGACATGGTGTAATGAAACAGGAGGCTGCTGTTAGTACTACTGTACCTGTCTCTTTGGTCTCAAAGTTGATTGTACCAATAGCATCATTGGATGTTGTTACGAGGAAACCATCTGGTGACGTGATCGACACCATGAGACGCCGGTCCGTGGCCATCCCTGTCACCCACTGCACCTGCACACGCACGCACGCACGCACGCACACACATACATCTGTATATTCCTATTGATTCTGATTGGTCAGTCAGGGCCTATGAGATTTTCCAGAATTCCTCCAGTGGTTTTATCCAAGTAAGTCCTCCATGTCTCCGGGCTCATGCTTGAGAAGGGCGTTGAACAGGGTCCAGGGATATCCTGGGCCAAAAATTCGCCCTGGGACTTTATGATGGAGAGGCCTATCAATGGCCCCACGCTGAAATTATTTTCTGATATTAACTGACGAATGATGACAGTAATTGTAGGTCTAATGTTTTTTGTGGAATAAAGAATATCTAATCATGTTGTAGATCATCAAGACAATTTAGGATGTCTTGTTGACACCTGCCTCATCAGTTTGTTCTGTATAAGAATCTCACCACTGAACTGAATCAAAACAAGACCAGGCAAGACTAGGTGACATTCACACTATATGGCCAACTACTGCTAACTTCTGAACCAAAATGTGAAATATTTGTTTACATCAGAACTTCTTCTTCTGATGTAAACAAATATTTCACAAGTGCATGCTGCATTGTTTTTATGGCTAACAACACAATGGGTGGTCTTTAGTAGTTCAGGAAACAAAGTCCAGAATTCCTGCTTGATCTAACCCAGTGGTGCAGACACAAATCACTGAGGCAAAGACAGTGAGCAGAGCAGTAAAATCACATACAGTACATATATACAGTACATACACTCACCTACAGATATGTTTTATTTCTCACCTGTCTTCGCTCTTTGGGACTTTTCTTTCTTTCTTATTGTCTCCGCCAGGCCGAAGGCATGGCGAGAGAGTATGTTTTACCCCTTGTCCGTCCGTCCGTGTGTCCGTGTGTGTGTGTGTATGTGTGTCCGTCTGTCACCAGCTAATCTCCGGCACCGTTGGCCCGGTCGCTCCGAAACTGTGCACACACACTCCCTGGATGCCAATTCAGAACCTCTGCCCCAAATCTTTCACATGGGCCTGTTATAGCGCCACCAGGAGGCTGATTTGTGCAAAACTCATTTTGTTTTGGGCGGTGAAACCGCCCCTATAAGTGAGGTTTGGAAAATTGTACAATTATCTTGGGCAGTGAAACCGCCCCTATAAGTGAGGTTTGGAAATTTGTACAATTATCCTGCGCTGTGATTGGCCAATCACAATCTATTCAGGACTGTGATTGGCCAGTGTCACATGACACATGTGCATAGCCCTATATAAGAAACCATAGCTTTAAAAAAAAACATGCATTTTTTTTTTAAAGTTATGGTTTCGTCCATCATAAAGAGTGTTTCTTTTTTTTTTTTTTTTTATCCCGCGATTTTTGTAACCCATATTTTTCACCCGGTGCCAATTTCCTAAGTGATCCTGGGCGCTACAACAGCCCTACACCAGCACTACACCAGTCCCCCACAGTAGGGAGGCCAGGGCCGAGCTCATGCTTCCTTCAGGCATGAGAGCCAACTGACCTTCTTGTCACCTGACAGGGGGGAGTTTCCCTGGTTGGACGTAGCGCGTGGAAGGAACACGTTATTCCAACCAGTTCCCTTCCCCTCCATCAGGCGCCCCGGCTGTCATGGGGGAGGCGGTATAGCGACCAGGATTACTACATGTTTTTGTGAGGGTATTAACTACCCTAGGAGATAAATAATAAAAATAAAGAGTGTTTCAATAAATGTATTTATCTTTTGTACATGATTGGTTGACTCCATTCAGTATTGTGATTAGCTAGCAAGACACCGCCCACTTCACTCAGGGTGTGATTTTTGTCTCCGCCGTAGGTGGAGAATATGTTTTCGCTTCGTCCCGCCGTGTGTGAGCAAACATTGTTAGCCAAGCTAACATTGGTCAAGCTCCACGTGACACGTGTCAATATGTTGACACCAATGCCTTTGATTGGCTAAAGGGACGCATGACGAAATAAAATTCTATAAATAGGTGTGTCACTTCAAAAAGCACTTACTTTTGGAAGTGAGGTAAGACAGGATCAATCAGTCTTGATTGGAACAGTACCTTCCAGTCCAAATCACCCGTCCGTGCGTGTGTGTGTCCCTCTGAGAACACCTAACATTGGTCAAGCAAAGGCGCAGAAGGCCAAAGCTAAGAAAGCATACTCATCTACAACAGGGACATCAGGCAGTCTCCTCCACAGTTGCCCCTGTCAGCCTCACAGCTGAAGAGCTGGAGGAGGAACAGCAGAAGGTTCAAGAAGAAGAATCGTATCCAGAAGGCTTTCCGTCGTATGTCGCTCGTTCCTCTGGGCAGAGACAGAATCTACAAACAATACTGTTTTTTCCCTTCCACCTGTGCTCTGTTTGTGGAGGATGATTACTTTGGGCTGACGGAGGACATGCTGGAACCCCACCCTGCATCTCTACAGGATGAACAGATGGAGGATGAAGGACAGCAGGACACACAGATGGACACCATACATAGCCCCACCTGTATCCCTGCCAGTTGCCTGCCAGTCATACGCCCCAACCAATGGGCCTTCTACAGCTCGGTGGAGGAGGTGGAGCAGCTGATGGAGGCATTGAACCCGCGAGGTCACAGAGAGAGCAGCCTCAAGGAGACGCTACACCAGGAGAAAGACAGAATCACACAGATACTGAACAACACTGCTGCTGTCAAATATAATTATAAAACCAAGGCCCCAGAATCCCTTGCTACAGCTGAGAGTTTCGTGGAGAGCCGACTCAGAGATACGCTGTTGGACATTGAGGAAAGAATCAATCTACGAAGGAAATCTGGAAACGCTGAAGATAACGGAGAGAGAGACATGGAGATCAGCATTGGAGAGAGGACAATATGAACTGCTGGCTGCTGATGGCAGAAAGAACGGAGAGATGAATGGTGGAGAGGAGATGGAGGTGGATGACTCTCAGCCAGTGAACAGTACCGTCCACTGCCTTGCTCATGCCCTGTTTCAGATAGAACAGGAAATCGAACGCAGGTTCCTCCAAGTTCCTCTGGGCGGCGAGGAGTCCAAGAAAGACAAGAAGAACGGTAAAAACAGGAAGAAAAAATGACGACCCGTCCAGTGACAGTGACAATGGCAGTGCCAGTGGTAAGATGGTTTTGGAACGTTGGAGAGAATCTCTGCAGTCCTGCTCCAGTCTTTCCCAAGTGTTTGTCCATCTGTCCACTTTGGAAAAGAGCATCATTTGGGCAAAGTCTCTCGTCAACGCTCGCTGTAAACTGTGCAGACGGAAAGGAGACGCAGAGACTATGTTACTGTGTGACGGATGTGACCGAGGACATCATTTGCAGTGTTTGAGACCCAGACTGAAGTCTGTCCCGGAAGGAGACTGGTTCTGTCCAAGCTGTCGTCCCAAGCAGCGCTCTGTCCGTCCCGTGTCTGTTTTCGCTTCGTCCCGCCGTGTGTGAGCATGGCCCCTAGCCAAGCTAACACTGGTCAAGCTCCACGTGACACGTGTCAATATGTTGACACCAATGCCTTTGATTGGCTAGAGGGACGCATGACGAAATACAATTCTATAAATAGGTGTGTCACTTCAAAAAGCCGTTTACGTTTCTTGAAGTGAGGTAAGACAGGATCAATCAGTCTTGATTGGAACGGTACCTTCCAGTCCAAATCACCCGTCCGTGCGTGTGTGTGTCCCTCTGAGAACACCTAACATTGGTCAAGCAAAGGCGCAGAAGGCCAAAGCTAAGAAAGCATACTCATCTACAACAGGGACATCAGGCAGTCTCCTCCACAGTTGCCCCTGTCAGCCTCACAGCTGAAGAGCTGGAGGAGGACCAGCAGAAGGTTCAAGAGCTGCAGAATCGTATCCAGAAGGCTTCCCGTCGTACGTCACTCGTTCCTCTGGGCAGAGACAGAATCTACAAACAATACTGGCTTTTCCCTTCCACCTGTGCTCTGTTTGTGGAGGATGATTACTTTGGGCTGACAGAGGACATGCTGGAACTCCACCCTGCATCTCTACAGGATGAACAGATGGAGGATGAAGGACAGCAGGACACACAGATGGACACCATACATAGCCCCACCTGTATCCCTGCCAGTTGCCTGCCAGTCATACAGTCTTACTTATTGTATCTCATTACTTATTGTTATGATAATATAATTGCTATAATATAGTAACATGTTCTATTTTACGTAAATTAGAACATTCCTAAAGAACTATGGTTAGAGATAAAGTAGGTGATTTCATTTGATTAAAATAGCACGGGTCCGCTGGCGGAGACTTGTGCTCCGAGGAGCACATTTTCTAGTTTTATATTACTCCTACAAATTTTATCCAAGCGTCATGCAAATCGGTACACAGTATCACTATAGTCATGTGATCAACACGGATCTGTCCGATTTCCCATATTCCATCCTCATTGCCTAAGGTTGGCTTCCAAAGTTTGCAGGATTGGTCCGTTTTGAACAAAAAGCCTCAAAGTATACACACAGCTTGGGATTTCCGTGAAATTTCACACGCACATTCCCACTAGGCCGAGGAAGAAATGCCACCCTTCTCACATTGGCCTGTTATAGCGCCACCAGCAGGTCTAATTTAGCAAAACACATTTTTGGAACAAAATGCCTCAAATCATGAATGAAGTGTCAATGCAAGAATAAATGGCACGGTTGGCACCCTTTTCACATTTGCCTATTATAGCGCCACCAGGAGGCCAGAATAACGTACCTGACCTGGCGGAGACCTGTGCTCCGAGGAGCACTTTTTCTAGTTATTATACTGTTTTGCTAATTCCTCACCAAAACAAAAGTAAAGTGAAACTCAGCCTGTGAGCCCTCTGTCTGATTTATACTTTATCATACGACGGTGTCACGAGGTGAACAGCAGACATACAGCCCACAACCCCTATGATTGCAGTCAATGACAGCCGGATGGACAAGCTTATAAATAAATACTATCTTTCAATGATTGCGACCTTTGTTAAATAATCGGCCCAGGAAGAGAAAAGAAGACATATCACACTTTATTAGCTGATCTCTTGTTTTCTGATGTGAACTCTATATAATAGTATTGATGCATCTAAAGAATGGATCAATAATATGGACTGTCTAGCCTGGAAACCTGATGAAATTGCCAAAGCGAATACGGCCCAGTCAGAAACTTTGTGAGCAGGTAACTAGTTGTTACACCAGTTAACTCTCTCAATCTCTCTCTAAATGTATCAGCCTATCTATACAAAGCAGACAGGCAATATTCACCTCTTTCTTCTGGATTATATCAAGCTAACTTTTATTTGTATTAGATGTGCTGTGTTCAATGAGGTCAGTCATCTTCTGAGTAGCCTTTCTGGAGTTTTAAGTATAATCAATAAATATAATCATATAAGATGGTAAATGCGCTACTTTATGCAATATTTCTATATGCATGCATAAGGTATCTACCATACTTTTGAAATAAATACAATTCCCAGGAAATCAGTTTATGAATCTATGGTGCTAATACAAATGTCACATTCTGTGACTAATGTGAATGATTGTTGATTAATTATTTAATCTCCCCCCCATTCTGACAGGTAACAAAAACATGGAGGGATATGGAGTTTTTTAATAGCTAACAAGTCTTGACTTAACTGTCTAAACATTTGTTTCCGTTTGCAAAAGCTCTTTGACCCATTTAGAATGCTGACTATTATGTGGGGTGCTCAAACTTTGTCTTTGCATTTTTATTAATTTAATGAATTATTCGGCTACAATGTAAGTGCTCTGGTCGTAAGCTAATTGTCAGGAATGAGTGATGGGCAGGACACAAAAGCAGACGAACAAGGCAGGATCAATTTAAGAGTTTATCAAACAAACTGAGGTTTTCAAAAGAAGGTAAGAGAACAGGTGGGGTGGAGGCAAACTAGCACTGACCACAAACTTGCTTGACATAAGTCTAAGGACCATCAAAATTACAATGCAAACACAGGGTTTAAATAGACAGGGATTAACAGGACACAGGTGAACTCAACAGACAATCAACACTGGGATAGGCTGGGGGATTAAGAGGACACAGGTGGAAACACTGACAATATCACAGGACTGGTAAGACTAGGCAGGTAACAGTAACTAGGCAGACAGGAAACACTGGGAACAATACTACAAAATAAGATGCACAAAACCAAGGCAACAACAGAGTAACAGAAAACCAGAACCAAACAGAACAGAAATACATGAGAAATACAGAACAACTATAGAACAAGTCCTAATAAGTTCAAAACCTTATAAGGGCAGTCAAGGTCCAAGGGCTGAGGAGCGGAGCGTGACACTAATTGTCTGTGAAGTGGATAAATGAAGATTACAGAGATATTCTGGATGTGCATGGGAACAGAGGACTCATGCATCATAGCCATATGCTTGAACAGAAAAGTAACAGGCACAGTGAAAGCCATATACTATGGGGAGAGATTTGTCTCAAAAGTATTTGTGAATGCAATACCAAGATGCACAAATATTCTTTGATTTACAAATGTGTTTCCATGATTTACAAATGTGTTTCCATGATTTACAAATGTGTTTCCATGATTTACAAATGTATTTTGCAATCTACAAACACAAATTATTTATTTGTGACTTTTGTAAATTTGAATTTGTAATTTTTACAAAAAAATGTTATACTTGTGTGTGCATTTATCATAAAATATCATTTGTAAATCCTATATTCTGTGTGTGAATTGTTGGATCTTATTTGTGAGTAGACCAACACACGCATACATTCCTTTTTCCTGTTACATCATTTTGAGACAAACATCACGCTTTTTTAAGAGAATTTTTACAAATGTATTTTCCTATCCACAAACTTACTTGTAACTTGTAAGTTTGCATTTAAATACATGTGCTAAGTTTCACACAGTGTTGGAGAGATTCACTCTCACTTTCTGCAGATCCGTGTGTTGGTGAGATTATACTTTGTGCAGATCCGTGTGTTGGTGAGATTTATACTTTCTGCAGATCCGTGTGTTGGTGAGATTCATACTTTGTGCAGATCCGTGTGTTGGTGAGATGTATACTTTCTGCAGATCCGTGTGTTGGTGAGATTCATACTTTCTGCAGAGCCGTGTGTTGGTGAGATTTATACTTTCTGCAGATCCGTGTGTTGGTGAGATTCATACTTTCTGCAGATCCGTGTGTTGGTGAGATTCATACTTTCTGCAGATCCGTGTGTTGGTGAGATTCACTCTCACTTTCTGCAGATCCGTGTGTTGGTGAGATTCATACGAGACAGGCTTCACACTCTTTAGTTCATGAGCCAGAGCCCCAAAATTGAGCAATGATTATCGAAAGAGTGGGCAAAACCATACCTATATTAAATTGTTTATAGGGTCAATATAAGTAAATCAATATATGATAACCTTTCCACAGGAGCAGCTTTTTCATATTTATCACACATTTTGTTATTTTCCCCATACGTACATGACAGGTGAAAATATTACAAAATTTAAAAAATAGTTATCATAATGAAACTTCCCCAGTTGATTACTTACATGAAGACAATGATTTATCGTACTACAAGTTTTCTGAAATTGTATATTTAAATATGCAAATTAGGCATTTAGTCCATAAGCCAGAGCCCCAAAATTGAGCCAGATATTGAATATTCCCTCGTTAAAAACCTTTGACTCCAACATCTTAACAAAATTAAATAAGAATGTTGACTCTGGCTTTGTCCAATGTTCCAATGTTGATTCTGGAAAGTTATGCAAATTCGGGCATATTTTCCTAATGCCTAATTTGCATATTCAAATATACAATTTCAGAAAACTTGTAATACGATAAATCATTGTCTTCATGTAAGTAATCAACTGGGGAAGTTTCATTATGATAACTATTTTTTAAATGTTGTCATTTTTTTCACCTGTCGTGTACGTATGGGGAAAATAACAAAATTTGTGATAAATATGAAAAAGCTGCTCCTGTGGAAAGGTTATCATATATTTATTTACTTATATTGACCCTATGAACAATTTAATATAGGTATGGTTTTGCCCACTCTTTCGATAATGAAATCTTGTCTGGCTCATGGACTACTTTTGGTGAGATTCACTCACAATTACCTGCAGATCCAAACGTGTGTTTGGACTGCCCCACCCTCACCCCATGGCAATTACAGCCAGGTGGGCACTGCCACTAATCAGGAGGGATCAGTTAGACAGGAGGGATTTCAGAAAAAAATAGGTGTTTGGGGGTAAACGTTGGGAAGTTGAACAAAAAAACATGGCACAAATACTGGTCAGGGATCTGCCATGACAATAGTCACACAAAAATGTAAATAATTTGCACACATATGTGGCACTACACTGCAGCAGTGTTATAGCAGTGTCAAACATTTCAAATGGCCATAACTCGGTGACCATTGCTCTGATCAGCGCGATAGGACTCGATTTGAGCGCCACATAGCAGGCTGAAAATCGAGTCATCTATATTTTCCAATCCTGAATGGTTTGGTCAAGCGCTGAAATGTTTTACCATTGAGCTAATAGAGCCTGCCTGCTTGCTCAGGGGATAAATTTAATCTTGACTAGCAGGTCAAAATTCGTGTCTAGGTGAGCCATGACCTTTTGTCTCAATAGAAGAGCAGGGAGACAACCAGCCCAATTGTATAAGTTATATTGTATTAACATACTCTACCATACAGATTGGACAGAATTGCATTCTATTCATTAAAAAAGGTTACATAGTACCGCTTTAACATACAAACTGCTAGCCAGCTACCTAGATTGTAATAGAAATTGTAAAAAAAAAAATATCTGGCCACAGGAGAGCTGTGCAAATAGACATCACAACCTTACTAACATCTATGAAATCCACAATTTTACAGTGTTACGTTAGAAAACATGCAACATCATTTTTGTTCATGCAAGAGACTTGAATAATATCACCCCCTCCAACCCCCCAAAATAAAGCTGTAATCCCACGTTTTATGTCCTCTCCTGATGTGGAAACAACTTAAACCATATCCTTATTTGACCAATTCCCCAGGGCTCTATAATTGGCCCTCCTGTTTTCTCTGAACACCAAATAACCGAAAATGGCCGATCTACAAGCTCACAACATGCATGATAACGTTACTTGTGACACGTTGAGACACGTTGTGAACTTGTAGATCAGATGTTCACTATTTGCCCCTGAATAGGAATGCTAAGATTCAAGTGGTTATTACAACTGTAAGACCTAGGATTTGAACCTGGGTCTTCCGCATGGGAGCCAAGAGGGAATCCCCACTTGGCAGGGGAGATATTGGGCGTAGGAGCTTCAGGAAAGGCTACTTGTCAACCTGTTAGTTGTCCTACCTAACACCAGGGAAAAGACACTATTATAAAGCCCCAAGGGCCTCCGGTCAACCATGTAGAGTTTAAGTGGTTAAATATAGTTCACTTTATATAGAATATCCGTTCCCATTATGTGTCAAAAGACATGTCTTTCAACCCTGCTTCCCTTAACCTTGGGTACCTTGGATCCCTTATGGCAAATCCCAGGCCAGGGCAGGTGATAATGGTCTCTCTCCATGTCTGCCTATTAGGCCTACTATACGATGGTCAAAGAAGAGAAGAATTAATAGGAAAGAGTAAAGCACAGCGGGGATCATAAACCTTGCTTATAAGCTTACAATAATGAAGAATGAATCAAATCACTTTACTGAATAATGCTGTGTGAGTAAAGTTCCCCAAACATCTTGGGGACAGGATGTTACTGCAATACAACACACAAAAAGTTACTGGTTACTGGAAGCGAAAGTTACCTCGTATGACACAGGAGATGTCTACAGTACTGGTCACTCAGTGGCAAACAGGATGAAGAAATGAAGAAATAGATGAGAATATAATCTGAGGAACTGAAAATGCTTAGTACACGAAAGTACAGCAGGTGTATCCTGTACTTTGGGCTGGAGAAAGCAGATTACAACACACACAGGCATACGCGCACACATAGATTGGGTGTGAGGCACGAATGCTGTGATACAGACACACACGCATATGGGAAAAGTACTGGGCCATTACAAAACCACAGGGGGGTCAAGAAAGAGGATCTTGACTGAAATGAAGCAGAGTGGCAGATCTAATGCTGGACATGATGACAATTATGATTATTTGAATAATGTAATTTAATCAACAGTATCGATCATGCTGAAGTATGAAACTAACTAAAAGATATGTATGTGTACAACATCTGATAATGAAATGGAGGAAAAGTGATCTGATGCTTATAATATGAGTGATGGAATTAATTGTTTATTATAATAGAAACAAATCCACTGTGAGGCCTTTTAGGAGTAACCTGACTCCGCCAGAAAGAAGAAGCCTGCGTCACATACTTTCCCCATCTGGCGGAGTCAGGTTATTTTAGCAGTTGCATCCATTTGATGTTTTCTTTATAGAAATGTGGAATTAATCATGACTGATTGTTTTATGTTAACAAAAGACATCTGCATTTCAGTTTGGTTGAAACATTACCCTTTAGAGCAGGGGTAACCAACCAGTCGATTACGATCTACCGGTAGATCATCAAAGCCTTCTAACTCGATCGCGGGGCGGGCCCGGTGCAGACGGGCAGCCATCGACAATACACAGAATTTGTGTATTTAGAGTAGCTCATCTAGCTGTTTACCAAACGGATGTCTGGGGCCATCCACTACGGAATGCTTCTGTTCTATTGTTTGGCTGCTATCTCCGGTATCCCCCGTGTTTTGCATATGCATATCAGAACAGAACTGATCAGTATAAAAACACACAGAGAGCAAAAGAAACACACACCACTATACCTACACAGGCAAGCAGTGACTAGCTATGGAAGGTCCGGCGAAAAAGAAACCGAAAACATACCATTACCACCTGGAATGGGAGCATGATTTTTTTTTCACGTCAGTGCATGGGAATACGATATGCCTCGTATGCCAAAAGACGTTATCTTTGCCAAAACTTGGCAACCTGGAACTCTACTGCGCATGCTAAATACAAAGACCTTTATCCACTGAACAGTGCAAAAAGATCGAAAAGAATTGATGAACTGAAAAGTGGACTCCAAACACAGCATCGGCAGTTTACTGCGCCGCCAACAACAACAAAAAACAAGCTGGCGACAGAGGCATCGTTCCGATTTAGCCATATTTTGGCTCAGTGCAAGAAACCATTTAAGGACGGGGAGATGGTTAAAGAATGTCGCGGCTGACAGCTTGTTTTCTAACCTAAAAAACAAGGATGAAATTAAAGCATTGATACAAACGTTGTCGCTTGGTGCACCTACGATAGCCAGAAGAGTGGAATCGCTGTCTGAAGATGTATCCCAGCAAGTTTTCAAAGACTTGTCAAACTGAATACTTTTCACTTCAATTTGACGAGTCCACTGATGCCACTGACACAGCCCAGCTAATTGTGTTTGTCCGAATGGTTTTCGCCGATTTTACCACCAAAGAGGAATTTCTCGCCCTTATTCCGTTGAAGCAAAGGACCCGGGGTGAGGATGTGTACAATGCATTCAAGGATTACGTGCGTGAGTACAAGATTCCCATTCATAAAATCGTATCGATGACAACAGACGGGGCCCCAGCGATGCTTGGCGTTCGATCAGGATTTGTTTCACTGTGCAGAAAAGACGAAGATTTTCCGCCGTTTGTAAACTACCACTGCGTGATACATCAGCAGGCACTGGCTGCTAAAGCAATTGACATGTCACATGTGATGACTGTTGTTGTTAAAATAATCAACTCAATTCGTGCAAAAGCGCTACAGCACCGGTTATTCAAGTCTTTATTGGATGAACTGGACTCTGCATATGGAGATTTGATTCTTCACGCAGACGTCAGGTGGCTCAGTCGGGGCAAAGTGCTGCAGCGTTTTCTGGATTTACTGCCAGAGATCTAAATTTTTCTCAAGTCGAGAGACGAGGAGTATGAGCAGCAGTCTGACGATTCTTGGTTATTGGACTTGGGTTTTCTTACGGACAAAGCTGCCTTTCATCCCGAACCATTTGTGTCCAATTGAACAAACTGAAATCAGAATTTGAACGTAGATTTGTTGAGGTACAAGGCATGAGTCAAGTGGCTGCTTTTGTATCAAACCCTTTCCTCAGCATTAACGTTGATGAGCTGTCAGTTAAAATGCAGGATGTGTTTGCATTAACTACAGGTGTTGAAGAAGAGATTTTTGTACTAGTAAATGACCATCTATTGGTGGCAGAGCTAGAAACCAGGACTTTTGGTCACTTGTGAGCAGAGAGAAGTATCCCCTGCTTGTGTCTTGTGCTGCATGAATACTTTGGCTCCACTTACTTATGTGAAATGGCCTTTTCACAAATGAAAATAATCAAATCCAAGTTTAGAACTCGTATGACTGACTCACATCTTAATGACTGCCTCAGACTGGCAATCACTAACTATCAACCAGATTTCAAAAGGCTTGCAGATAGGCTGTGCAGTCACAGCAGTCTCATTAAAGGTGGGCTGACCCTGAGAGTATTGGATCTGTCACCATATATGTGCAAATATATGGTCATGTATGCATTTTTGTCATTTGAACAGAATATCTGTAAATGTTAAAATGCATCGAACTGAGAAACTAAATATTGTGCATTGAAGAGAAGAAGAAATCTTTGTGTTTCGTTTAATAAAAAAAACAAAATCAACACAGAAGTTTATTTGTATTTTTGTCCAATATTTATTTTTCTAATCTTAATATTTAGGCATTGACTATATAACTATCAGTGTGTATTCTTATTTAAACTACTAGTCTTTGTGTGGATGTATGCACTATGCACATGCATTGAGCCTGTCAGAAATGTAAATCGTGACAAGTGTTTTTTTTTTGGAACATATTTTAGTGGTAGATCATGCCTTACAATTGGAAATAAAATGTGCTCTTGGGCTTGAAAAGGTTGGTTACCACTGCTTTAGAGTGATGGGAGATAACTAGACTAAAGGTCACCTGGACATGGGGTCAGCTCAAAAAGTTTGACAAACAACAATTGAGGAACCAAACTCATACTGATTTGTAACTTATGTATTAGTGAGCAGACACACCCTATTACATGGGCACATTTCCTAATAATGATAACTAAGGCAATCTGCTACACTTCCCCTTCTTGCGATTCTATTCCCTTTTCTGTGGAAGTTCCCGACCTCCTACTTCCCAGTAACTGCTGTCAACTACATCGACGTGTCATCTTAGGTCACCAAGTCATTGAGTGAACTGTTTTTCATGGCATGATCACGGGTGGTCCATGTCTGTCTCTTCTTGGCTAATGTGGAGTTTCATGTCTCATGTCATTTTCTGGCTCGAACCTTGCCCTGTACATATTCTTCAGGTATGCCAGCATGAAAATACTGTCACAAAGACACGTAGTTACAAAAGGTAAAATACATTGGGGGCCCCTGGTGTGACTATTGTCATGGCAGACCCCTGAACAGTGTTTGTGCCAAGTTTGGTGCTGATCGTATGTATATATGTATGTATGTACTGTATGTATTGTACAGTACGCATGTATGTACAGTATGTATGTATGTATGTAGCATGAACACCTGCAACTGATTAAATTAACATTAAATGTCTAAATATTGAATCGAGCAACTGTCTGAAGTGCACACAAAAATACAGATACAGAAGATACAGAAATACAGAAGAAAATATGGGGGGTGCATATGGATCACTTCTTTGAGTACTAAACAGTTTTCTGTAATGGTGGCCTCTATTTGCATATTTAGGAGTAGGCTTACCACTAATTACATTACAAATACCGTACACACATTGTCTGACCCTCAGAACATAGATATAGACACTTTATTTTTCAGTTTTGCTTGCCTTGTTGAAATTGTTCAACATTGGCAGCCATTTTTTATGCAAATTAGAAGGTTAAAAACAATCAAATTTGTATGGAAACCATATTATTCAGATTCAGCAGCCTTGAATTATGTAAAATAGTCAGCTTCCCAACTTTTACCCCCCCCCAAAAAAAAATCTGAAATCCCTCCTGTCTAACTGATCAGTGGCAGTGCCCACCTGGCTGTAATTGCCATGGGGTGGGGGTGGGGCAGTACAAGCACACGTGTGGATCTGCAGGTATGTGTGAGTGAATCTCATCAAAAGAGTGTGAAGCTTGTCTCAAAACTGAATATGCGTGATGGTGTACTCACAAATGCATATTCAACAATTCACACGCATAATTGATGATTTACAGATGATATTTTATGATGCGCCTGCAAGTATAAATTATTTTTACAAATTGCAAATGATATATTTACATCATATATTTGTACAAATCATAGCACATGTATTTAAATGCCAAGTTACAAGTTACAAGTAAGTTTGCAGATAGGAAAATACATTTGTAAAAATGTTCTTAAAAAGCGTGACGTTTGTCTCAAAATGATGTAATAGGGAAAAGGAATGCATGCGTGTGTTGGTCTACTCACAAATGCAGACTCAACAATTGACACGCAGAATTGATGATTGGCAAATGATATTTTATGATAAATGCACACACAAGTATAATACATTTTTGTAAAAATTACAAATTCATATTTACAAAAGTCACAAATAAATAATTTGTGTTTGCAGATTGCAAAACACATTTGTGAATCATGGAAACACATTTGTAAATCATGGAATATTTGTGCATCTTGGTATTGGATTCACAAATACTTTTGAGACAAATCTCTCCCCATAATATACTGTGCCTCTGAACCTTCATACCCCTACAAGATCCATCACTATACTGATGAGAAGACAGCAAACATGTTCCATAGGTCTTCCTCTCAACTACTCAACTACAACAGCTACAGGAACTAAGACCACCTACAACAGCATACCAACAAGAAAATAATCTATCTATCCCAGTAACAAATACCCAGCCATGTCAAAATACATGTCTGACATCCCTCTACTTAATCTAGTGTAAAACTAGAAAAAGTGCTCCTCGGAGCACAGGTCTCCGCCAGGTCAGGTAAGTTATTGTGGCCTCCTGGTGGCACTATAATAGGCCAATGTGAAAAGGGTGGCATTTCTTCCTCGGCCTAGTGGGAATGTGCGTGCAAATTTTCACGGAAATCGCAACTACATTGGCCTGTTATAGCGCCACCAGCAGGTCTAATTTAGCAAAACAAATGTTTTGAACAAAATGCGTCAAATCATGAATGCAGTGTCCTATTGCCATGCAAGGCCTAAAAAGAAATGGCACCCTTTTCACATTGGCCTATTATAGCGCCACCAGGAGGCCACAATAACCTACCTGACCTGGCGGAGACCTGTGCTCCGAGGAGCACTTTTTCTAGTTGAAAATGAATTACTAAGGCGCGTCACTCGCTCCCCGAGTCTGAAACGGCCTTAAGACCTTGAACTCCACCTTGTGTCACAACCGCGTTCAAGGGGTCTGTGATCAGGATACTTCTGTCTGCACGTCAATGAAATTAGCATGTTGCTGGCTGCCTGTCATAAAAGCATGCAGTGAATTGAGATTTGTGAAAAACCACTCTGCATCTTTTGATGTGCGTGCTACAGTAGGTTGTTTCCTTCCAAAGTTATGCTCTTTTCTATATTTTTCCATTTTCTGGTTTGAGTTCAGGATAAGTGTAATAAAGGGTTACAAATGAATCCCATGGGACATTATTTCAGCCTGCTACCTCGCTGCCGCGGGCTTCTCTTGTCCCGCTGCTGTTCGCACTTTCAAGGGTCCCCCTCATGCGTGCTTGGGGTGTGATGTCAGCATGGACATTGGCGGCCATTTCCTCAGGTAACTCATCACTTTTCAGGTCATCAACGATGGGCAAAAGCTCTTTGTCTTTAAGCAAATGAAAATGTAACATACTTTAATAAATAAACTGTATAAGATCGGTATAAACAGTGTATGCACGCACGCACGCACGCACGCACGCACGCAAGCACGCACCACGCACGCGCACGCACGCACGCAAACACACACTCCAACATCATTATCGTCCTCAAATGTATTAAAATGGGATTTGGTGCAAAATCTGTGGAGTGCCTATTTAAATAAAATTGCAAAGTAGTAGCTGGATGCATGATTTTGGATACAATTATAATTTACTGATTTACTTCGATCATGTATTCACATGTGTTAATCTAGATTAGTGATAATGTTGATCTTTGGTGGAAAAAGATGTATTTTTAAGGTCTTTGTTGCTCATTGTGTTTATCAGTGTCATATCATTGGTCAAATTCTATAATGATGTGTGATTTCATTGTGCCAGTGTGCCTGATATTTGGATAATTTGTACAATGTTCTGGTTATATCAATCATTGTTTAATGCAACAGCTGATCAAATGAGATAATGATTACATAACTGAGATAAGAAAATGACAATATTTGATTAGTTTCGATTAAAAGTACACACTACTGTTAGCTACCCTCACCTGGAATGGAAGAAATAGAAAATACCACAACTTTTAAAGGACACAACCAGAGACAAATAAATAAAATAAAAACCCATGCAATTTGGACCCAGGGAATTAATTAAAGTGGTTACTATTAAGATTCAAGCACATCTTGACCCTATTAGGCTACAGGACAAAAACAGCACAAAAAAAAAAGGAGCCGAGCTGATCACATATATATTTCAGTTTTGACTAAATACTTTCTCTTACTAAGGGCGCGCTCCCACCAAAACATGGTCGGCTGCTGTTAAACGCAGGTTGTGCGCGGCCACAGTTTTTTGCAGCCAGCGGATTCTAAAAAACGGGAGTGACGCACCTGTCACTCACTTTCAAGACCGTCCCCGTAGCCCACACCGCCTTCTGCCTTGAGCACCATGGTGCTTCCTGAGTCTTGGGACGGTCCGCCTTCGACTCACCCGATTGGACAGAAGGGGAAATTCAGCTCCTGCCTCCAGCAGAAATGGACAAGTCGTGTAGAGCGGATAAACGCAAGGTCTGCGCGACAGGCGGAATGATCCGCTCTTGCGTGAATCCACGCATTTACATTGACAAAGCATTGGCAGATTCCGCCCCAGAGGTAAAATAAAAGTGTGGTGTGGCCGTGCCCTAACTGCATTTCCTTAATCCTTGAAGTGTGTTTTTTAAGATTCTGCCATGTACCAGACTGAAATAATGTCCCACTGGTTAATTTTTAACCCTATGTTAACACTTATCCTACCCAAACCCAAAAAGGGAAACATAGCAAATATTTGAAAGTATACAACATACAAATGAACACAATTTCCATACAATTTGGACTTAAGGAATTCCTTAAAATTGGTATTATTAAGATTCAAGCATATCTTGACTCTATTTTAGGGCAAAAATGTAAAAGAACTGAGCCAAGAATGTTCAGATTATATCTATATTTGTCTTTTTACTAAATACTTGTGCGCAAGTATTTCCCAGTAAGCTATGAAGGCTTATTTTGTTTCTCCTAGAATCTCGACCTAGAGAGAACTTTCAACTTTCAGGCTCCTCTCCTGTGGAACCATCTTCGAGGTTTGGTCCAGGAGGCAGACACCCTAAGTTTAAGAGTAGGCTAGGTTTATAACGTTCCTTCCATTTGGGGAACAACAGCACTAATGGTTGTTATCACCATTTTTTGTTATTTCCTAAATAAATATAATTGTTTGCTTTGTTTCTTATTTGCATGAGTTCACTAATCTATTCTATACTCCCCCCGGGGCAGGGGTGGGTGGAAGGGTTTGTCTTGGTGTTCAGTGGTTGTTTATTGTCTCTCTTAAGTTCTGTTTTGTTCTGTTTTGTGTCTTCTGTTCTGTTGGTGGTCTTGTACGTCTTGTATTTTAAAACAAAAAAAGCTAATAAAAAAATGTATATATATATATATATAAAAAAGTATAAAATGAGGCGTTAATTTATGAAGGAAAGATGAAAGGATGAATTATGGAGGTACAAGGTTTGTGACATGGATCAAACTAAACATGTCAGAGCTAATCTGCTCAATAATGTCGCTTCTCTTTCAACTTTAACTACATTTCCGTTTCATCTCAGCCAAGTGATGTATTCAGGAGCCGGCTCGTTTGATCAATGTTTAAATCAGGTTAAATTCATGTTTAATTCATGTGGTCTTATTGCACATTAGATCCTGACGTCACATCCAAGAGGCTGATCAGATCTACAAGTCCTCAGCGTGTTAGATCTACAAGCAGGACTCTCCTCAGCATGTTGTTAACAGATCTACAAGTACTCAGGATGTTAGATGAACTGACACCGGCTTTATCATCATCGCTAGGCAGTTTGGTCTTTTCAAACAAGATTAATGCAAGAACTCTGGCTTCTATGTCAGCATACAGGCAGGTTTCTGAACTGTCCACAGCCCTCCTGTGTGTGTGTGCGTGTGTGCGTGTGCCTGTGCCTGTGCGTGTGCGCGTGCGTGTGCGTGTGCGTGCATGCGTGCGTGTGTGTGTGTGTGTGTGTCAGGCAGATGTGATAAAAGGAGGGTTGAAGTTCTGTGGATCAAATCACAACAGAGTGAAACACATTAAACTGTAGCTTGCCTGTCTGTCCGTCTGTCCGTCTGTCTCTCTGTCTGTCTGGGACTGGGACAAAACTTCGGCCCTGACTTCTTGGCCCAGACCGGCCCACCACAACCAGCTCGCAGATACTCTACCTTCCTGCCCCGTGGAGGCACATACAAACACACACATGGCCTTAATACCACCACTTATACTGAACAACATCCCTCCATGTTCTGGAGCCTTGAGTAAAACTACACGACCCATGCAGACCCCTGTTACTGAACAAACTGTAGCAATGATTACTATCAGAATATAAAGCTTTAACCTTTTAACTTTCACGTGTGTCTGGGGAGCTCAGTCTGTAGAGCTCTCACCTTTCTACCATAAGGTCATGGGTTCGATCCCGGGCACCGCCAACTCAGAGTATGAGTAGCATGGCTTGGGTGCGGCAAGTCGGGTAAAGCAGTAGTTTTCAACCTTTTTCATGCCAAGGACCCCTAAATTGATATACATTTGGCTGCGGACCCCCGTCTGAAAATGTTTTGTGCCATGGACCCCCAAAAGCAAAGATTTGAGTTAAATTTGCTTTAATATATATATATATATTCAAAGCTATGTACACATTTTCAAGATTTTTCATGAAAAGCAGATCTACAAGCTCATAGCGCGGCACCCTTAGCTGAGAGAGAGAGATGAAGCAGGGACCCCCCACTACATAAATTGTATACAATTGTGTTGCAGATTCAACTTCTTCATAGATTTCATACAGTAGATAGCAGTGTGTACATTCATGTTTGTTTGTTTACATGTTGTCCTTTCTGTTAAATTGTTGGATTCATGTTAATGTGTATTTTCAGACATTTAACCACTTCAATCTTCATAGTGAACTTGACCTTTGGCTCTGCTCCCGGCCCGCTCTTTTTCCCCTCTGCACCAAACGTCTTCGCCGAAATATTGCTGATCTACAAGCCCACAGATCAGCTATTTTCAGTGAATGTTCCCCCCAGAATAGGGACGCTAGGGTTCAAGTGGTTATTGGTTGATAAAAAATAAAAATGAAAGTTCCTATCACACAACGATTTGGCGGACCCCTGTAGTAACTCTGAGGACCCCCTATAAAGGTCAAGTCCATGGGACAACACATCTCCTGCATTGCAAATGTTCTTTTGACTCTGGGATTGTGATTTAAATTCAAAACAGTATTATTTAGATTTTTGAATGCATGAATGCATGAATAAATACATTCACGCAATAAAATGGAGTAAATTAATTAAAATGTGTGTAAAAAGAGTTTAAAATATAATAACAACAACAACAACAATAATAATAATAATAATAATAATAATGATAAAAAAAACAACAACATACAATTCAATTCAAAGGGCTTTATTGGCATGAGAAAACATATGTTTACATTGCCAAAGCAGAAAGCACAATACAACAATACAGCAATACAATCAAAACAAAAAATATGTACATTTGAAAGTCAGAATCTTCAATAGATCAATTTCTATGTACCAAGATCACTGGGTGCAGGTATAGTGCCGGAATATACACAATGATTAGTCTTTAGGGTGGTTGTGTTCCGTTTGATATCCTTCTCCTATCACAGCAACTCACGAATCTTGCTGCTGTGTTTGCACATTGTTGTACTTCGCCCAGCAGATATGGGAGTTTTTTGTCATTGGTCATGTTTTCAAAATCTCCGTGTGTGGTTGTAATCTGTGGGATGTATGTGTCTCTGATGTCTTGGTACAATGGACAGACGGTTAGGAAGTGTAGCTCGGTTTCCACTTCATTTTGTGTGCAGTGGGTGCATAGTCTGTCTTCTCTCGGGATACAGGTCTGCCTGTGACGACCTTTCTCGATCGCAAGACTGTGCTCACTGAGTCTGTACCTAGTTAAGATTTTTCTTTGTTTTGGGTCGGTCACGGTGCTCAGGTATTCTGCCACTGCGTACTCTCTGTTTAGGGCCAGATAGCATTCTAGTTTACTCTGCTTTTATATACAATAGACACAACAGTGCTTTAGAATGTGTCTTTATTGACAACATGAATATGAGCATTCTGGAAGCTCTTTAATGTAATGCTACCAGGACCAGTGGTGGAAGAAGTACTCACATTTTTACTGGAGTAAAAGTACAAATACCATTTACAAGTACAAGTTACAATTTAGACATTTACACTCTTATCCACAATGACTTACAAGTGTAACCACAATGTAGAAATACTCTATTACAATAAAATACCTGGAAAAGTACAAAAGTATTGTCATGAAAAAAATACTTATAGTACTCATTATGCAGAATGGACTATTTCACTTTTTTCTTTTTGTCAAAATCTTTCAAAAATAGCAGATCTACAAGATCATAACATGATGCGTTGCAACACATTGTGAGCTTGCAGATCTGCTATTTTGGAAGAAACAAAGTACAAAAGTGTGCTTAAAGGAGGAGTTCACCCCAAAAATGACTTATTATCTATCAATTGCACACCCTATGAAGCCTTGAATCCATGGATTCTTTTTTGTTTTTGTCGCATTCCTAAGCTAATAATTTGATTCCCGTCTCCTACCGGCTAATGTATCCGGTAGGAGACACAAAGTAGATTATTTGTGTCTCCTACCGGAAATACACACAGTCATCAAATTATTGTCTTAGGAATGCCACAAAAACAAAAATAAATCCATGAAATCAAGGCTTCATGGGTTGTGTAATTGATAGAAAATAAGTAATTTTTTGGGTGAACTCCTCCTTTAAACGGTTAATGTATGTTTTGTATTAATACTGTAAATCTACAAAGTAACTAGTAACTAAAGCAGTTGGATAATTGTAATGGAGTAAAAAGTAGCTCAAGCTCAGAACACATCACGGTGAGCTTGTAGATCAGCTATTTCTGAGTAGTAAGTAAAAAATAGTGGTTAAAGTGATGATGATGATGATGATGATTATTATTAAAATAAAAGTATCTCTAAATTGTACTTAAGTAGAGTATTTGAGTAAATGTACTCAGTGAGTTTCCAGCCGTGTCAGTAACAGTGTTACATAGAATAGAGCAGAAAACCACTGAATGTGTTCTGATTGCCTGAGACATCATAGAGCCTGTAGCCACCACCACCAGGTAACCTCATGTCTACTGTGTCTCCCTGCTCCATCTCTACTATCACTCCATTAGATATGTATTCATAACCTGGACCATAAGGACCATGATCATGATTATTCTGTCCATAGTTATAAATGAGTTGCTGATTATTTTTATACATCATGATCCTCATATACTCTGATGATCCATGGGTAGCTGCAGTGAATCTGAAGTAATAAACTCCTTTCACTGGAGATCGAAAATAACCTAGAAAACACACACACACACACACACACACACACACACACACACACACACACACACACACACACACACACACACACACACACACACACACACACACACACACACACACGCACGCACACACACACACACACACACACACACACACACGGCACAAAGGTCATGTTGGTGTTTTTTAACCCATTCAATCCGGGGAATCATCTGTCATTTTAGATTTCTTTGGCTATTCAAAAAATAGCAGATCTACAAGCTTGTTAATCTGCTATTCTTTTAACATCATGAAAATGTGTGCGATTTGGCCGATTCTAATATATATATATTCAAATATTTGCACATATTTACACAATTATTATTTTCTAAAATGTCAGATCACTCGGTGCCGCGCAAAGAACCCTTAAAATGACACACAGATGCGTTCCCGGTCTTAAAGGGTTAAACACTGTTAAATACTTAAACTCTATTTTTTCCAAATTAAAGATTTTCAAAAACGTTTCTAAAATAGTCTAAAAGCTCACATATATTCTAGAAGAGTGTTTGAACATTTCAGCCTGTAATGACGCAGCAGAGTTAACCCTTCACATGCTGTTACTGATGTTTTCACACAGATGTAAGTTGTGTCATTAGTTGGTGAGACATAATTGACTGTGTTAAAGGACGACTTCACCGCTTTTCAACCTATCTTCATATAATTGGTCCTCACTAATGCTCATGATAAAATGGTAAAATTTTTGTATACTTGGTCTGTGTCTCATAGGTGGGCTGTGGACACTTCAGAAACCCGTCTACCAGTGACATCATCGTTAGGCATGTTTTTTTTCCCAACAAGATTTCACATTTTTGTATTTAGATTTGTATTAACACGAGAACAATGGCTTCTTTTATTGCATCACAACTTTCCAGGAATAGAAAGCCTGCAGTTTCTATTAGCTTGGATTCCCCATTGATGATGTCACTGGTAGACGAGACTCTGAACTGTCCACAGCCCTCCTCTGAGACACAGACGAGTCGATTCTTTTTTTTACCATTTTATCATGAGTATTAGTGAGGACCTATTATATGAAGATAGGTTGAAAAGCGGTGAAGTCGTCCTTTAAGCCCATTAACATAATGAACGTATTCACTTAATGTAGAGCTCATTAACATAATTAACTTATTCACTTATGGTAAAGCTCATTGACACAATTAACCCATTAAAATTATTATTAACCCATTAAAACCTCAGTCTTTCAGAAAACTCTTTAGATCAGTAGTTCTAAAAAATAGCAGATCTACAAGCTCCCAGCGCATCACTTTGTGCTGTATTCATAATAATTTAAGCATTGTTTTTACACAAATCTTGTCTTCTGGGGGTCCCTGGCACAAAACATTTTCAGATGGGGGTCCGCGGCCAAATACACATTTTGGGGGTCCTTGGCATGAACAAGTCTGAGAACCACTGATTTAGAAGGCATTTGTAGAATGGGCCTCAGGTCTTAATGGGTTAACTGCTACAATGACAGATGCTTTCCAGGTTTTAAAGGTTTAAGTCATTTTTCAACTCTGCTCTTTCCTGTCTGCATCCACTGAACATCATCAGGTTCACATTACCTTTCTTCAATTTCTCCACCTGCTCTTCACTGGCTTGAATGCTCCTGACATGGATGCCCTGGACCTGGACATGGATGCCCTGGACCTGGTCACTCTTCTGAGTCTGGTCTGGGGGACTTTGACCTGCTTCTGACTGACAGTCAATTTGGCAGACATTTCTGGAAAACATATCACAGAGAAAGAAGACATTTCAGCCTGTACCTTTACACATTCTTCAGGCTGCATTTTTGGCACAATAAGCATGTTGCCTCTTGAACATTCTAACCAGAATTTGCTCCTATGTGGATTATGTATCAGATCTCAACTGAATGAATTGTACGTAAAGTAAGACATTTTTCAACACTGTCCTCTCATACATGCATTGACTGAACATCATTCTGGTCTAATTACCTCCACTTTCTTCCTTCAAGTTCTCCACCTGGTCTTCACTGGTACTGAGTCTGGTCTGGATGCTCTGGACCTGGTCTTCACTGGTACTGAGTCTGGTCTGGATGCTCTGGACCTGCTCTTCACTGGTACTGAGTCTGGTCTGGAAGCCCTGGACCTGGTCTTCACTGGTACTGAGTCTGGTCTGGAAGCCCTGGACCTGGTCTTCACTGGTACTGAGTCTGGTCTGGAGGACTTCGACCTGCTTCTGACTGACAGTCAATTTGGCAGACATTTCTGGAAAACATATCACAGAGAAAGAAGAAATTTCAGCCTGTACCTTTACACATTCTTCAGGCTGCATTTTTGGCACAATAAGCATGTTGCCTCTTGAACATTCGAACCAGCATTTTATTTTGCCATACCTTTCAAATCCACTCTCTGGGTCTTGGCTTCTTTCACCACGTTCTTCAGCTTCTCTCCCTGTACTTCCACAATGTGTCTCTGTACTGCCACGGTGTCTCTCAGCTCCTTGACTTCACCTTCGCGGGCTGTCACCTTGGCCTCCATGGTCTTCAGCATCTGACCCTGTTCTACCACAGAAAAAAAATACATTCCAAAAAAGCTTAATCTTTCATCTTTCATGAATTAAAGACAAATTCAATTATTTTTTTTAAGGAATTTCTAAAGAAATTTAAAAAAAAAATCATAAATTAGAAAACAAATGTAGTGAAAATAGCAGATCCACGAGCTAGCTTGTAGATCTAATATTTTCACTAGTTTGGGTCCCGGGCAAACATCTGATTACTCTTTTGGGTCTTGAGCTAAAAAGTTTAGGAACCACTGGATTAAAGGGCCATTCACACAGTGAGTACTATAACTATAGGTATAAATATATAGTATTCAAAATGGTTCTAAGTCAAGTGGATTCAACAACAACTATAAAACATGGTGAACGATATAGTTATAGTTGTATTGTTGTGATTTTGGTTGACCAACCATGTGGTCCTTTAACCCATTCAATCTGTGAACACATCTGTGTCACTTTAGATGTCTTTGGCTATTCAAAAATAGCAGATCTACAAGCTCATAGCACGGCAACTTACTGCCGCGCTATGAGCTTGTAGATCTACTATTTTGGAAGAAACGTGAAAATGTGTGCAAATCTTTGAATATATATTCTACCCCCAGAATGATATGTATTTGACCGCGGACCCCCATCTCAAAATATGTTGTTCCAGGGACCCCCAGAAGCACAGATCGGAGTTTAAAATGTTCACTTTAAAACAAATACAGTACATTCAAAGATTTGCAAAAAGTTTCTAGATTTTTCAAAAATACCAGATCTACAACCTTGGTGCTGCGCTATGAGCTTGTATATCTGCTATTTTTGAATAGCCGAAGAAATCTAAAATGAAAAATCTAAAATGTTCCTTAAAGGGTTGAGAGTCTCCCTCTAAGGGAGGTGAGTGATGTTTCAGTTGAGTCACGTGGGGAAAAAAAAAGGGCGTTCGATTTGTTGCACTACAAAATGGCTGCCACTGCTGTGCCCTATTCACCTGTTTCCTATTCAGTGTGTTTTCCACTTCCTGTCGATTTGATCCAATGAAATCCAATGAAACTGGTCAGATGACCAATGATATCCAATGAAATCGACAGGAAGTGGAAAACACACAGCCTAGGAAACAGGTGAATACATCATTTCATAACAAGCTTTTCTATAAATTCACCTGCAATCTGTGTCATGATATCCTTCACAGTCTGCTCCATGTCTGCCAGTTTGGATGTTAGTGGCATCACAGTCTCCACCTTCTTCTCCATGTCTGCCAGTTTGGACGTTAGGACTGAAACCAGCAGGGATAAAGATCATTTGAATTTAGGACTGAAACCAGCAGGGATAAAGATCACTTGAATTTAGGACTGAAACCAGCAGAAAAATAGTCACTGTATTCATTTGACTTTGGTTGATGTAATCAGCATAGTATGATCTAGCTCTGGTCCGTAGTGTCAAGAGTTCTCCTTAACGCTATGCGACTGTAGCGTGTATTTTCCTCATTTGAATGAGTAAACGATGTCTACGCTATAAATACACGTTCGCTCAATATGAAAACGCTATGACCAGATCTGTTGGTGGTACTGGAGTAACTAAAACATTTCTCTGTCCACTGGAATATTTTATTTTCTGGCCAAAAAGTGGATTTTACATAAAGGTGGGTGTCTCAGAGTCTTCCCACCGCCAGAGGGTAGGCTTTAAACACCTTAAAACCGCATTTGTTTTTGTAAGTTGTTTATTTTTTACTTAAGTGTAGACATTGTGCTCCTGTTCGCATGAGGAAAAATATACGTATAGTCACATAGCGTTAAGGAGAAGTTCTAACACTATGGACCAGAGCTAAGCATGATCCATATTTATTTTACCTTCATTATCTCTCTCCACTCCAGCCATCTTGTCTCTGAGCTCCTTCAGTTTGGACCCCATGTTGTTCAGATTGTCTTGAGAAAGAGCAGCAGACAGACAGAATAGCAACACAGACTTCAGCCTTCATTCTGAGTTTCTGACCTTTTCAAAAAACTAAACAAAAAAGCCCTGCTGCTCCTTCTCACAACGTACGTAAATACTAGCAACTTCTAAATGTGTATCACATCCAGTTTTCTGTTAGCAGTACAGTTAAACGGCATCCCCCTCTCTCTCTCTCTGGTTGAATAGTGCTACCTTATCAGTTGGAAAGTGTTGGTCTATAAATCAAAAGCAACTCTCTTATCAGTTGGAAAGTAGCCTACACCCTGACCACACGGAAGGTTGTCTGCCAACTTCTGAGGCAACTCCAGACTGTTACCAGATTTAACAGTTTTTCATATAATTCCAAATGACAGACGGTCAGAGGTCAAAGGTCAAAGTGGTAAAGTTTTTAGTCTTGAGGGAACACATATGTGTAATGACGTTTCATTGCTGTTGGTCAAACGGTTCATGAGCTATGCCTGTTCAAAGTTCGCATTTTTCAATTGAGTGCTACAGTGCCACCCTTTTGCCAATAGTTGTGAGTTTCATTTCTTGGCCGTTTGGCAGAACCATCTACCATAGTGCCAAGTTTAATAAGAGAAGGGCGGAAGAAGAAGAAAAACAACAGGAAACAAAAGCCTCAAGCATTGAGCTGCACAAGGACAATACAAGCTCACCTCCTATTGGATCCTCAGCACCATCCTGTTGAACACAGTCATGTTATTTAATTTCAACAACATGAAGTACTGTATGGTATTGTACAATATGAGCTCTATTGAACAACATTATATCTTGAAAGAGGTAGGAGATGAGGCAAAGAAAGAAATGAAAAAAAAAAAACATTAAAAGTCAGTGAATGAGTTTAGAATGAATCATGTGTCCTATAGTTTTAAAGTGAGTGAATGAGTTTAGAATGAATCATGTGTTCTATAGTTTTAAAGTGAGTGAATGAGTTTTGAATGCATCATGTGTTCTATAGTTTTAAAGTGAGTGAATGAGTTTAGAATGAATCATGTGTCCTATAGTTTTAAAGTGAGTGAATGAGTTTTGAATGCATCATGTGTTCTATAGTTTTAAAGTGAGTGAATGAGTTTTGAATGCATCATGTGTTCTTTACCAGCTTCTTTTTCACTTCGTCGACGGCGTCATTAATTCCACTCGTGTGCTTCTCATATAGACCTTTGGTCACAGCAGTGCATTCTGGGAACAACACAGACACAAAGTTGATTCAGCTGCTCAGACCAAGACCCCAGGACTGCGGTGGATGTTTGAGGTAAGACTGAACTATTGTCCACGTCTGGTATTGCCAGATTAGCGCTACTGCGCATGCTTCAAGCCCAAGTAAAGCTGGAGTCGCCTGGTGGCCGACTCTGGAAGTGCAGCTTACCACAGCTGAGGCCGTGGTAAGCTGCGCACAAGGTTGCGCACGGAGGTGAACCTACTGCGCATGGGAGACATATTTATATGAGGGGGGGGGGGAGACAGAGGCAGTGGCACCCCTTCTATTTTTTTTATTTAGGCTCAAAGTTACCTATTTAACCCTTAATTAGTATTTGCACAGTTATTGCTTGAAGTGGCGCGGGTAAGCAGCCTATTGAAATTAATGGACAGGGATTAAACATTGTTCCTCTCGTTCATATATGGCTCAATGAAATAAATAAACTCATCAAAAACACCGCACAATGAGTGTGATTTGTTTTCCAACTTTCAAGTTCATTGCTGCTTTCAGCAAGCCCACACAGTATTCTCCAGGAACTGCTGTCTCAACTTTTCTACTCCATTATATTCTCTTATATTCTATTGTGTTCAGTGGCATTTCATTTTTCTCCTGTTGGTGATTAGTTCATCAGTGTCAGCAAGCCTATCTCTGCAGTTTGGAGGTCTAAAACTATTCAACTTTCCATCCAAGTGATGGTTGTTGCATGCATGGCAGCCTTCTCACCTGGAAACAGAGGTCTTTTATCTGGTTCTTGGTGCCAGCACCTCTCCATGAGCTTTACCAGGTCCTCCAGCCCTGTGGCCTGCTCTGGGTCAACCTCATCCAGGGACGGCCTTTGTCCCTGAGGGACCAGATACTCTATGATGGCGGGGAGGGAATCTGAGAGAGTGGAGGATAGATGATGGGGGGGGGGGGGTGGATGAATTGAAGAGAATTCTTAGTAATCTATAGGAGAATAGTTACTTGTCAAACGATGTGTGCAATTATTGCTATTGTTGAATTAACATTAAGCCAAAGAGCCAAAGATGCCATATGTGAGTCAGAGGCAATGTGTGATTTAAGGAGTGAGATATTGATGGAGAGAGAAGTGGAAATTAAGACTATGGACAAAGCAAGAACAAATAAAGGAGAGAGAAAATCACTTGCCATATGGTTCTTTCCCCTTCACAATGGAACACAGAAGTATCCCATAGCTAAAATAAAAAGAGAGACATCAGGAATGTCAGCATTTACCTTACATAGCATTCATGTTTAATTTGCCAATTGAGAACACAAACAAAAACATAAAAAATAGCAACTAGATAAAATGTCCATATTGTTGGGGTATTTGTCACTGTACACATAGGCCTACGTGAACTTAGGTTGGTTTGCACAGATAGAAGTAGCTATATGTATCTACTTTCTGTTAAACAAAACTAAAACAAATCTAATAAAATAGAAAGATCAACATAACTACATGACAACATGACTTTCTACTTGAATGGTATGAAGCCTATCCACTACACATAATAAGCAGTTCATGATTTATGTTGGACATTCACAGGGCTTTATTGCCGCAACAGACAGCTGAGTTGATTGAGTTGAGGATATAATTAGATAGACACAGACAATCCCACAGGTTGTCTGTGTCTAATGATGAATACCTGTAGACATCAAAGGCGGGGGTGGCTTTGTATGACAAGGAGATTAAGGCCTCTGGAGGCATGTAGCTTGTCGTTCCCGCCCCCTTTATATCAGCAGCCGTTGAATAGTTGACAAACTTGGAAAGGCCAAAGTCAGTGATCTGGATGAAAAGAGAGCAGAATGGAGAGAAAATAAAGGGAACAGAGACGGAGGAAGAGAGACATGCAGAGAAGTGGAAGGAGGAATAGAGAGAGGGTTAGGAGAGAGAGAGCAAGAGTGAATGATGATATAGCACACGTTAGTATGCATTACTAAAAATAGGACCCGAAGGGTGGACATAATAACTGTGGTTGTTGTTGAACATAGATAGGATAGGCTTGAACTATCATTGTCTGAGTTATTCCATGTTACATAAACTGAATTCATGAGTTTTTCACTTTTCACTTCAACCAACAATTCTGCTCCGTCATAGGACTGTTTTGCTCATCAAACATAACAGATCTACAAGCTCACAACGCGTCCATCCGTGAGACATTGTCAATTTCTGAGATCACAAACCCCCTAGAGCAGAGCATCAGATACAGTTATTACATGAACGTAACAGTCAACCTTCAATGCATAATTAAACTACCACATATCATAGTATAACCCATAGAACCACAGTACAATCCACAGAATCATCCTACAGTATTAACAATATGAAATTAAATGCCACAGGGAGGAGGCCGGGGAGGTGGAGGAAATTTGACATTGACAGCTGTACGGACCGCCATAGTTGCACTGAGGGAATGAGGGTGTGTGTGAGATAGCTTATAGGGAATGAGAATGAAGAGAAGTTGAACGTGGAGAGACAGACTGACTTGTGAGAGTATGTATGAATTAACTTGTTATACGTATGTTACAGTGAAATGTGATGAGACTTGATCTAGTGGCGTTCTCAACTAGAACATTCTCATTCTACTACTCTACCAACACAATGTGGAATGCCCTGACACCATCCATTAAACAATGTGGATTACTGGCTTCTTTCAAAACAGGCCTGAAAATCCATCTATCAGGAGAACACAAGGCGAGGTAAACGCAATGTTCCCATAGAAAGGAGGTGTCATTCACTGACATTTTTACCCTTTCTCCTTTGTATATATAGTGTTTTGTATTTGTTGATGACATGTATTATTGTGTTATTTTTATGCCATGTTTATGAATTGAATACATAGATCCACAATGGAAACAAGTCCCCAGGACTTTGTTGTGTTATCCTTTTAGCCTAAATGTCTGACTGTACTCGTGCTGTTTTACATTTCTGACTAATAAAGTATTCAATCAATCAAAAACAATAACTGAATGAATATGAGCTTGAACAATCCCAGAGGATGGACATGCTTGACCCATCATCACTGATGGTAATCATCCAAACATTTGTCTGGGACTCACCTTGACATTTAGGTCTGTGTCCAGCAGGACATTGCCAGGCTTCAGGTCCTTGTGGATGATGGGATCAGGTTTGAGACTGTGAAGGTGCTCCATGCCCCGAGCCACTTGGTGAGCCAGTCGAAAGACCAGGGACCAGGGTAGAGGGTGGTTTAGTTTTGTCTGTAGATGGAGGGGTTAAAGCAGAAAAGTCTGAGTTTTGATTGATCGATTGAGTACTTTATTTGTCAGAAATGTAAACAGCTAAAGGGATAACACAAAAAAAGGTCCTGGGGACTTGTTTCATTGTGGTCTTATGTATTCAATTAATCAACATAGCTCACATTTTCCAAAGATTGTAAAGCTTTTTTCAAAATAGCAGATCTACAAGCTCACAATGCATCACATTGTAGATCGCAGACCTGTGCGAACTTGGTGATGTAAAAAAAAGGATATCTGTTATTTCCATTGTATTCAATAAAAAAAAAATAACACAATAACACGTCAACAAATACAAACACTATATGTACAAAGGAGAAAAGGGAAAAACGGCGGCAGTGAATGACACCTCCTTTCGATGGGAATTTACATTTACTGTACCTCCCCTTGTGGTCTCCTGAAATATGTTTTTATTTTGTTTTCAGGACAGTTTTGAAATAGCCAAGTTCAGATTGTGCTGAGTTCAGAACTGCCCAATACAAAGCACGAAGCCCCCAGGGCAGGGCTTTTTGAAGCAAGAAAGAACTAGAGGCCAAATCTGGTACTGCAAGAGTGGAGCATAAAGGATACTGTGTCCATGCTTCTGTGGCCCAAAACCCTAGTGCTCCCCCTCTATTGTCATAGAGTTTATGACCAAACCTGGGAATAGAGTGTACTTCTGGGGGAGTATACTGTATATAGATAGTTAATGGTCCGAATGTACAAAAGTATTGGCATCAAAATATACTTTAAGTACACTGTAAGACTACTCACATTTTCCAAAGATTGTAAAGCTTTTTTCAAAATAGCAGCTCTACAAGCTCACAACGCATCACATTGTTGATTGACTTTTTTCGAATAGTCGAAGTAGGCAGAGGGGGGTATGTCATGTGATGTCAGTGGGAGGTGGGGTGGCTGTGCAGTATCGGAAAGCAGACCCATGCAAACTTGGTGATGTAAAAATATATATCTATAGTGTAAAAATGGTGGCCGCAGTGACATTAAGAAAACATGGGTACTAAAATCTTCAAATGACTTCCATTATATTTTCTTAACTTTTAAAGTAAAATATAAAAAAAAAAACACAAAACATTTGTGTCATGTACAAGCATGTGTGTCCTCAGTAAACTGAACATGTTAAAGTTTGAATGAGGTTTCTAGGTGTAAGTGTGTAGGAGTAATTCGTTTTGCGGAGAATAATAAATAAATACTAAATAGTGAGGACATTGTGTGCTCACACACAAATAATGAGGATAACTACCCCACAATAATAACATGCTGGAGTGACAGAGGAAGACGTAGAGAACAGAAGCAAATGGAAATAGATGATCTGCTGTGGCGACCCTGATGGGAATTAGCAAGAAGAAAAGGAAGAAGAAGAAGAAGAAGACTACTGCATACTATATGTCCTATATACCATTAATGGTATACTTTATATTCTCTATATATATATATTTATATTTGATTTAGAATTTTAGATAAAGATGATATGATGATGGATGAAGATGGATATCATGAAGATGATATCCATCCATACATCCATCTTTAACCGTTCGGATCCTGGGGGCAACAGACTTCCCTTTCCCAGGAAACATTAGCCACTTCCTCCTGGAGGATCCCAAGGCGTTCCAAGGCCAGTGTGGAGTTCTAATCCCTCCATCTGGTCCTTGGTCTGCCAGGGGTCTCCTCCAAGTGGGAGAGAAGATGATGTGACTTGTGATGTGACTTGTGATTTGTGAATCGTTTTCTTTTAAGAATAAGGGAAGTTCTTTTTGTTTAATTGTCAGATCAGTTCAAACATATATATATATACACAAATATAACCATAATCATAACCTTTTGAGATGAAAGACAAAAAAGGAAAACATTTTACAAAGACTCACTACATTGGAAATTGTTCAACATCACTGGATCATCAAATAAATCAGTGAATCAATAAAGGGGAAAAAGATGACCTGCAAGGAGGCGAGGGATCCTCTCTCCATCAATTCCATGACCAGGCCGATCTGTATGTCAGAGACAGATGGTAGACGGCCCCTGAAGACCCCCAGGACCTGGATGACATGGGGGCTCGCTGCCCATCGCATCAGTTTAGACTCACGATCCAAGTTCTTATCTGAGGATCTGACAAGGAGAGGGTTTCAATATGTATAAGTATTTAATTTAATTGTGTGTGTGTGTGTGTGTGTGTGTGTGTGTGTGTGTGTGTGTGTGTGTGTGTGTGTGTGTGTGTGTGTGTGTGTGTGTGTGTGTGTGTGTGTGTGTGTGTGTGTGTGTGTGTGTGTGTGTGTGTGTCCAAGAACAAATGCAGTGTAAGTACTTTGAAATACAGTTTGTATCTTTTAAATCCTCATCACTTACCCGTTATCAGGACCTAATACTTTAATGGCCACATTCCGTCTCCATCCAAGATGTCTGACCCCATAGACTTGACCAAATGCACCACGACCAATCACCTTCCAGTCCTTCTTGTCCAGACTCTTCTCATCAATCACTGCTAGATCTGGGCAGCTGTCCATTGTTCACTTAAGAGAGGGGAGAGGATTACAAAGACAAAGGTCATTTACATACTACACAAAAACACCGGGGGAAGTCTAGTGATGTTGCAATAATAACATTATGGCCGATCTACACCAGAGACTTTTCACACACACACACACACACACACACGCGCGCATGTAAGCACACACGCACTTTTAGATCCAGTCCCATTTTAAAGCCTGCGTATGCGGGACTCGCATATCTGCGTGGCAACCAAAGGACCACAATGGAAATACGATTTTTTATTATTATTTAGACTATTGTGCACCTGGCTTCATTTCTACATGACTTGTACAATCAATAAAAAATATACATTCTCATGGCCATTTACAGTACATTTTGTGTCAACCTGGATCAACGGATAGGAAAGTTTGCGTTTCATGAAGAGAATGTCTCTACGACACATCATGCATACGATAACAACACAAACACACATGTCAGGACAAGTCATTAATAGCGAGGAGAGGAATGAACAGTGGTTGATATGAACTCAGATCCTTGTGGATTTGTAAGAGACTCAGAGACCCAGAGTCACTTGAACCCCACCCCCATCACAGCCCCTCTTCAATGCTCCAGAACCACTTTCATTTGAATTTCATTTTGGATTTGTAATGGCAGCTCATCCATGTATCTGCAAAGTAACTAGTAAATAAAGCTGTCAAATGATTGTAGTGGAGTGTGAATGGTGATTAATCATGATTAATGATTTTTTAAACTGTGATTAATCTGATTAAAACTTTTAATTGTTTGACAGCACTAATATGTATATATATATATATATATATATATATATATATATATATATATATATATATATATATATATATATATATATATATATATATATATATACATACCTTGTCAAATTGAAAATAGTTTTTTATACATTTGAAAACTTAAATTGGACGTACTGCAAAATGAGTACTTTTACTTTTGGTACTTTTGTACTTTTACTCAAGTCAATTTTTAATACCCAAATGTACTTTTAACAGACTATTTCTACAATATGGTACTGATACTTCTACTTAAAACTTGTGAGTACTTCTTCCATCACTGCAATTCAATGACATTAAATTCAGTTCAGATTAGTTTAGTACTCAACTCAACTCAACTCAACTCAACTCAACTCAACTCAATGTGATGGTGTCTACAGTCCTTACCTTTCACAAGTCCTGATGAATCCTTGTCTGTAGAAATGCCAATGTATTTGAATGGAATGCAATTTAAATGTAGTTGTTGAATGTCTTACAGTTGCCGTCAGTCACACAGTGTCAGCTGGGAGCAGCTAGCTATACAAGAATATGTGTGCTATGTCCTGCTTATATACAGACCATGCAGATGGGAGGAGACACAGGTAGAGACGTGTGCCTGATAGCTGATTGGCCAGCCTCAACAAAGCCAATCAAACAAATGATTGGATCCTTTGATCACGACTTGTGTCCCTGTCATTGTCATGGATGATGTTGCCATTGTAAACTGATTGAATCATCAGATTCAACACAGTGGTGTAAAGTAACTAAGTACATTTACTCAAGCACTGTACTTAAGTACAATTTTGAGGTATTTTTTACTTAAAGGTAGGGTAAGTGATTTGCAATTATTCAAATAATTGCAAAATGGGTCTATGTTCTGATAGTGCTCGTTACTATAGAGTGTCCTGTCCATATAAAGAGTCTCCATGTCTCTCCAGCTCTTTATAAAATAGAAAATGCATTTTCGTTTCAGTTTCAGTTTCATTTCCAATTTTATCCAATCAGGATAGAGAACTCAATCAGGATATAGATTAAACAAGTGAAATTGGAAGTGATGACACTAAGAAATGAGCAGGAAAAATTGGAACTGGAACACTATAAAAATGAAGCTTAAAAATGGGTACTTTCTCCTGATTGGCTGAGATTTTGACACCTACCAGAAAATGCATTTTCTGTTTATTAAAGAGCTGGAGAGACGGGGAGACTCCTGTTACTGAACAAACACTCTATAGCAATGATTACTATCAGAATATAGTGCTTTAACCTTTTAACAAAATACTTTTTGTTTTAACCCAAAAATATCACTTACCCTACCTTTAATGGAGTAATTCAAATCAAAATACTTTTATTTCTACTCCACTACATCTCAGATGCAAATATTGTACTTTTACTCCACTACAATTATTTGAAAACTTTAGTTACTAGTTACTTTGTAGATTTTGATTATTATTACAAAACACACATTAACTACTTCAGCCCTATATACATTTACAATGTTTTAGCAGAAGACCATGAGTGGAGATTTATTTTACAGTTGTGCTGTTAACAGGGAGAGACCACAACTAAGGACTAAGGGCAGGTACAGACTGTAGGACTTTAAAGTGGTCGGGGAGTCGTCTGATCGTTAAGCATTACACATTGCAGGAGTTTATTTCTTGAAATCGGCTGTCATATATCGTTGTGGTTTTCACCCTATAGATTGATCCCCGACCAGGGATTACACACTGTAGGATAGTTCACTAGGATGCTATCTCCAGAGTCAGACCCAATACATACATTTGTGTTTATTCCAATTCATTTTAATCGACATATCCCGTGATATGCCTCTCTCCCTCTCCCTCTCCCTCTCCCTCTCCCCCTCTCTCTCTCGCACGTCAAGTGCGCTGAAGTCAGTGACAGCGTTGCCATGTCCGCTTATTATAAGCGACTTTGGGATACTTTTTCTGTAAAGTTGCTTGAAAGTGTAGTTGCTTTTTTGGCCTTGTTTCCTAATATTGTTTGAACCAGTTGTTCTCAAACATTTTCATGGGAAGGATCCCCAAATTAATAATAATAATTAATTGTCCGCAGAGGCGCAGACGACCTCCCCCTTCTGAGAATATGTTGTGCCATAGACCCCCATACAAGATCTGTGTGGATTTGGAAAATATTCCACAAATTCCCCCCCCCCCCCCCCCCCCCCAAATGTCTTCTTTAAAAATAGCCTATCTACAACGTGAGCTTGTAGATCGTCTATTTTCAATTCAAGTATCCAATGTATTTGTAGATAGGCTTAAAGTGCTCATAGTTGTTGGGCTTGTTTTCACAAACCTGGTTGCTTATTTCTCTCGCAAAATCTGGCAACACTCACAGACAGTCAGACAACGACTCACACACACACACACACACACACACACACACACACACACACACACACACATCGCTCGCTCTCTGTGTCTTTCTCTCTCTCTCTATCTCTGTGCAATAGTCTCAAATAAACAGCCCCCTTCGAGCATGCTCGCTCACTCTCATTCTGTTTTATAATAATGTTTAACTTAATACAGGACTGGACGGTAACTATGAGGGGGATCTGTTTGTTGTGGTCCACGGTGGCTGTAATGTGCTCTCATTGGCTGTAGCGTTCATCTCTTTGCAAGGTGGTCGCAGCTCCTTTCATACTGTACGATATTGTCTGCTGTCCTGTCTGGGACAGAGCTGAATATCTAACATGGTAGTTATCTGAAAACGGTCGGAAAGCCGTCGCAGAGCGGATAATCGCGGCCACATCGTCTCGCGGAACCTTTCACACAGAGCGAGCATTAGCTCGCTCTGTGTGAAAGGCCGATCTGTGTCAGATCGGGAGGTTTTGTCGGCGAGCGCCAAAAAATGTCGGCGACAGCAATATCGGACCAAATATCCTGCAGTGTGTACCTGCCTTAAGTGCTATCAATCACTGAAACTAATGTATCTAAAAGTCCTATAATTTGTTGGTTGTATACATAAATATACTCTGTACTGTAAGTGCATTTCAAACATTACGCATAGCTATTGTGTTCAACGACACAGTTTTATTAAACAAACAATTACCAGCCATTTTTATTAAACAAACAATTACCAGCCATTCTGTTGGTGGATACATTTAGAAAGATGGCATGTTAAAACTTAAAACAGTAATGAAACATCTTTATATTAAAAACATAGCTTTAACAGGCTCCAGTTATGCTAATACAGTAAACATTTTGTTTAAGAGTAGTGTGGGGGGGGGGGATAGATAAAGCAATGGTAATGGTTTAGCAGAAGCTTGTCATTTAAGTATTCCTACACATTTTCAGCAGCTCCAGCAGCAACTTTAACGTGTTAACTTTTAGATAGTTTGACAAAGGTGACATTGGTAATGTCAGTCTTGTTTCTGTATTGCTAACTTGAACAACTTAGAGGAGTAGTTCATCTAAACAATGACTTATTTTGTATCAATTACACATCCCATGATCCATGAAGCCTTGCATTCATGGAGACGTTTTTGTTTTTGTTGCATTCCTAAGCCAATAATTTGATGACCAGGTGGCTGGTCAGTAGGAGACTGAGACTCCGCCGGTAACACTGACCAATACAACTGCAGGTCTAACCTGGCTCTAGATATTTCTTCACAAATGAATGTAGCCAGTGACTCAGCACAGAGGTCCTTCATGTAGAAGGTGCCTCTAGCGCGTTCATTGATTGATTGATTGATTGATTGATTGATTGATTGATTGATGTACTTTATTTAGTAAGACATGAGAAACAGTACATGGAAGTACAATTCACAATACAAGGTCTACTAAACTGGATAACTCATAAAAGCACTAAACTTGTTTAAAATGAGTTCCCACGCACACAAATCATGATGATTCATTCATCCATTAATGAATGCATACATTAACAATGCCATTGAGGGACGCAGGAGGGGGGGGGGGAGTTTGGACACACTCAGCACCATGGGGGGGGGGGGTTCATGGAGTACATCTTCTGTGCTGAATTAACTAAATAAAACAAATGAAAGTAACACAAAATAAAAATAAAAAACCCGGAAAACAAACGCACGCTGGGAACGCATGCACAAAAAAGCCCTCTGCTGCCATTATGCACAGAGCGTAAGAGAATTTGCCAATTGTTCTTTTTTTGAGACGTCCATCGTTTCATCAACTAATATAGAAACATAATGCGGCTCTTTCACCTCCTTGATTATGATTTTTTTTAATCCTCTCCCGAATCACTTGAATCATGTCACTTGACTGTCAGGGGAAGACTAGTAGCCATATTTATTATTCTTAGACTTCAGCCCCACGTGAGATTCAGTTGTCAAGCATATCAACAAACTCAAGGAAGTTTCCTGTATTGGCAGAGCTCTCCTGTTCATTGTGGCCACGGAAAGGCAGTCCCTGGTGTCCAAGTAACGCTGTAGCTTAAACAAGGTTTTGACTTGAGCCCTGTTTTCTTCTACCCCTGCCATTCTGAAGTGACGACATGCAAAACAATAGACAGTCTGAAGCCACGGAGAACTCAATCCATTCATACAACTTGTAATAATCTGCAGAAAAAACGTCTTCTTTCTGAGGCTGGGGAGCTTGTTAGACGAGGTTGCACAGGAGAGTAATTGTTTGACTTGCTAATGTCTTTAGTTGCTACAGATACACAACGATCAATGTCAACCGATTGCACTCATGTTGGGACTGGATTTGTGACTGTTCATTTTCATTCAGTTTTGTTGTTATGT
The DNA here is from genome assembly GCF_963280865.1 of Gymnoscopelus braueri. Lineage (NCBI taxonomy): Eukaryota > Metazoa > Chordata > Actinopteri > Myctophiformes > Myctophidae > Gymnoscopelus > Gymnoscopelus braueri. The sequence continues at coordinate 55,497,220 of NC_137610.1, forward strand.
TTATTTTCAGTTCTCTTTGTTCTTTAGTCCTGTTATATCAAAAATGGTCTAAGATACTACCTAGGGTCCCACTTGATCTGCACTGTAAACAACACATCCGTGTAAGTTCACAAAAAAAGATTTTTGGCTGTGGGCCAAGTACGTTTCACTCATGTATTCATCTTTTACCAGTAGCAGAAGCGCCTCTAAACAGTATAAGTCAACTCCTTGAAAGTGTTTTTTTTTTCTTCTTGTTCACTTGACTTTTATGATGGTGTAAGCCTGATGTCCTGTCTTGTGTGCCAGTTGTTTGGATCAAATAATAGGTGACGTTCACTTTATATTTGTATGTGGTCATTTGTGTAAATTGTATATTCTATTCTATCAATGTCATGATGGGCATTATGCTGCATACCTGATCATTGATGACTGATGTTGTTATGGGTGTCAGCTGGGTCACTGGTCAGCTGACTCAGCACAACATTTATATGTAGGTGCTTGTGTGTGTACTTCAGTGTCTGATGAAGACCCGGTAGGCTCAAAACGTCACGTCCAATGGTGTAAAAAAGGAACCAAAATACATTCTTAAGCTTTGGAGCATGACCCTGCAGTGTGCAGACTTTATTCTTCTTTGTGGATTTGTGACTGTGTCTGTGACCCCATCTTTACGTTTGGTTTCCTCACACCCATCTGGAGGGTGGAGACACATTAATCACGTCAAAGCCAACATTTACATTGAAAGGACTTGAAAGGATTAAGGCCTAGGCTACACGTACATGGATCTTTTTCTAAACGCACATTTTTGTGTGCGTTTGGGCCTTTCAGCCACACGCAAACGGTGTTTTTGGTCGCTAAAACGGATATTTTTGTAAACGGATAAATAAGTGAAGGTTTTCCAAAACATGCGTTTCAGTGGATCTGTGTGGACATGTAATTCGGAGATTTTGAGAAACGATGACGTCATCGCGCATTCGCACATGGTCATTATAATAATAAATAATATAATGATACATAAACACCAGACCGCTCATGGTCATTATAATAATAAATGAAGAGAGAGAGAGAGCAACACTTACAGTCTATGAAACAAGGCACGCTCATTTATGGCAAAATAATGTCATAATTAATAATAAGACAGTGGTGGGAAAAGTAGCTCATTCACTGTGTGACGAAAACCCTCTTTCTCTGCGCCGAGTAGCGCACACGGCACGCACACGGGTTGAATGTGGGGTCTGTCGTCCTAAAACACAATCGCCCCGGGTCAAAATCCAGCGACCATGGAGCGGCCGCGGGTGGCCCGCTCAAAAGGTGCGTGGGGCGGGGAGTTTTGGGACGATGGAATGAATTGATGAAGTAAAACTCATCTGTTTGCGTAGCCCCTACGGAACCTCTCCCTCCGCTGTATAGCTCATCTCGGAGCTATACAGCGGAGGGAGAGGTTCCGTCGGAGCTACTGTTTGCGTAGCCCTGAAACATGACTGTCATTCCATGACAGTCATGGTGCTTAGAGTCCCTGCTTTATGGTGGTGTTCGATTTTTTTTTACATTGCCAACTCTCACATGTACATAAACGTTCAGATTTCAAATATAAAGTGCTTACCCCTGAGCCACGGACGTTACAAGGCGATCCGGACCGCGATAAGTACCCGTATCTCCCGTATTGTGCAATAAAAAGCATTTTAATCCGATCGCCGGCCATTTTCTAAAAAATTTCTCTGACGCTTTCAACCATGCGACACTAATGGTTGGGGGGTGTATTGCACTCCGATACATTACCAAAAAAAGGAAAAAAAGAAAAGAAAATGTCCGGCGATGGGATTAAAATGCTTTTTATTGAACAATACGGGAGATACGGGTACTTATCGTGGTCCGGATCACCTTCTAACATCCGTGGCTCAGGGGTAAGCACTTTATATTTGAAATCTGAACGTTTATGTACATGTGAGAGTTGGCAATGTAAAAAAAAATTAACACCACTATAAACCAAGGACTCAGCGTCATGTGAACCATGGCTACTGTTTGCGCTGCAGCTGCGCCCTAATAATGTTGTTTTCGTTTATGTTCACGTATGCTCAGTGGTGATGCTATTAAAATAATGCAGCTATTGCAGTATTGGTTGGGCCTTAACATGTGATTAAAAATATGTATAGGCTATATGTATTTGGCCCCTCATATATAAAATAAATGTAGATATAAAATCTGATATAAAATTGAAACTTGCAGCTGATCAATGCGTTTCTGCGTCTACGTGTGGACAGGGATTTATTTAAATCTTTGTCATGTGGCCAGTGATTCTTTTTAAAAACGGAGGACTAAAATATCCGTTTAGTAAAAGATCCATATACGTGTAGCCTAGGCCTAAGTGGAAGTATTCATGGACAGAGAGAGAGAGAGAGAGAGAGAGAGAGAGAGAGAGAGAGAGAGAGAGAGAGAGAGAGAGAGAGAGAGAGAGAGAGAGAGAGAGAGAGAGAGAGAGAGAGAGAGAGAAAGAGAATTCCATACAGACCGATGTACAGTGTGTTGGAAAACCCACACTGTGCATCAACAGCAAAATATAGATTAATACATTTTACAACATACAGCCACAATTCCCAAATTCAAAGTTAAGCTATCAATATCATACAAAAGTAGAGAGAAGCTGTGACCTCACCGCTCTGATGGACAATAAATAAATAATCCTTTCGCAAACAATATCCATGTTATGTTAGTTAAAAATGTTCGAAAATAGCCAATCGACAAGATATAATTATTAATAATTAAGAAATACTATATTTTAAATAGTGAAAAATCTACTTAAGTCATTATTAGTGCAAGTTCAACTAGAAAAAGTGCTCCTCGGAGCACAGGTCTCCGCCAGGTCATAAATCGGCCTCATGGTGGTGCTATAACAGGCCCATGTGAAAAATGAGGTTCGGAATTGGCATCCAGCGAGTGTGTGTGCAAAGTTTTGTTGCGATCAGGCCAACGGTTCCGGAGATTAGCTGTTCACAGACAGAAGGACGGACAGGGTGCAAAACATACTCTCTCATACAATTGTCTCCGCCAATTACATTTCATTTGAAAATTACTTGTTGGGAAAATACATAAATTCTCTAATCTGTGAATCTAATGTGATTAATGTGACCCCTAATAATAGGCTATGACTTTGTACAAATATTGGTAATTTGCCAATACATTATTTTGTGAAATAAATGGGTTATATTTCACAGATACTATTCTTGTACTATATTAAAATTAAATCATAACCTTCAAGTTAAATTCATTATTTCTATGGACTTCATTATCATTGTTTTATTTAATGGTCTTCCTGCCCTGGCATTTAGCTTTTGTGCCCTCCAGAATTTGACAACACCAAAGGGCAAGTGGCCTTGCCCCTAAAATGAAGAAATTACAGGCCTGCATGTAACAAAACCTACGTCATCCTACGTCGCCAATCGACCTCCTGGTGGCGCTATAATAGGGCAATGTTAAAAGGGTGGTATTTGTTCCTAAACGTAGTGCGAATGTGCGTGCAAAGTTTCACCGCAATCGGACGCTGCCTTCATGATTTGCGGCATTTTGAAACGGGCCACTCCTGCAAACTTTAGATGTCAATCTTAGCCAATCAGGATAGAATATGAAGAATCAATAGAATAACAAAGATGAGTGTTGACTCACTCAGTGGTGTCTTACATATAGATGGGTGGTTCCACAAAAGAGTGAATGATTAATCAGGTCATTCTGTGTAAATTGCTCTCTCCTCACCTTCTATGATGAGGTTATCAAGTTTACTCATTTTATACCTCCCAACTTTCAACTAATACATGAGGATGGTGTGTTTTTTTTTTCTTCAAGGGAGGATGATAGTTTCCCAGATGTCCAGCCAGTGGAGGTAGAAATCCCTTTTCAGGGTACTGCTGTTCATCAGTTAGAAATGAGGTTTATGCATTTATTAATGTTAACTGCTTAAAAATGTACTAAATGTAGATGACAAAGAACCCAACAATCAGTGACATTGTAGTGTGCATGCTTACCGTTTGATTTAGCACATGTAATGTAGATAAAATAATCCATCAAGATACTGCATATGGAAATGTAATCAAATTCAGTTGAGTTTATTGCTACACCTCTAGTCTCAACACAAATGTAGATAATTCATTTAAGTAATTTAGACCTTCGCGTTGCAATGTGTTTCCCAAGTATTTAGAATGATTTGTAGTGAAGTGGTTAAACCGAGTATCCACGCTAAAACTTATTTTGTTCCATTGTATTTACAGGCTGCTCAGTACAAGCACGGCTCAATCCTCCATGAGTGGAATCAACATCCTATTAATATAATTCATTTAGAAATATTAGGGAAGAGCCGGGACAAACGCCGCATCTTTTTTTATTTCCCTCCCTGCACAGAGATGAATTAATTTCATGTAACCATACTTTTTTTTGTGAATAAGAGACACTTGTCCTCTCCCATTACCCGCCGATTTCTTTCATTTCTGGTGAAACGAGTTGGGACGAACACCGCATACTGTACATGGGGGACGAACAGCGCGGTTGGATAAAGCGTCCTAAAACAAACAAATAAGTTACATTTCTGGCATCTAACGCTCATTGATGCTTCAGTAGAATCCTACGAGCCAATGACCATGCTGATTGTCAAATAAATGTATCATGTTAATGTCGACATTGTCTTAGTTCAATCCTCAGCTTTTGTGTAGGGTTACACATAATGTCCACTCCATGTCCACTCCATGTCCACTCCATGTCCACATCACACTGGAGCCAACACTCCCCTGTGCCAACACTGGTACAGGGGAGGGTGATCACTGGCACACTGGCATAAGTGTGAGAGAGAGGATTTCTTCATTTAAAATGTAATATTCAAAAAAGGTTTAGTCAGTTAAATTAAAGGGACTACACCATGAATTTTTACTTTTTCTTCTTTTTTGTGTGTTTTTGGTCTCCCCTACCTCTCTTCTATCCCCAAAATACCCCAGTTTGAACACTCAGGCTTTCACAGCAAATCTGGGGTTTTCTGTGAATTGGTCTCAAAACATAGCCTGGTAAACCCTCCCTCCGAAAATCTCATTTCCATTTGATTTCAGGAGTGAGTCTGGCCTGATCCGCCTTTCTGCAATATTGGCTGTGTAAGCCAAACGGCCGAGCCTATCAGCGTCGTCGCTCATTGTTCTGTGATTGACAGCTTACGTTGGCCAATCAGGTGGCGAGTTCGAGTGAGCCCAAAACACGAACGGCAGCCATCTTTTTCTTGTGCGCTATATTCTCCGCTATTTTTTTACTTCAAAAAGCTCTCTAACTTCTATTTTGAGGCACGGAATTTACTTATAAGATATCGTTTGGATAGAATTTAGTTGTTTAACTTCATATATGTGGTCAATTAATCATGACAAAGCCTATTTAAAAATAAAAATGTAGAGAACCGGTAGGGGCAGGCAGTGACACCCATGTATCCGACTAAGGCAACCCATTTTGGGCAATGGCCGTCTCAAAAGTCCTGTTGTGTCACATTAGACTGGTGAACTGCTGATTGGCTGAAGGGGGAAAATTATCATTGGCTGAAGGGGTTGTCAGTCAACGGTATTACTCCCGCCCAACTCCAGCCCACAGCCAATATTGCAGAATGGGCGATCAGCCCAGACTCACTCCTGAAATCAAATGGAAATGAGATTTTCGGAGGGAGGGTTTACCAGGCTACTCAAAACAGGCCAAACTGATTTGCACCCTCACGTGACGTCACGTCAGGGTACAATCCCTCCCGTTTTTCAGTTCCAACCAAAAATATATATATATATATATATATTATACGTAGCCTGCGAGTTAGTTCTGGCAGCATACACTCGAGAGAGATTCTATGTGGCTGTTACAGCGTCATGCAGACTCATAAAGTACGTCATACTCTGACGTGGCAGTCAGCTGTCCAATCGGGCGGGTTATTTAAGCTCACCTTCATCTGTGTTCTGTCTGCTTTGTGTTTCATAGGTGTTGTCATGCAGCGTTTACTCCCACCACCACCCCAGCACCACCAGTGGGCTCTGCTATTGGTTCAGTTTCCCATGGGGGGTTGTTATGTATATATATCTCCCTGCTCTTAAAGGTTAATGATGGTTGTCTTAATTATGCTGAGCAGGGAGAAAAAAATTAGCAGAGCCTGAACGCCAAAATAAAATATATTACATCCACTCTTGTATTCTCATTCTATATATTGTTTCATTATTTGGTCTGTAATATTGGTTCAATCTATTCGTGAGTTATCTGACAGAAATATATTTATTTTTTTTATTATTTATTTTCTTATTATTATTATAATTCTTTTTACACACAGAACCAGGAGATAACATGCATACAAACTGGCTCAAAAGTGCCCCGTGCCAAACAGGACGATGTGGTATTGCAGGTGAAAGTGCTTTATAAGCCAGAGAGAAGTTAGTTGGAATGAGTATATCTGAGGCTTGATTTAGGCTCAAACCTTTTGAAAAACGTTTGAGGGACATAAACAATATGATATTAAATATTATCATTATTATTTAAATTCATGGTGTAGATCCTTTAAGTCCACTCACATCTATATTCAAATTACATCCTGCACATAATTCTGCATTCATTCAAGCTGATAACTCTGACTGGGGAGGCAGTCTGGGAGCTGGGTGGGTTATTGCTATTAATGATCATTACATCCTGAAAGAAAATGTACTTTACTGGAGTATGTCCAGTTTTCAGTACTTTTACTTCTACTCCACTGCATCTCAGAGGCAAATATTGTACTTTTACTCCACTATAGTTATTTGAAAACTTTAGTTACTAGTTACTTTGTAGATTTTGATTGTTATTACAAAACATACATTAACCACTTCAACCCTATATATATTTCGGCCGTTTGAAAATAGCCGATCTACAAGCTCACAATGCGTCACATCGCATTGTGAGCTTGTAGATCTGCTATTTTCAAAAGATTTGTACCTAGAGTGTTTACCAGATTACAAATACATTACATTCCATTTATCCAAGTACTTTTAACTGCCTAGCAGAGATGGGGACTCGAGTTAGGGACTCGGACTCGAGTCGCACTCGAGTCGCCAAAAACGAGACTCTCGACTCGACTCTGACTCGCCCCTCAAAGACTTGAGACTTGACTCGACTCGAGCCTCAAAGACTTGAGACTTGACTCGACTCGAGCCTCAAAGACTCGTGGACAATCTTTATTTTATGTTTTTTTTTTTTTGACAAATAAATGAATGAAATGCCCAAGAAACTTCCACTCCCCTGTCCCCCCCCCGCAAAGAAACCTCTGCTCCAGTGCGCGCTGCGCGGAGCCGGCTTCAGTCAAGCTGTTTCGTGCTGTTCATTAACTAAAACATGGAAAGGCGAGCGCAACAGCTGCTATGTGTGTGGCCGCCGCGGCCTTTCATCATAAAGTTTAAATATAAAAACTTCGAAATTAAACAAATATGTTTAGCTCAGAATCAGCTATATAACCTCAGTTATCTTGGCGTATGCTTACATTTTTTATAAGATGGTCGGATCATCTGTGACAGCACGTTTAGGAAACATCGGATTTTCATTTCGTTAAACCCAGCTGGGTGAATATTCAACACTTCACCACGGTAAACGCTACGCTCATGTAATGTTCACTGCATAAAAGCTGTGGTTCTCAAACCTTTTCAGGCCGTGACCCCCAAAAGAATCATATTTGAAATGGGGATCCACATTTAGTTTGACTCGATTCCACAGATAAATATTGTGAAAATAGCAGATCTACAAGCTTGCGAGGCATTGTGAGCTCCGTTGTGGTCCCGACCTAGCTGTAGTATACAACCCTCGTAGACGTATTTATGATTCTGAATCATAAATACGTCTACGAGGGTTGTATACTACAGCTAGTCCCGACCCACAGGTTGAGAACCACTGACTACAAGCAAGTGACATGTCTATGACAGCTGAGGAGACACAGAGATATCACGCCACTGCTGAGAAGATAAGACGCCACTGCTCTGCTCGCCTAACCTGTGCGCAACAGGGCATATCTCCGCCAAGCCAGGGTGACCTACCCAGGCCCATGAAATGCATATGCAGGCATAGTAGCCAATTAGAATGAAATCTGCAAAAACTGACTCATATACTGATACAGAACCATATTGGCTATATATTATCGCTGTCGGGTGGAAATCTTGTATGTTCCTTTTTTATTATTATTTAAAAACAATTTAAAATCGTGAAAATAGCCAATCTACAAGCTGTAATTATTAATAATTAAGAAATACTATATTTTAAAGAGTGAAAAATCAACTAAAGTCATTATTAGTGCAAGTTCAATCACATTTCATTTGAATGAAAATAAATTGTGGGGAAAATACATAAAATCTCTAATCTGTGAATCTAATGTGATTTATTATGACCTGTCTATACTTTTACATCTATGCCTTCGTGTGTGTGTGTGTGTGTGTGTGTGTGTGTGTGTGTGTGTGTGTGTGTGTGTGTGCATAATAACTGTATTTCAGCCTTAGACTACATCATATAAATACATAATTAAATAAATTAAGAATAGAATCCCCCCCCCCCCCCCCCCCAATAAATAAAAAAAAAGACTTTAAAAAGACTCGAGACTTGACTCTGACTCGACCCTCAAAGACTTGACTCGGACTCGACTCGACTCAACCCTCAAAGACTTGAGACTTGACTCGACTCGTGCCTCAAAGACTTAAGACTTGACTCGGACTCGACTCGACTCAACCCTCAAAGACTTGAGACTTGACTCGACTCGTGCCTCAAAGACTTGAGACTTGACTCGGACTCGAGCTCAGAGACTCGTGGACATCTCTGCTGCCTAGTCATATTGGACCTGTATGCCCTGTGGTTAATGATTTGTGCCTGAGAGCGGTTTATCTGTGGAGGCCTCAACCTCATACTACACTGGGTAGGGTCTGTCATGATGTCATGGGCCCATCCTATGTGGTCACTACACTGGGTAGGGTCTGTCATGATGTCATGGAACCATCCTATGTGGTCACTACACTGGGTAGGGTCTGTCATGATGTCATGGGCCCATCCTATGTGGTCACTACACTGGGTAGGGTCTGTCATGATGTCATGGGCCCATCCTATGTGGTCACTACACTGGGTAGGGTCTGTCATGATGTCATGGGCCCATCCTATGTGGTCACTACACTGGGTAGGGTCTGTCATGATGTCATGGGCCCATCCTATGTGGTCACTACACTGGGTAGGGTCTGTCATGATGTCATGGGCCCATCCTATGTGGTCACTACACTGGGTAGGGTCTGTCATGATGTCATGGAACCATCCTATGTGGTCACTACACTGGGTAGGGTCTGTCATGATGTCATGGGCCCATCCTATGTGGTCACTACACTGGGTAGGGTCTGTCATGATGTCATGGGCCCATCCTATGTGGTCACTACACTGGGTAGGGTCTGTCATGATGTCATGGGCCCATCCTATGTGGTCACTACACTGGGTAGGGTCTGTCATGATGTCATGGGCCCATCCTATGTGGTCACTACACTGGGTAGGGTCTGTCATGATGTCATGGAACCATCCTACTGTATGTGGTCACTACACTGGGTAGGGTCTGTCATGATGTCATGGGCCCATCCTATGTGGTCACTTTGCTGGGTAGGGTCTGTCATGATGTCATGGGCCCATCCTATGTGGTCACTACACTGGGTAGGGTCTGTCATGATGTCATGGAACCATCCTATGTGGTCACTACACTGGGTAGGGTCTGTCATGATGTCATGGGCCCATCCTATGTGGTCACTACACTGGGTAGGGTCTGTCATGATGTCATGGGCCCATCCTATGTGGTCACTACACTGGGTAGGGTCTGTCATGATGTCATGGGCCCATCCTATGTGGTCACTACACTGGGTAGGGTCTGTCATGATGTCATGGGCCCACTGGTCAGACAACGGTTGTGAGCGATGTCCTTGATGGAAGGCAGTGAAGTCCCAATGATCTAGTGTGATGACAAAACACCTCATCTTTGTTTACCATGTTGTTATAGTTTTGAGAGTAATTTAAAAACAATATTATAGCCAATTCCCAATTCAATATGACAATAATACTAGCAAAGCAGAGGCCACTTTAACATGTTATACTTTGGCTATTCAAAAATAGCAGATATACACGCTCACAAGCACCGAGTGCCACGCTATATGAGCTTGTAGATCTGCTATTTTTGAAAAATTGTGAACTGAATTTTTGCAAACCTTAAATTATATATTTTTTAAGGAGAACATTTGTAACTCAAATCTTTGCTTCTGGGAGTCGCTGGAAAAAAATATTTTTAGATGGGGGTCCGTGGCCAAATAAATATCATTCTAGGGGTCCTTGACATGAAAAGGTTTTGCCAAAACCTTCAAATGGATATGAAAGTAGATGACAACAGGTGACCCCAAGTCACAGCAATTAATTATTGGGTGAGTAAACACGCGGTGGTACAACTTTAAATGCCGCTATGACGACTCCCCGACACAGGAGGGCATGGGAGTGATCTATGGCTGTGTACATGATTTGATTTGATTTGATTTTATTAGACGTTATACAGGAGAAAAACACATGTTACACCATGTTCATCATAGAAACGTCAAGGATACAGACACAGAAAAGTCTTGCGACTTGTTTTCATTGTGGTCCTTGGTCTGAGACAAACAACACTGCAACAAAATACATACAGGTAGACAGTACAGTAATAAATAAAACAATCAATTACTACACTACCTACAGCATAAATACATATAATCACATTGCTAACATAAGTGACCCTACTATGGGGCAACGTTTTCTAATAGCCATGCTTTGACCCTTGTCTTAAAAAGGAGATGGCTGCTGGTGCTCTTTATAGTCAGGGGTAGCGAGTTCCAGTTAACTGCTCCTCCAAATCTAAATGAGCGTTTTCCCATTTCAGTGGTGAACGTGGGCGTGGTCAGGTCTGCTATGCTGGCTCTGGTTAGGTGGGAATTAGCCTGCTGCAACCCTCCTGATTTCGTGTATAAAGGGGCGGGTGTAAAGAGCCGGCGAGAAACTGCGGCTGATCCCATTGGTTCACCGATCTGTCCGTCAACCCCCGCCCCGTTAACACAACATTACGAGCGACGCCCACTGCACTCTGGTTGGTTGGGAAGTGAAACACTTCCTCATACCCAGTACGGGCTATCGTTGGGCCAGGCTTTTATTTTTTAGCAAAACTAAGCAATAAAAGCCTGGAGATCGAGGCTAGGTGGGAATGGGCTTCACTACTCTTCTGAAAAAGATTACAGAGGTACACAGGGGCGCTGTTTAAGTAGATGTTATGCACCAGGTTCAGCTGTAGTTGAACTGACCTGGCTGCCAGAGGGAGCCAACCCAACTGCTGGAAATGATGTTTTCCAACATGGTCCCTTGCAGACAGCCCCAAGACAAGCCTGACCAACCTATTTTGAGAAACCTGCAACTTCTCTTTTAGGGCTTTGGTTAGGCCATCGTACCATGAGCCGATGGCATAGTCAAAACAACATAAAACCAGTGAGTTTGCTAATAAGTGAAGACTGGCAGAGTCCAGAAACTGCGCTTTCCTGGCTAAGAATTTGGTTCTACCATTTACCTTACTAATGGTCTTAAGAGCCATGTTTTCACCACCCAGGCTGCGATCAAGCAGACAACCAAGGTAGCTGACTGAGGGTTTAGCCGGAAAGGACTGGCCCCCAAGAGTGATACTGGGAGAGGCCAGTTTGTGCAACCTGGGCTGAGAACCAAATATAATATATTCAGTTTTGGCCATATGAAGGGATAATTTATTGTCTGAAAGCCAGGTCTTAATACGATTGAATTCCTTGACAAGGGTGCCATTCAACTTGTCTACATCCTCATCTGAGGCCAGGATGGCTGAATCATCCGCGTACAAGAACAAATTAACAGTACAGGCAGCTTGGAGGTCGTTTATGAAAATTAGAAACAACAGGGGGCCCAAAACACTCCCTTGCGGGACGCCGCAGGTCACAGGCAGAGCCTTTGAGAGATGGCCTTGAAAGTCTGTGATTTGATCCCTGTCTGAAAGATACGACATAAACCAATTTAAGCTAGAAGAGCTCAGGCCTAAGGCTGAAAGTTTGTTGAACAGTAAGCCGTGGTGTACTGTGTCAAAGGCTTTTTGGAGATCAATTAGGATCATTCCACTTAGCTTACCAGCTTCCATTTCAGATCTAATGAAATCAGTAAGGTAGAGAAGACATGAGTCAGTTGAGTGGGACTTCCTAAAACCAGACTGGAAAGTATACAGTAGTTTGGAGTCACTAAGGTACCCATAAAGTTGTTCATGAATTACTTTCTCCAGTACTTTGGAAGTGACACTGAGTATGGAGATAGGTCTGCAGTTTCCCGGGTCAGACCTATTACCCTTCTTAAAAAGAGGGATTGTTTTGGCATGTTTCATGTCCAAGGGGACAGTTCCTTGCTCTAGGGACAAATTAACTATGTGTGTGACACATGGTGCAATCAGGTCCGCTGCATCCTTTAGGAACCTTGCAGAGATGTTATCAAGCCCAGTGGCCTTGTTGGTGTTAAGGCTCTTTAACATTTTATTTATGTTTACAACAGTGACTGGCTTGAAAGAAAAGCTGTTAGGAGTGACACCGCGACGGTGTGAAAGCTTGCAGTTCTTTTTGCCCGTAGGTAACAGGGCCTGCAGGCAGACAAGCAACAAGTTTCATGGCAATAGAGGTGAAAAAAAGAGTTAAAGTGGTTTGCAATCAGGTTTTTGTTATACACCCTATTACCTTCAATATCTAGCGAGATACAAGGACTCGAATCTTTCGTAGGAATCCATGACGTGTACTGTATGCAGTGGCGTAACGGAGGGGCAGCAAGTGATGCGGTGCGGGGGGGGCCGCCAGCAGGGGGGGCCCCGCCTGCGCTGATACAAATATTTTTACAGCAAAAAAAAAAAGAAAAAGATTTATATTGGTCAAATAGAACCGAATTAGACCCGAAATAGACCGAATTAGACCCGAATTAGACCCGCGCGGGGTTGTGCACGCACACGTGGGCCTCACGTGAAACTCCCGCGGGGAGGCCCCGCGATTCTGCGTTACGCCACTGACTGTATGTCATCTCATAGCCCTAGAATGGGTGTGACTTGTTGTTGTTGGCTGTAACTAGAAACTTCTTCAAGCTCCTGAAGAGATGATTCTCCTAACCTAGACGTTGATAAGCTGTTTTTGAAGCGCCTATATATATATATGTCTGTTGTCTGTTGTCTGTTTACATGCTTTCTAGCAAGCAAACTGTCTAGACTAGACTGTTTGGTTGCTAGAAAGCATGTAAGTTTATTGTTTTGTATTTTTTTAATTACATTTTTTTTAAACTATTTTTTTTTTTAAATAATTTTGGAAACTTATTCTGGATTTGGATTTGGTTTTGTCCATTCTGTCCACCTCGCCCTCATCAGAACGAACTCTCTTACACTTATATAAAAATAATCAATGACCAAATGTCTAACAAACAAATAGCCTAACTGCAGTAGAAACTGCATCGACTAATTTCTTCTTTACAAAACACAATATGATATAATAACAGGCTACAAGAACACATCAATATTCCTTCATTATTAACCTCCTGGGGGTGTGGCATCTGGGGTCGGGTTTTTGTTGCTAATCAGCAATAAAGAATAATTTGGAACAATTTGTATGTTTATTTAAATCAGTCCTGATAATTGTGTTACTGTATTATGTATATCATTTTTTTAAATCTTTTTCATTTTTGCGGGTTGGTTCAGGTTCCTCTCTGATTAACATATATGTTTTCATTTGCTGTATCACTAGTGGCAAATGATGTTCAGGTTGGTCACACAGGGTTAATAACAGCCTGAGGTTGGTACTTAATGCATGTTCCAGATGACAAAACAGAGGTTACTGTCATAATAGTCTCTCGAGACCGACTGTAGGTTCCCACAATCTTCTAATGTTTCCACCTATTGCTTAATTTATGCTCCATCATGCGACAGTGCCGCGTGCCAAAAATAGCTGATCTACAAGCTCACAATAGGTTGCATCCGCTGTAACAGTATGTCACATATGGCCTTACCACCTGACCTTGCAAGTACATTTGCGAGAGCCATGGCATTTTGTTTGTAGGTGTAATGGTTTTCTGCTGGTGTCACTCCAAATAGAGCCACAAGGGGGCATAATTGTATATTAGTTTCAAATATTTCAGACATGATTTCAAAGATATTTGTCCAATACAGCTTAATGTTATATTATATTTATTTTACATTTTTAATTTCTCACCATCCAACTTGATCATTAGACAGACAGACTTTTTTCATCCCCCAACATAAATTTGACTGATTTGAAAATGTTAAACACAACAGTTGTTAAAGCCAACATGGACCTATGACGGTATGTGTTTGCCCAAGGAGTCCTAAATAAAGTCATCTGGAGAACGTTGCTCAAGGATCAGCGTTATGCACTGTATCAATCCACCATAGAACCGAGTAGGACAGAACACTGTATCAATCCACCATAGAACCGAGTAGGACAGAACACTGTATCAATCCACCATAGAAACGAGTAGGACAGAACACTGTATCAATCCACCATAGAACCGAGTAGGACAGAACACTGTATCAATCCACCATAGAACCGAGTAGGACAGAACACTGTATCAATCCACCATAGAACCGAATAGGACAGAACACTGTATCAATCCACCATAGAACCGAGTAGGACAGAACACTGTATCAATCCACCATAGAACCGAATAGGACAGAACACTATGTGCCGCAGAGACACATGAGGGAGTCAGGGAGAGTGCACAGAACTCAATACGGGGTCCGCTCATCAGAAACTAATGAAACGGCACACGGGTCCATTCACAAGAAGTGACGGGTCGGGGTCGGGGTCCAACAGCTCGGTGCTGTTCGGGTCCGGAACTCAGATTTCTAACAATGCCCCGGGTCCATTCGGTTTCGGGTAATATTTTCGCGGGTCCATTCGGGTAACGGTCCTTCTTATTGGACTAGGGGCCGGGTCCATTCGGTTCCGGGTAATTTTTTCACGGGTCCATATAAATATATGTATAAACCCCCCCCCCCCCCTCTAAACTGAAACAAATGCATTATGTTTTCTAATGTTTAATGAAATAAAAGGTATTTGAACGATATTTGTGAGTTCTGGTGATGCTTTGCTTTTGCTTGGAAAGATCATCCGAACCATGCACCCGATTAAGAAATGAATAATAGAAGATGAGTTGTGCTCACATTCTCTTAAGTTATACTTAATTGTCAACGCCTGTTCATTGTTCCCCATAAAACTAATTTAGTTAAACTGATGGTAAGCCACAACAAGCATTTCAATGGTCCATGTTCTGCGAGAGAAAGGGCTTAACTTTTATATGAAACACGTGTTAATGTTGGAGAAATCTGACATGTTAACAAAACAGTCAAAAAGGCAGGGACTTTAAATTTACACCGACATTATGCCTTATGCATACAATATCAAATAGTATACAGGCCAGTTGTTGAAGTATTTTGCATCCTGAACCATAATACATGGTACAAAATATGCATAAACACCAAGGTAATTCTTATAGTAGAAAAGGTAACGTGGTGAGGTGCTGCATTCTCTGGCACCATATGAAGTTGTTTTTCATTTATTGACCTTTCGGCAGATAATCAATCAAATGACATAACAAATAGGCTATCATACATTTCGTTGCTGTCGGGCATAAACCTCTTATATCCATATTTTAGTTTTTTTTTGTAAATTAACGCCCTACTTGATGATACTAAGCGTCACACAAAAGTATCAAAAATAGCAGATCTGCAAGCTTGAAATGCTAGTAACTTTTGTTGATCTGTTCCATTTGTGGCAACCGCCAACCAGTGGTGGAAAAAGTACTCACATTTTGTACTTAAGTAAAAGTATCTGCAATGTAGAAATGCTCTGTTACAAGTAAAAGTCCGGAATTCAAAATTTACATTAGCCTACAAAAGTATTGATATCAAAATGTACTTAAAGTACCAAAAGTAGAAAATATTCATTGTACAGAATGTCCCATTTGGCCATTTCATAATTTTTCAAATGTTATAAAATGTTTTAAATTTGAAAATAGCAGATCTACAAGCTCACAATGCCTCGCATTGAAGCGGTTTTGTAATAATAATCAAAATCTACTAAGTAACTATAGTAACTAAAGTTTTCAATGATCTTGGATGATCTTCAAAATAGTGTTTGCACTTTCTCCCCTTTCCGTGCATCTACATAAAGGTTCAGATTTCAAATATAAAGTGCTTACCTCATGGACACGGATGTTACAATTATGTACGGGCCCTCAAAAGTACCTGTATCTTCCGTATTGTTCAATAAAAAGCATTTTTATTCGATCTGTGGTTATTTTCTCATAGAGTTATAATGTATCAGAGTGCAATACACCGCCCAACCGATAGGGCCAAGTATTGAAAGCATATACGAAAATACAGAGAAAATGGAAGAAAGTGCAAAAACCAGGTTGAAGTTCATCCATGACGGTCGTGACAGACGGCCGTCGTGTATCCATAGCTGCCCCATGTTGGCCATAATAATCTGTTGTTGTTTCTGATTATGAATTAATTAAGGATCCATTATTTTATGCCTACCTGGAGGTTAATAGGCCTACTCTGACTTGTGTTTGGTTGTTTTGTTTTGTATTAGTGTTTTATCATTTCACAGAGTACTTCAGTTTTTTTGTTTTTGTTACATTCCTTAGCCAATAATTTGATGACCAGCAGAGTCTCCGGTAGGAGTCTCCTACTGACCGATGACTCGGGCATCAAATAATGATGAAATAATAATTAATTAATGGCTCAGGAATGCGACAAAAACTAAAAAAGCACCATGAATTCAAGGCTTCATGGGGTGTGTAGTTGATAGAAAATAATATTTTTTTGGGGTGAAGGCCTACTCTAATGTTAATTTTTTTCTAAAACAAACGTGTACAGTATACATTATCATTAGGACCCCCTCGAAATGCTACACCTCAAGGGGTTATTATTCATAATAAAGAATTTCAATCATCATCATGTTCTCAATCTCATCATCTTCTACCCTGCTGTGTGTTCACCCCGCCCTCTAGTGGTTTCAAATTGCCATTGTAATAGTAACAGACAACGTCATACTGGTTGCAAATGAACCCCATTCTATCAGGTCTCGCTAGGGCACGCAGCACTAGCCAACACACAAAAGGGGGTTGAGGTGTGCTGAAACAAGCGCACCCCGAAACAACAGGTTGAGAATTGATTGCATGAAACAATCACCTGTGCATCCAGTCTCAATGTTAGTAAACAAATAATTGGTCTATAGAATGGGGAGTTTGGATCATTCTTTGCACAAAGAATTGCTGTGTAGCATATTTGTAGCAATTACAGCTGAACCTGCTTTGATGTACACAGTGGTTCAATGTGTCACATGTACTTGCTTTACCTAATAATAATAATAATTCATGAACTGCTTAAACTGCTTAGGCCACAGTTGAGATTTAAAGCTAATTTCAGTATCCCTCTTCCAATGTAATAAAATGTGTATCACTTTTACTCTTTGTATTACTTTTGAGTGTGCGTGCGTGTGTGTAGAATTGTTCATCAGAACTGAAGCCATTCAGTTGCATCTGCTTTGATCTACAAAGAGGCAACACACTATCAGGCTTATGTGGAGATGGACCCCTCACAACCTGCGGTTAGTTTTCTTAAAGTTTTCATCATAATTGCCTGTCAAAGCATATAGGACCCTGGATGACAAAAATCCTTGTTTATAATGGTAAAGCTGTCAGAGAGCACTCACAACTCACGTGGTCATATTGCACCATTGTTTAATAACCAGGATCATTTACACAATGATATCAACAACAGATATACAGCGAAGAGTCATGTTATACAGTACCTCCTAAACACACTGATACGACTACTTCTCATCCTTAAGCCCATGACCCACATCATTCCAACACACTTTGCTAGTTTGGGAGGCAGACCAGAGGCAGCTCCACTGATCACGTCCAACCCAGATTTGGCTCTAACAAGGGTTTGAATTCGTTCTCCTGCTATGCCACCAAAATGTGGAATATCACTGGGATTGGTATTTAAGACAGTCAAACTCAATACCCTCATACCTGTCTAACTACTTCTCCAAAGTGAGTGACACACCCACAGCCACAACACCAGAGGGAGCTAGAGGACCATGATATGATCTGGTACCACACAAAGTTACAATGTGGAATGCCCTGACACCATCCAATAAAGGATGTGAAACACTGGTTTCTTTCAAAACTGGCCTGAAAATTCTTACATTTCTGACTAATAAAGTATTCAATCAATCAATCAATCAATAATCATGTCCTGAACATAATCAACCCCAACCCCAACCCCTGAACATAATCGACCCCAACGGAAACAAGTCCGCAAGGACTTTTTTGGCCGGACCTTTTAGACAAAAGCATTATAAATGTAACTGTGTTGTTTTACATTCTTTTGCCTAATAAAAATATCAATCAATCAATCAATCAATCAATCAACCCCTGCTCATTCTTCTCCATAAAAATCATATTATTAAATTGATGGTCAGCCACATCTAAACATCTATTTTGATGGGCCGTGTCCATGGAGAGAAAAGGCTTTATCTCCCACGTGTACAAAAAGGCAGGAATTGTAAACTTACACTAACATTAAACCTTAATATTTTTGGAGGTTGAACAGTGACGAGACTTTTAGGTCCTGAACTGTAACACATGGTACAATATACATCCATGCATAAACACCATGCTGTTCCTTCTTCTGAGAACACCTGCTGGCTTACTCCTCCTCCAACTGCTCCACCACCTGGCGCAGCTTGTCCACCAGCACTGTAGAATAGAGATAAATATCATTTATTTTGTGGGAGGTTTACGACTGAAATCAAAAGGCATGAGTTGAAATGACCAAAGGGGTACAGCAACAGTGACCAATGAGGTTAGGGTTAGAGGAACACAAAGAACGCTCGCCCCGGGTCAAATCCGGCGACCTCGTAACAGTCACCATCAGGTATTCCTAAACGTAACCTCAGTAAAACAAATACAAGAATACAAGAACTGCTGGGGACGATCGGTCCGTGGAAAACATTGGGGAGAGTGTTTTGGGGCGAGTGTTCCGGTTACCAGTTAGAGAGATAAAACCGGTGGTATTGACAATAAAATAAACTGTAATTTAATGCATTTTGACACAGTTTGCATTTCCGGTCTGGAGTGAGTAGACAAACCGGGATGAGACTCTTCACCCCATTGGAATAGTTTGCCCAGTCTACTCTAAATGGTAAATGGACTGAATTTATAGAGCGCTTTACAATGTATTTCACATTCACCCATTCACACATTGATAGCAGAGGAAACCATGCAAGACACCAACCTACTCATTGGGAGCAGTTAGGGGTTCAGTGTCTTGCTCAAGGACACTTCGACACTTAGCCAGGAGGAGCCAGGGGTCGAACCTGGAACCTTCGGATTCCAAGACGCCCGCTCTACCTCCAGAGCCACTGCCGCCCCACTACTCTACTCTGTCTTCCCTGGGATAACACTCAACCTGGGTCTAAAAGAAGCTAAACACAATTACCTCCAGCTGTTGGCCTTTGGAAAGGATCATACCCACGACAGGCATTGATCAGTTCTCTCAGCTTTTTAGGACAGTCCGCAGGAAGTGGTTCTAGCACTCGCTTCTCCGCACACACTCTCTTAAAGATGTGGAGATCTGTGGTACAATCTGTTATGAGAGAAATTGTTTTAAAATACATACAAAGTGTAAAGAAAGTGTGCAAGAAAGGTGCAGTCTGCGTTAACCACTGTTTTTAGGACACGCACCGTCAAGGGGGTTCTTGCGCGTTGCGATTTCCCACAGGACCATTCCGAGACTGGGAAAATAAAATAAAAATACAGTGTGGTTTGGTTCATTAATTCATTTCAGTTATTGGCTATATAGGCCCAATTAGAATTAATTGGTTATCCTCTGAACTTTATTGTATTATTTATGCATTTTATTTGTTTGTATGTTTTATACTATGTTATTATTCTTATTACTGTAGAGGACTGACCTGTAAATCTCACATATCTTGCAGTATGGATGGTTGACACTGTCCAGCTCTTCAGGTGATCGGTAGCGCAGGCCGCACTTCTTTGGGCCCTCAGGGCTCCTTCTCAAGGACGTCTCTGTTTGTGCCAGCTCCAAACCACCCAGCTAGTGACAAAACAGACAACCAACCAATGAATGATAATACAACATAATAATTACCATAGAAAATAGAGAAAAAGGTGTTGGTAGCAGTGACTGATGTCCATAAAACAAAAGTCACTAAGGAATATTTACTAGCTATATTAAAATTGTTTACTTTAAACCATTAAGACCGGGAAAGCATCTGTGTAGATTTTAGCTATCTAGCAACATATGTATTTCCAGAAAAATAGCAGACATACAAGCTCACTTGTACGTCTGCTATTTTAGAAAAATGTGTTTGGAAGTGTTGCATTTGTTGCATTTTTAGCCTCCTTCTGGTTGTTTATGTTGAGTTAGCAAAATGTTTTTCTCAATGGTAGTGGATGGAGAGAGAGAGGATATTTGTCCAGCCAAGCACAACAGCAACCAACGGGCGTGAAGAGACTTGACAAAGGGTCAATTAGCCGAAAGAATAAGATTAAAATTGTTACATTTGAAAGATTATATGCATGCAGTGAGCTGTGAACAAAATCAATCAAGGCAAAATTAATATTTTTTAGTAATTTCATACCAACTTAATATAAAAGATATGCTTTATATTTAACTCTGTCATACCTTAACTCTGTAGCCTTCAGCTACCATGAACTTGTCGCTGGTGATGCTCCCATGGACTTTGGATTTTTGTTCTGACTGATGTAATCTGAGAGGAAACAATAGTAGTCAGTGTGTAACTTATCAGAATCAACTTGCAAGAGATTCAACAGAAGTCAAAAGCTTTATTAGAATGACATATCGTCTCTGTCGGGTGGCTCATACTGTATGGCCAAAACAATTACTTTTCAGGATTCAAATTCAAAAATAGCAAAAGTAGCAGATCTACAAGCTCAAACTCTGCTACTGGATCTACTTTTGATGCTTTTGTGTGACGCTCTGTAGTGTGATCAAATAGGGCATTAATACGGAAAAAACACATAAAGTAAAAATCTGGAGACAGGAGGTTTCTACCTGACAGCAACTATATGATTGTGCCAGTGATTTGATCACCTAAATCACTAAAGAACCGCTGAAGCACCAACATCCTACTATATAATCCTACTATATAATTGGAGTAACCTCTGTCTGTCTGTCTTGGTGTCTTGGGTCGACCGGGTATGGGCTAGTTTGTTTAAATTGTCCAGTGGTGTGTTCTACCGTGTTACGCTATACACGTAGCATGCCGTCCAAGAAAATGTGGGGGAAAAAATCGCATACCCTCCTGTAACCATCCGAGGAAGCGTGTCTGATACGCAGGAGGAGGGGCTGGGGGCAGCAAGAATGTAAACTTCAGTTTAAATAGCCTTTTTCATGTGATAATGTGGCGTCTGAGGTGAAGGCTTACGTGTGGCTATTGTCTTGAGGTGATAATGACCGCTGGCTATTGGAGTTTCGAAGTAATTCACACATTAACTACTTAACAATAGAGCGGTTATTTCATTCAGTGACCACACACACATGTTCATGTGCGTGTGGGAGGGAATAATTATCGTATACCCCCCAAAAAAACCTGGAACACACCACTGGAATGTACCATGTCAAAACGTCAAGTCAGATTCTTACTTATTGAACTCATTCTGAATCTAATTGGTTTGTTTTTCTCTACCAAAGACTTTCCACTGAGAACTCACCTGTAGATGCCCTGTGCAGCATCCAGACACATGCGAGCCTTCCTGGCCCAAGGTAGTTTGAACTTCGAGTTGTTGTCCAGAACCTCTCTCAGACTTCCCTTCTCACAGAACTCCATGACTATCTGTCCTGCTGACAGGGAAAAGGATGTATAATTTGTTATAGGACAGTGGTTCTAAACCTTTTTAGGCTGTGACCCCCAAAAATAATCACATTTGAACTGGGGACCCCCCCCCCCCCCCCACCCTAATAAGCACTTGGAATTGTAGGAGTTGAGGCATTACATTTAGTTTGACTCGTTTCCCACAGATAAATATTGTGAAAATAGCAGATCAACAAGCTCACAACGCCTCGCAAACGTTTGCGAGGCGTTGTGAGCTTGTAGATCGGCTATTTTCACAATATTTGCCTCTTTGTTTTATTATTTGACAATTTGGCCAATGTTTGACCAGTTTTTATAGTTTGTTGATGCATTGATGATTAATTTAATTTCTTTTTTTATTTTTATTAAAAAGGTTAAAATCTTAAATTGTCACTTTACTGTGATCTGGGGACCCCCTCAAAATCATGACCGTGGGGGTCCCGACCTACAGGTTGAGAACCACTGATATAGGAGACAGGCACAAAGTAAAAAAAAAAGCAGATGATGATGTGGTTTCAATAATGCTTCTCAACAAGTAAAGCATAATTATAAAAATGACTCACCATCGGCACCCTCGAAACAGACTCCAAACAGCCGCAGTATGTGTGGTGATTCATAGTTCATCATGGTTGCGATCTCCCTCTCGAATATCTTCATCACCTCACTTTTAGGGAAATAATACAATACATAGATTAACACCCAGCCAGGCCCCTCTCTACGGTAATGTTACTTTTTCATGCCAAGGGCCCCCAAATTGATATGTATTTGGCCGTGGACCCCCTTCTCAAAATATTTTGTGCCAGGGACCCCAAGAAGAGAAGAAGTGTGTAAAAAACATTATTCTAACTTTTCCAAACATCGATATATTTCAAATCATTTAAAAAATGTCCAAAAATATTTATATCATTTATTTTAAGCCTAGAATCAAGCCATCCAGGCCTCCTGGTGAATAATGACCATAAAACAATTTTATTATGTGAAACATAAAGAGTATTTAAATGAGCAATTAAATATTCATTTTCTTCCTTCTTCACAGAATCATATATTGTATTATTATAGTATAATAAATGCTATCAATTAAAAACGTGTGCCGCAAACCCTGGTATAGTGATCTGTGGACAGAGGTATCTTTTGATGGCCACAGGATATCTCTTGTATTCTCCCTTGTAGACTTCACAGATGTCAGTTTTCATGATGGGCGTTTTGGGGAAATCAAAGATCAGGTCCCTAGGGATGATCTTTCGGATGCCTTCAGGAATGATCTCAGACTTCTGAACTGGTGACGGCAAAACCACCAATGAGATTAAAGAAGAAAACAAAAACATCAGACAGCTGTCAGTGAAACTAAATCCCTTTTTTGAAAAAAACATTGATAGCACAGTCTAAAGTCACTGAGGGATACTGCTGTGAACATATGACATGACAAAACTGCATTCTATATTTACCACAGTGACTGGGGATTTGTTTTTCCTTAATTGTTTTATTCAAATTGAAAAAGTCTATATACAAAAGCATAATGTGAAATGTCTAACAAATAAATAACCCTTCCTCTGAAGTCTGGGATGGAAATCATCCAGATGTATTATGGGTGAAATACAAAGTGGAATAGTTCACAAACCATGCACTATATTGAATGATATGTGGCAACTGACCTTCAAGTTGTTTACTTACGCATTTCAATCATTTGTTTCATGTCTGCCTTAGCATCCGGTTTCAATGACAAAGCATCCAGTTTCCCCTCCACAGTATCCTTTTGGTCCA
Source organism: Gymnoscopelus braueri (assembly GCF_963280865.1). NCBI lineage: Eukaryota > Metazoa > Chordata > Actinopteri > Myctophiformes > Myctophidae > Gymnoscopelus > Gymnoscopelus braueri. The sequence continues at coordinate 55,520,958 of NC_137610.1, forward strand.
CCACATGTTGTAGCACTGTGAAATACATCTGATATTAAAGCCAATCACACAATCAACATTAACTTCATAAAGGCATACCTACGTACAGCTTACATTTTAGACATTAGACACTGGTTCTGTAGAACCAGTGTCTACACTATCGACTATACAGTCAACACGGGTTGACTAATAATAATAAAAATAATAATAATCATTAGACCTATTCCAAATTGAAATTCAGTTTTCAGCTCCCATACAACGCAAAAAAGAAAGACAAGACCCCCCTCCTCTCACTTTTCTGGATCTCTGCATGATCCTTCTTCCTGTCTGCTTCGTACTCTTTCCGTTGAGAATCTGCATCAAACAGCTTATGATCCATCTGCACCTGCAGATTCAGGGACAGCACCTGGAACGCGTCGGTGAGACGGTCGTTGAGGCTCTCAAACTCGTCCCCGTAGTTGTAGGTGTTCCAGAACCGCTTGATGATACTTTTTTTATCAGCGTTGTATTTTTTCACTACACCTTCAGCAGACTTGAGTGTGAGCGTGAGCTCCTTGAGGGCCGTGTACATCTTGGAGTCGGGAGAGATCTTGGCCCTTTTTCCCTGGATGGCCCTCAGCACTGGATCCAGCCCTTTCACACGGTCTTTCAGACGCGTGCACCGTTTCTTGTTGGCCTTGACCTCCTCGCAGAGAGCGTAGAGTGTAGTCGCTATGCCAAAGATGGGGTCTATGAAATCCATGACTGAAGGGAGAAAGGGGGACAGATAAATTTGCACACACAAACAACATTTTCACCATGTTTAAAAGGATCCCTGGCTAATAAGCCAAATATGCCTTACATACATTCCATAAATTCCATAGGGCTAGACCACACATGGGAAAATGACATCATCAACTTGCGACGGGCATTGCCCATATTGAGTGAAAGATGAACTGTTTCTAAAATAAATAAAATATTTAAAGGGATAGTTCACCCCCAAAATGACTCGATCGATTAGTCACCCCATGGAGACTTGAATTCATGGATATTTTTTAGTTTTTGTCGCGTTCCTAAGCCAATAATTTGATGACCGGCAGCGGTTCCGGTAAGAGACACAAAGAGTCTCCTTTGTGTCTCCTACCGGAACCGCCTACCGGTCTGCTGGTCATAAAATTATTGGCTTAGGAATGCGATCAAAACAAAAACATATCCATGAATTCAAGTCTCCATGGGGGGACTAATCGATAGAAAAAAAGTTATCTTTTGGGTGAACTATCCCTTAAAGGGGAATACCATTCATTTTCAACATTGAACTATGTCTTTAATACACCTTAGAGCTGTAAAAGTCCCCCCCCCCCTTCTATGTTGCCTAGTACTGGAGAATTGATTGAGGTCAGGTGATCAGTGACATACTACGCACGGTGTACTTTTGGCTCCGCCCTCTAGCCTCTATGCATTCACTAGAATTGGGAATATCACTTCCAGCTGAAACAGTGCGACTTGTAGTAGTTTATAATGGTATTATGGTTATATATCACATTTAGCAAGACATAGTACTTGTAGATAATATATATAAATTGGCTGAAAATGCTATAATAAGTCTTAACTTTATATTCAAGACTGTTTCAGCTGGAAGTCAGATTCCCCATTCCTATGAATGCAGCAGCATAGAGGGCGGAGCCAAAAGTAAACCGTGCGTATGTCACTGATCATGACTTCAATCAATTTTCCAGTTCTAGGCAACATAGAGGGGGGGGGGACTTTTTTTCTTATTTCCACACAACAGCTCTAAGGTGTATTAAAGACATAGTTCAATGTTGAAAATGAGCAGAATTACCTTGAATGTGTTTTTTCCCTTCTTATTAGCCAGGGATCCTTTTAAACATGTTCTTCAGGTATGTATTATGATGTCATAGTTATACACTAATAAGGATACACATGCTGTCTAACTCGTCTAACTCAGCTGTGACAAAGATTGCCACAGAATTAGAGTCACAGCAGGTCCAAGGAGCCTCAGGCCACAGCTATACTATGTTATCCTATTAACCCATTAAGACCAGCATGAGGCCCATTCTACAAATGCCTTCTAACCCAGTAGTGCTTTCAAGATGTTTAAAAAATGTTCAAAAATAGCAGATGTACAAGCAGCGTGGCACAAAGTTACCTGCTGTGAGCTTGGATATCTGCTATTTTTTTAATAGCCAACGCTAAATTCTAAAATGACACAGCTTTCCCGGTTTTAATGGGTTAACCCTGTAAAGCATTGTGCTCATGACACCATTGTCACACATAACTTTATTGTGCAGATTCCATAATGTGTTGTACTAACAAATATAAAGCATACATTACAACTATCTGCACTTCTCAATCTCAGCTAATACTGCGGTGAGGACAGTCAACAGAGGAAGAGGCGGTCAGTCACTGGAGGCCACAGGTATAACTACGTGTGTTTTCTCATGCAATGCATTGTATCCACTACACTGCCAGACTTTAATTTACTGCATGAATACAGCAATACCATTATCATCGTTGTTGGATGTGTATGGAACTCATTCTAATAAACAACCTATTTACAATAACAACGACCTTCACTTCTCAGCTGAGCGCAGAGAGGACAATAGACAGAGGATGAGCCAGTCAGAAGTGAACCAATCATTGGAAACAGCCGAGGCCCACAGGTCACAACTCATTTTTTATCCCATAACCCTGTTATGCATTGTAGCCACTACACTTACATATTGTCATTCAACATGTATACACAACATCATAATTGTCACAAACATTGTCATTTACAGTATATGACATGTGCTGTATATACCACCAGTATTTTTTCTACATAGTTTACTACATGCAGAAAATAAAAGATGATTTCTAATCTATAGTATGCACACATGTGGCAACTCCCATCATAACTGTATTGCTAAGTCGTCCATAGTGTCCTATCTATCGTTGCAGAACCACTCTATGAGGTCCATCAATACACAATTGAAGAATGTCACTGGTAATGGAGTTCAAACAAGGACCAAAGATGAGTGTACAGATGTACCACATAACTCCCTCTGCAACATAACAACAAAGCGTCTACTCTAACACCAAATCCTACCTCGTGTCCATCGTCACCTACACTTCTGCATTTATACACATTTGTCATTGCTACATGCACGCTCCTGAAGGGTGCTTTTTTCTAGTGTAAAGAACAATGAAATGGTGAAACTTGTGGTTTAGAGCGGCAGCTCCTAAACAGGTCAGCTTTGGCGAACGTGCTTTCAAAGGACTCTGCTGTGCAGTACTTTAGACATTCACATTCAAGCACTGAAGGCTGGTTTGTACTTAGTGCTTGTGCACCAGTGACGACAAGCTGTGAGCAAGTTTTTTTTTAAGGGTTATAGGTCTCTTCAGGTCATAATACCAGCAGCACAACAAGTCTATGTTGTTTTTTCTCTTTTTTTCTTTCTTTTGTCTTTCTTCGGCCTGCGCCCCGGGCTATAGTGCAATAACTGGCCCTACAAATACCCAACCTCTGAATCTCTGAAATCTAGACAAGACAAACTGGTCCTGTTGTCTCCCTGCTGTCAAACTATTTCAAAAATCACTTCTTAATAAACTGGATCATGATTCTATGTCTCTAGTAAAGCAGTTAATTTGAAAAGACGTATACAGTACTACACTTTTCATCTTTATGAATATGCTACAGCAGTAATACCTCTGGGTATCTTGTATTGTTGAATGCCACAGATGGCCCTGACTGTTAATGTAACTCAGAGAGTGTAAAAGGGAACTGACATTTATACAAAGCAAAATCCTCTACACTCTCACTGTTAAATTAACAGTGAGAGTGAGGATTGATCTGAGTTCATTTATATTGATACAGACACGGTGCACATATCATACTTACTGCAGCCACACTCAGTGCTGTAGCAGGCCTACAGTCTGCTCTGTACTGTAGAGAGAACTGTGGACAGAATAAACAGGAAGTGGGAAAAGGAAATTACCATTACATGTAAACTTAGCAACTACATTTCAATAAAACACATTAAAGAACTTAAGGAGCTCATTTACCTGTAGTGAGTGTCAATGCAGGACGCCTGTTCACACCCGGGACACTGAACTAAAACTAGAGACTACAGCTTGTTATTACAAGACTCCTCTACTCCTCCTATTTTCTCTACTTCCTCTCTGCCTGACAGTCTGACATACCTTTGCTGTTGGAACTAAGAGTGAGCCAATGGCTCCATCTCTGACACACCCAAGCACAGATTGCTGACTTGCTATATGATTTGATCAATAGAGCACCGAAGTCTGACGTAATTTACACATCCTACCTGGTTCGCGGTTTTCCACCCCTGTTCTGAATTCCCATAGACGTGTTTAATATCACGTCAAATAAGAACTGTGTTCCAAAAATTAAAAAAATTATCCCGGCGGTTTGACTCTTATGGATATGAAGCATCAACTGACGGTGAGAAAACCATAATGTTACTTCCGCCGAATTTGTTACATTTTCGCCCGAAACAGACTGTATCAAATGTAAGTGACTGACTACAGTGGTGGGTTCTACCGTCAGATGCTGTGTACGCCGTATACCTTGAGATTTTTTTTCGTCGCCACCGTACACCTTCAAAAACTGTTCAAAACAGCGTTTTTTACATTTAATTCATTATAGACGCGCGCATGCCGTGCGTGTGGGAGGCAGGGAATAAACATAGTATACCTTCATAAAAAAACTAGAACACAACACTGACTGACTATCATAAACGATACAGAACCTCCTCCCTGATAATATCGCAGAGACAGTTTGTTTATTTTTGGACCACAATTCTTATATGAGACGATTCTAAGATGACCCAATGTTATTCTCCATTAACGTGTTAAAGCCCATAACACGTTATGAGCTTGTACACGAAGGGAACTGACACTTATACAAAGCAAAATCCTATAGCCCATAACACGTTATGAGCTTGTAGATCTGCTATGTTCGCTGAATGTAATAGGGACACTATGGGGTTCATGTGGTTAATCGGTTAATGGGTAACCGGAACGCTCGCCCCAAAACACACTCGGCCCGATTTATTTTGCGGAACGCTCGCCCCCTAGCGACGCAACACTCGCCCCGTTTGGCGTGGAATGGTCCCCCCCCCCCCCCCCCCCCCAGCGGGGGACCACGCGCCCCACTTGACGCAGAACCTAACCCAAACAATCAAAAAAAGAAACATCCACAATCAAAAGACAAGTTTAGATACTTCTCTTTGTAAGCGGTCTCTGTCCACTCAACTTTTCAAGGCATTCAACTGTAGAAATAACTGCTATTTATCATGGGAAATCATTATTCATAATTCTATGAGGAAAGAAATGCAAAAATAAATCACGGGCATAATCACATATTACCAGTTTTATTCACATGCCATTGTTCTTCCCCCACATCCTAGAGTCAGCTGGTGGTTGACACTGTGAAGTCTTTAGAAGGCATTCCTCCAGGGTCGTACATTCCTTTGGTCATCTTATCTCCTGTGTACAGGTTTGTCAGTGAGGAAGGACCTTTCACCATCGATGGACTCAGGGCACTCCATGAAGTGTGTCCTTAAGGGTCCATTTGGTTATAAGAACAGAAGACATTGTAATGCATCTTTCTGTGTTCATAACTGTCATATTGGGCGATAAGGCTACACAACACCTCAATTCTCTGAAATGTCAGCCTACAAACCTCATATCCCGAATAAAGATTTTTTTTCTCTGTGAGTAGAGCTACAGTGAAGGGGAGGACACAGAGGGAGCTAACGACGAGCCAGAGGTTGGTACGTCAGGTGAACGAACGCATGTTACACAATGACAAAGTACTCACATTTTGTACTTAAGTAAAAGTACCAATACCACAATGTAGACATACAAAAGTCCGATATAAAAAAGAATACTTACAAAAGTATTTGCATTAAAATATACTCAAGTACTGAAAGTAAAAGTACTGGATTCAGCCCCGCCCCTCTGCTTCAGCTGCTAAGTTGGCATATCGCAGCCTCTTCCGTTCGAATGCCTCATCGATGGCGTCCTCCCATGGGACCGTCAGCTCAACGATGAAGACACGCCGGCAGGATTTGGACCATGCAGATGACCAGGTCTGGGCGCAGGTTGGTCGCTGCAATTTCGGGTGGGAAAGTAAGCCTCTGGCTGAGGTCTACCCGCTTGTTGCCCGGGCTGCGTTCAGTGGGCCTGAGTCTGGAGGCGATGGGCTTGGTCCGCCGTGTCTCCCCTTCCCGGATGAAGGTTGTTTTCCGTGGGAAGGTTGTCTGGGCATTTAGAGGCATGGCGTTGGTGGTCACTCTCTTGTTCTCAAGTTCGGCAGCCACAGCACTTGACTTCAGTACCTGGTTATGGCGCCAGGTGTATCTTCCTTGAGTTAGACTGGTCTTGCAACCCACCAGGATGTGTTTGAGGGTTGCTGGGGCTGCACACTGGAGACAGGCTGGGTCCTCTCCATACCAGAGATGTAGGTTGGTTGGCGTGGGCAGGACATCATATGTGGCTCTGATGATGAAACTTAGCCTATTAGACTCCATGCTCCACAGTTCCTTCCACGGGATTTTCCTCCTCTCCACGCCCTCCCACTTCATCCAGCGGCCTTGCTGGGCTTGGCACACCTGGCTGCTTCCTCCTGGTGGCGCACAACACATCGCGTTGTGAGCTTGCAGATCGACTATTTAAAAAAGAAAAAGTACATAGATCTGAAGTGGTTTTGTAATAATCAAAATCTACAAAGTAACTAAAGTTTTCAAATAATTATAGTGGAGTAAAAAGTACAATATTCGCCTTTGAGATGTGGAGTAGAAGTAAATTACTGAAAATTGAAAAACACAAAAAGTACAAATTCCTCAATAGTACAGTACTTTACACCACTGCAAACCACAGTAGCTGGTCCACAAGCTCTGTGGAATAGGAAATAGCAACAATGACCAAAGAGGCAAGATAAAACTTGTGATTGTATGTGATACAATGAAAGAAACTGTAATTTATAGCATTTTGCCACATACATTTCCAGCCTGAGGTGACTAGACAGTCATGTCTCTAATTTGCCCAGGGTAAGTTTGAATTTAAAGAGTTGAGTTTGGCCGAGCCCCTATTCCATCTCTATTGGTGTTTTCACATTGATCAGATTATTAGTCACACCCGGGTTCAACCCTCCGTCTTTTCACATTTGTCTAATCTGTCTTCCCTGGGATAACACTCAACCCAACACTGTCTGCTGTAACAGTCGCCTTACCTTGCCGCAAGTAAATCTGCAAGAGCCATGGCATTTTTATTTGTAAGTGTAATGGTTTTCTGCTGGTGTCACTCCAAATAGAGCCACAAGGGGGCATAATTGTAAATTAGTTTCAAATAGTTCAGCCATGATTTCAAAACTATTTGTCCAATACAGCTTAATGTTATATTATATTTATACTACATTATTTTTAATTAAGGTTATTTCTCACCATCCAGCTTGATCATTAGACAGACAGACTTTTTCTCATCCCCCAACATAAATGAACTTTCAAATGGATATGAAATTAGAGGACAAGATCTGACTCCCAAGTCTTAGGAATTACTTATTCGGTGAGTACACACGTAGCGCGGAGCACTTTTATGTAGCGGAGATCAGTCTGCTAACCGTGCCCGGATGGGACCGATCTATGTCTGTGTATTTGGACTACATGAAATAACAGATCACAGACATTCTAGGGCTAGCTCTTCTCTATCTAGCCTTGGATCAAGACGGTCATAATATTATGACAGTCTTATCAAGGCTATATTCTCTATCCTTCCCTTTCCCGAAAACTACAAATGATTCTGTTTAAGGAAATAGGTAGCTGATATAATGCACTTTTACCTTAGCGCTAGGTATACTCTTGGTTGCTTGTTTTTGCAGAAAATGCACTTAAGACTTCTGGTGATTAGTAGTTTTCGTTCCCTACCTATGTTGAATGCACTTATTGTAAGTCGCTTTGGATAAAAGCGTCTGCTAAATGACTGTAATGTAATGTAATGATGAACTCATACAATAGTAGCAGTGATGGAAGAAGTAGGCTACTCACGTTTTACTTAAGTAAAAGTATCAATTATGCAAGGTAGAAATACTCGGTTACAAGTAAAAGTCTGGAATTCTAAATGTACTTGAGTCGTACAAAAGTATTGGTATTAAAATGGTACTTAAAGTACCAAAAGTAGAAAGTAGCCTACTCATTATGCAGAATGTCCCATTTCACAAGTTTTTAAATGTATAAATTGTATAAAAGTCTTTTGGAAATCTACAAGCTCTGTATATAGGGTTGAAGTGGTTAATGTAGGCAGCCTATGTTTTTTATAGTAATCAAAATCTACAAAGAAAGTAACTGGTAACTAACATTTTAAAATAATTGTAGTGGAGTAAAAGTACAATATATTTGCCTCTGAGATGTAGTGGAGTAGAAGTAACACTACTGAAACTGGAAATACAGTAAAGTAAAAATACCTCAAAATTGTACTTAATAGAGCAAATAGAGCTTTGTTCTTGTGTATTGTTGTTTGTGGCCCCGGCGGGGAGACACTAAATGTAATTTCTCTTCCAGGTCTCGAGCTGAAAAAGTTTAGAAACCCCTGCAGGGTGTTAGGCCAGACAATGGGCAGCACTCAGTGTTGCCATGTCCGCTTATTATAAGCGGCTTTGGGCTTATTCTTCTGTGAAGTTACGGGTTGCGTTTTCTTTGGGCTTGTTTCTATGTTCTAAAGTGTAGTTGCTTATTTGGACTTGTTTCAAATTTTTTTGCATTATTTTAACAAGTATAGTTCTCCAATATTTTCATGTCATGGACCCCCAAATTAATATGTATCTGTCCTATAACCCCCATCTGTTTTTTTGCCCGTGATTTGTGTTGCTAGAATTAAAAAAACAACTTTTATTTCAAGATGTTTTGAAACTAGCAGATCTACAAGCTCAAAACTCATCGCGATGCCTTGTGAGCTTGTAGACCGGCGATTTTCAAGCTACGCATAGCTATGTTTAAAGTACTCATGTAGTCACTTCTTTTGGGCTCGTTTTCCCCAGACCTGGTTGCTTATTTCTCTCACAAAATGTGACAAGTTGTGGCAACACTGGCAGTCTCCCACGGCAGCAGCTGCGTTCATAGTTGAACGTTCTCCTTATTTCAGGTCAGATTCCTCTTGTGTCACTTAATAACAACGTTTATATTGTAGCTCACACAATAAGATAAGATAACAATAGGTCTTAGGAGAGTGTGTTAGCATAGCCATGGTTCACATGACGCTCGTTAAGCTGACAGTCATGTGTCTGGGCTACAGTTAGCATAGCTGCTAACGCTAGTGTTAGCATAGCTGCTAACGCTAGTGTTAGCATAGCTGCTAACGCTAGTGTTAGCAAGCAAGAGCTATATATATGACCGTCTTCATCCAAGGCTTTGCTAGAGCAGATGTGTTGTTGTTGTTGTTGTTGTTGGAATGTGTTGTGGAACCTCATGATCATTTTACACCATGTTGTTAACCGACAACTCATTAGAACCAAATTTAACATATGCATTTATTCACATACTTACAGAAGGGGAGCTAAATGCTAAAAGTAGAGGAGGCTAACCTCTAGCTCTGGTCCATAGTAACCTCGCGTCACCAGTCTTTCCACGTCGGAGGAAAGCCTGGTATGCGTTCTTAAAGACCCGTGTGATCCGGTCTAGGCCACGCCTACTGAAAAAAATAATAATAATAATAATGATTTTGCCCATCCGGTTTTGCGGAGCCGCTTTGTTTTGGTTCCCCATCCCCAATCCCTATTTAAATGGAATATAATTTCCCCGTGAGATACAGACGCTAAATAGTCTCCGGAAAGTACACTCACATTTATATTTAAAAAATAAGCTAAACTACGCCGCATCAAGGATTTTATTAGGACGGACCTATTTTGGGGTGACGTCTTTCCGGATCTGCCCATCCGGCCGCCTGATGATGCGGATGACGCGCCTGGTGACGTAGGGTTACTTCCGCCCCCGACCGGATCATAGACCCGAAAAGGTATTCTTCCCAGGCTAGGTCCATAGCCTAGATTAGAAGGAGTTCTCCTTAAGGCTATGGGACTTTCGAGCCTTTAAAAATACACTTTCGCTACTCACCAAAACAAAGACGGTTTTATAGAGTTGAAAGCCAACTCTACCAAGTGGGAACACTCTGAGCCCCTCAACTCACATTTAAAATACACTTTTTGGCCAAATTGTAAAATATTTCACTGTAAAGAGAACATTATTTAGTTACTCTAATGCGCCATCTACAGATCCAGTCAGTGTAATTTTTCTATTGACCGGATCTCTAGAGGGCACAGCGGAGTAACTAAAGAGAGAGATGCGAGTGTGACACACACACACACACACACACACACACACACACACACACACACACACACACACACACACACACACACACACACACACACACACACACACACACACACACACACACACACACTGAATAAGCAAGGTAAGGAGCGCAATTTCTTAGCAAGTAAAGGAAATAAGGCAACGCAATTAAATAATCAGCTGTTGCTCGAGGCAGGCGTTTTCGCGTGGCGTCGCTTGTGCGAAAGTCCACTTTTTTTGCGACTCAGGCGTGTGGGCAGTAAAAGCCTAAGGCTGTACAATCAGTGTTGCCAGGTCTGCTTATTATAAGCGACTTTGGGCTTATTTTCCTGTAACGTCGCTTGTAAATATTCATAGTTGCGGCCTTGCGGGTTGCTTTTGTTTGGGCTTGTTACTGAAGTGTAGTTGCTTATTTGGGCTTGCTTTCAAGAAGTGAAATCTTCAAGGCAATAATGCGTCGAGGCGTGACGTGTTGTTAGCTTGTAGATCTGTTCTCCAAATTTGTGACGTAAGTGACCTCAGACCACTTCCGGTGTAGGCTGCACTAGCGCTCCTGTTTTCGTGTATAGAGGGGCGGGTATATAGAGGCGCGGAGAGATTGCGCCTGATCCCATTGGTTCACCGATCTGTCCGTCAACCCCCGCCCCGTTAACACAACATTACGAGCGACGCCCACTGCACTCTGGTTGGTTGGGGAAATGAAACACTTCCTATACCGGGTACACCGACGCGTTCCTCCAGGCTTTTATTTTTTAGCAAAACTAAACAATAAAAGCCTGGAGATCGAGGCTACTTCTGGTGCTTCTGGAATATTATTGCTTAATAATGGTGTTTCATATAAACTGTACATTGTGCAATGCACGCGAAGGTGGAAAAGAAGATGGTTGCCAAGCCAGAACCATCAGAGATTTTTGTAGCAAGTTGGGAGAGAATTGGACAACTGCTTGGCTCTAATCTAGTTGTCCGTACGCAGAAATACAGGTTGCCGGACCAGGCCTCAATTATTGTAGCAATATGGGATGCATGGCAGCAGAAACATTAAGAACAGATGGGCTACTTTCACCTTATTTACTTAAGATCATTGTTTGCATTACAGGAGTCCATCTTTTGATGAATGTATTTCCTTGTGTAATCTTAAATTAACCCAAGATTCATATTTTGGAAAGTTGGCTTCAAATCATTATTTTTTTACACCACTGCTGGGTCTCCAGTAATTAAAGTCATTATTCAATTTGTTCATTTCAGACCCAGTGTGTGGAGTCCAGACTGCAGGTGAAGATGAACTCTCCAGACTCAGCCAGGGACATTTCTATTAAACAGGAGGAACCTGAAGACCACCCACACCTCAGTATGTATTTTAACTATACGATAATCTTGGCAAAAAATATGACAATTATAATATCCGGATATTATAAGTTCCCAGGACTTTTTGTGTTATCCTTTTGGCCGAAATGTTTTACTGTACCTCTGTGCTATTCAATCTTTTTTGACTAATAAAGTATTCAATCAATCAATAACTCAATCAATATGCATAGGCATAATTAAATATGCAATACAAAATAAATGCACCACATTGTACATTTTTGGTTTCCAAAAACATTTGAGGTGGAAAACTCAGTTGTTGCCTCAGAGCCTCCTATCCCGTTCCATTGGAAATTAGGTTAAAATATGGTTGCAAAAAGCCATTTCAGCTGGTCTTTAAGTGGTTAACAACATTAAATTAAGTATATCTTCTTCAACTATTTCCAGATTTCAGTGCATGGCACTTCACTAGAAAGCTTACAGGCTGTACTTTGGTACATTGTGCTGCAAGTCATGGTCATGTTTCAGTCTCTTACAGATTATTAGATGTTCTTGGCCTACTGGCAGCATGCACAAGAACTTTGGCGCTGATCGGTACAGTGGTCAGTCTGTTTGTTCAGTCTTAGTAGATAATAGCTTTGTACATGGAACATGGAAGATAGAAAAATAGATTTACATTTTAAGAATCCAGTGTTGACTATCTTGTTATTTTTCTGCTCCTAGCCATCCTGCACATGGTTGTGTGTAAAGAGGAGGTTTCTCCTAAACAGGAGAGGAGCCCCAGTCTGCTCCAGGAGGAACCAGAGCCTCCAAAGATTAAAGAGGAACAGGAAGAGCTACTTCAAAGACCAGAGGACCCTGTTGGGTCAATGTTGACATTACTAGCAGTGAAAGCTGAAGTTGATGAAGACATCACTTCACACTGCTCTGAAGTTGAAGTTAAGCTTGAATCTGACACTGAAGTCACTGAAGACAGTGATGATTGGGGGGAGACAAGTGGGGGTGTCCACACTGGAGAAAAACCTTTCCAGTGTAAACATTGCGACAAGAGTTTCATTACGCCATCTGAACTGAAGAGACACAAGCCTATCCACACTGGGGGGAAAAAATTCCACTGTAAACATTGTGGCAAGAGTTTCAATCAGTCAGGTAACCTCCAGATACACCAGCGTATCCACACTGGAGAAAAACCTTTCCACTGTAAACATTGCGACAAGAGTTTCATTACGCCAGGTAGCCTGAAGATACACCAGCGTATCCACACTGGAGAAAAGCCTTTCCACTGTAAACATTGTGACAAGAGTTTCAATGTCCCAGGTAACCTCCAGATACACCAGCGTATCCACACTGGAGAAAAACCTTTTCACTGTAATCAGTGTAACAAATGTTTCACTGACTCAGGTTCCCTCAAGAAACACCAGCGTATCCACACTGGAGAAAAGCCTTTTCACTGTGAACAGTGTGGCAAATGTTTCAGGGAGTTATGTCACCTGAAGAATCATCAGCGTATCCATACTGGAGAAAAACCTTTCCACTGTAAACATTGTGACAAGAGTTTCAGTGAGTCAGGTTCCCTCAAGAGACATGAGCGTATCCACACTGGAGGAAAACCTTTCCACTGTAAACATTGTGGCAAGAGTTTCAATCAGTCAGGTAACCTAAAAAAACATCAGCTTATCCACACTTGAGAAAAATCTTTCTACTGTAAACAATGTGACAGGAGCTTTTGGAAGTCACCTGGAGAAACACCAGCGTGTCCACACTGGAGAGAGACCTTTCCACTGTAAACTACATCTCCAGCATTGCACAACTTGCCTATGTAGTAAGGCTGCAACAAAGGATCGATTAAACGATTTAAAATCGATTACTACATTTGTTGCCAACAAATTTGATACGAATCGCGTTCTTTTTGTTTTACCAACAGCGGCTATTTTTCTAGTTTAATACTGTTTCGTAAAAGCACTAGCCGTAGCTAAAACTATGGAATGAAACTTCTCGCCTCCTTCCCAATCTGACGCATGCGCAATAACGACTGCGAATAAAAATGAAAACAACAATGGCGGCCCCTGTGCAATTTACTGAGTGTTTCACCCACAACGTCGTAAAGAAAAGTATGTATTATGTATGTATATCTATTGCATAGGTAGTAGCCTTATCAGCAGCTGAGCAAAATTGTATAACATGTACTTTTTAATTAATTATTCATCTGAATTGTCGTTATTGTTATTAATAGAACATGCCTAAAACAACCTAAAATCTAAATTATAAGGTAATTGCTAAATAAGTGCGATAATCCTAATCGCCCGATTCATCGATTATGGAACTAATTGTTATTTATATCTATATAAATAACAATGATATTGTTTAATCTTAATGTTTGTAAACAGCAGAGAGACCAGGGACAGATAATGCATGGGCTACTGGAATTTGTGAGCAAAAATAGAAATAGTGAAAAAAGTAAAATATCAAAACTTCATAAAATTCCGCAAGAAATTAAGGTAAAAGAGGATAATACCAAAGAGAAATGGGAAAAATAATTATCAATAACAATTATGGGAGATTATTGGAAAGAAGCATACAAAACATTTTTTAAGGCGACACAATCCAAGTATTGCAAAGAATTTGCTTGGAAGATTAATATGAGGATTTTTTTTTATCAAAATGTGTTATCAAAATATAGACCAGCAGGCAGTGCTGAATGCTGGAGGAAATGTGCAGAACTGGAAGCCAATCATACACACATTTTCTATTTATGCCCAAAATTGAAAAAGGTTTTGGGAGATAGTGAAAATAAATATAACCAATACATTTTCCTTAAGGAAACCCATACACCCAATCAATATTTGATTAGGTATTATTCCATTAGAAATATACAGGGAGGGAGATAAATATCTGTATACAATATTACGTAATCGCTGTGCCTTAAAACAAATCACACAGAAATGGTTGGATGTAAACCCACCATCTATTAATAATTGGAAAATAACAGTCGAAGAGATTAAACAGATGCAAAGAATCACTTACAACATGAGAAACTGTGAAGATGAATTTGAAATAAACTGGAGTAAATGGGACTCAGAAATACATGAAGTGCAAAAGTAGATTTGGGAGTAGTACTACAGGAAAGCTACCCCCATTTTTTTCTTTTGTTTACTTCAATTTTTTTCTCTCATTTTACCTTCTTTATTCCTCCTCCTTTCCCCCCTTTTTTATTTTTTTGTATTATTAATATCTGTTTGTATATGTTATACAAATTTAAAACAATGATGCAGGCTGAATTGAACAAGTAAAGGAAACTTTTAAGATAATTAAATGAAATCAATAACATGTAATGTACGAGCCTGCAATAAAGTAAAAAAAGAAATGAAATGTTTGTAAACAAATAAATGGTGAATATTGTAGCAGATGAATGTGTTCTCTCTCCTTTAATATTGGATGAAATGTGTAACCCACCTGAAAATGTATTTTCTGTTTGCTAAAGAGCAAGGAGAGACAGGGACAGCACTGTTACTGAATATAACAATGAATACTTTAAGAATATACTGTAGGTCTTTAACTTTAACAAAACCCTTTTGTTTAACAGCACCTTAAAGGGAGACTTGCATCATACATGGTTTATTCTGTCCAGTTTTACTTAACTAAGTAAAAGTCATAACCTAACCCCCCCCCCCCCTTTTCTTCTTCTCGAACTTTTTACTTTACATATTTTAGTTTTTCTTATTTTTCATTTTGTAAACTGTTTATATGATATTCTGCATAGTAGTTTATATGTGTCTGTCATTTAACACTATGATATGAATACATGAGGACCCTATTTGAAACAAGCCATTAGGCTTTCATGGGTTTTTCAATCCTATTTAGTTGACCGTGTATTTAAACTGTATTTTCATGTGCTTTTTTTTCTGCAAAGTTCTAAATAAAGTATTCAATCAATCAAACAACACATTCCCTGCCATTGATGCAGATCTACATCATTTAAATCATTATTTTGATATTACGCTAGAGGGCGCTCTTCCCCAACCTATGAATGATCCCTTGACTCTGAGAGAATGATAGAAGCAGAAATAACGTCATCCCAAAAATATAATTGAATAAATTAATGCATTTATTACCCTCTGTAGATCATTTGAGGGCGATATCTTTTGAAAAACATTTTAAAATAGTTCAAATAGCCGATCTACAAGCTCACAACGTTCCACATATAAATACATAATAGGAATTGAAGGATTAATACGAGTGTGTGCGTGTGTGTGCGCGTGTTATTCTCCATTTGCACAAAGTGCTCCTCCCACATCCAGTTCTGGCATTGTCCCGTGGCTTTCTTTCCGGTCCATCCACAACACATTGAATTCTGTTACAATGATGTCCTAATTAATAGGCTAACAACAGAACGTGTGTGTGTGTGTGTGTGTGTGTGTGTGTGTGTGTGTGTGTGTGTGTGTGTGTGTGTGTGTGTGTGTGTGTGTGTGTGACAATGTTGGTTTATGACAATAAATGCCTTCTTTGCTGCTCTGTGCTCTCTGTATTGACAAATACATATCAGACAGGCTTGCATTCTCATCTTAAAATGTACACATGTGTAGGCCTACCAAGGGAGCTCTGAGATGTGTGGGTGGTAGTTATGTGATTATCATTTGATTATATGACGGTGACCTGTTTCTGTCGTTTCCTTGCTCTTCTCTATCTAGCCTCAAACGGGTCATAATATTTTGACAGTCTAATGCTGCGTTCACACCAAAGGAAGCTGAACACAAAAAAAAGCAGCTTCAAGGATGAGGTCTGGGTTCTCTGGGTTCTTTCTCAAAAAGCACACTTTTCTATAAAAACATTTTAAAAAGATGATTTTGCATAGAGATAACATTGAAAATAAAAGCTGATTCATTGTTCAGCTTCTTTTGTTGTGAACGCAGCTTACTCTTATCAAGGCTACTCTGTCCTTCCCTTTCCCGAAAACAACAAATGATGAATTTGTACAATAATAGCAGTGATGGAAGAAGCCCTAAAGATACACCTTCAGGAGGCTGCAATTCGAAAATGGCCCCTGTCCAAGTCTTAACCTAATCGAACTGGGAACCTTGCGGTTTTCCAGTTCACTCTACCCGGCCACTCTACCCCTGAGCCACCGCCGCCCGTATAGTAGTGTGTTTATCTGTCTGTCTCTTATATGTAATGTCATCATTGTCATCTTAAACAAGCTCAGTGCTTAATGAGTCTTCCAGTTTAGTAGACCTTGTATTGTGAATTTGTACTTCCATGTAGGCTACTGTTGTTCTCATGTCTTACTAAATAAAGTACATCAATCAATCAATCAATGTTTTACTTAAGTAAAAGTATCAATACTGCAAGGTAGAAATTCTCGGTTACAAGAAACAGTCTGGAATTAAAAAATTACTTGAGTAAAAGTAGAAAGGTATTGGTATCAAAATGTACTTATAGTGCCAAAAGTAGAAAGTAGCCTACTCATTATGCAGAATGTCCCATTTCACGTTTTTTCAAATTTTCAAATGTATAAATTGTATGAAAATCTTTTGAAAATAGCATGCTCACAACATGTGGCATGGCAACGCATTGTGAGCTTGTAGATCTGCTATTTTCAAATGGCCGAAATGTGTAGGGTTGAAGTGGTTAATGTAGGCCTATGTCTTTTGAAATGATCAAAATCTACAATGAGAGTAACTAGTAACTAAAGTTTTCAAATAATTGTAGTGGAGTAAAAGTACAATGTATTTGCCTCTGAGATGTAATGGAGTAGAAGTAAAGCTACTGAAAACTGGAAATACTTCAGTAAAGTAAAAATACCGCAAAATTGTGTACATGTAGGCTACTTAGTTACTTTACACCACTGAATAATAGTGCAAATCGAGCTTTGTTCTTGTGTATTGTTGTTTGTGGCCCCGGCGGGAGACACTAAATGTAATTTATCTTCCAGGTCTCGAGCTGAAAAAGTTTAGAAACCCCTGCAGGGTGTTAGGCCAGACAATGGGCAGCAGTCAGTGTTGCCATGTCCGCTTATTATAAGCGGCTTTGGGCTTATTCTTCTGTGAAGTTGCGAGTTGCGTTTTTTGGGCTTGTTTCTAAAGTGTAAACAATATTTTAACGAGTAGTTCTCATGTCATGGACCCCCAAATTAATATGTATCTGTCCCTAACTGCGATACCCCCATCTGTTTTGTGCCCATAGGCCTACCATTGATTGATGTACTTTATTTAGTAAGACATGGACAAACAACATGGAAGTCTGTTCAAATTCACAATACAAGGTCTACTAAACTGAAAGACTCATTAAGCACTGAGCTTGTCTAAGATGAGATCCCCATGCAATGATGCACACAAATTGAGATGACATATAAGAGACAGACGGATATACACCAGATTTGTGTTGTTGGAATGTTTCAAAAAATAATATTCCAAGTATTGACATTTAATTTCAAGATTTTTTAAAAATAGCAGATCTACAAGCTCACAAGTTAACGCATCGCGACGCCTTGTGTGCTCATGTAGTCGCTTCTTTTGTTTCCCCAGACCTGGTTGCTGGTGCGTAATGACGCACGTGGTCTGCTCTTTTTCCCCCCCTCTACACCTATAACTCTTTGCCAAAAATAGCCGATCTCCAAGCTCACACTCCGCGCATATAGTCAATAAGATGGTTATTATTATTCATATTATTATTATAATGACAAACAGTGAATGTCTGACGGACAGAAAGCCTTCTCGAATGATGCCCTGTTGAAATGATATAAAAACGAAATCATAGTGAGTGTGCTCCAACGGCCTGGGTCTGTCTGTCTGTCTGTCTGTCAAGCTCTTTGCCAAAAATAGCCTATCTACAAGCTGGTTATCGCACTTATTTAGCAATTACCTTATAATTTAGATTTTACGTTGTTTTAGGCATCTAACAATAACGACAATACAGATGAATAATTAATTAAAAAGTACATATTATACAATTTTGCTCATCTGCTGATAAGGCTACTACCTATAAAATACATATACATACATAATACATACTTTTCTTTACAACGTTGTGGGTGAAACACTCAGTAAATTGCACAGGGGCCGCCATTGTTGTTTTCATTTTTGTGGGCCATAGGGAAGTGGGAGCCTACAGCGCAGGCCTTTAAGCTAAACAACAACAGCACCGCAGTGTTCACTGGAGACCGCAGCATCCTGTCTAAGCTGGTCAGGTCTGGGAAGAAGACACAAGCTGAAATCCAAACCCGAAAATCTCGGCCACTCGCTCACTCCCACTCGGTCACTCCGACTCCAAACCGGATGTGCTCAGGGTCCAATTATTCAGTTGCTTCTTGGAGGAGGCGAGTGGAGGAGCCGAGGAGGCGTTATTATGGATCCCACCGCAGCTCCAGGCAAACCCCGCTGTGATTGGTCAGTAGTCGCTGTGATTGACAGTTCTCGTTTTTGCAACTATGCCTAAACCTAACCTTAACCCTAACCCTAACCTCAGTAAAACTATGCCTAAACCTAACCTTAACCCTAACCCTAACCTCAGTAAGACTATGCCTAAACCTAACCTTAACCCTAACCCTGTCCGGGTAAAAGAGGACGTATGGCCACCCTGCATGAATGATGTAATTCAGAGTCAGACATACTCTGTAATATACGGTGGCTGTTATAAGCAGCAGTGCCGTGCGGGACTGCTGCGGGGGGTGGGGGTCTGGGGACTGTACGAGCAAAAAGAGGGACGGGTCAGGATTTAATTCATAAATGTAAGTTTGCTCATCCTGGCGCTTCGTTCACTATTTCAGGAATAAATGGCTTTGCACAAAATGTTAACTATAAAGATAACAATGTGGCCATCCACATTGATGAATTGTCTATTCTTATATTCTGTATTATTCTATACCTGCATATTATTCTATTCTATGCATGTATATTTTCATCCACGGCTCTGGTCCAGCTGTTTGAGACGTCATAAGTGATCGCGGAATTTGCCGTCGCTTTGAAATGACGCTAAGTGCAGTCCGATCCTTTGAGGCCAGCTGGTCGGCCACTCTGTCCTCGCAAATAATCCTCGGCTCCTCGCAGGGGCGGGGCCTAGGCGCGAGTGGAGGAAGCGAGGAGAGTGAGCGAGTGACCGAACTTTGGGGAAAGGATTTCAGCTTAAGCCTCTGGGTCAAAGGCCGCCTTATAAATGTGATGTGGAGATGTTTGGTGAAGGCCCCTGTCAGGGCTTCAGTGGAATCGACTGCTTCACGACTACATATTTCAAGCTCTTCCTGCTCTAAGAAGCATTGTAATTATGATATAATGTTTAACTGTGAATTATGTCTCCCTTTTTTGTTTTGTAATTGTTAACCATACTTTCCCAATTAGGGGCCGGGGTGAAGGAGCCATTCTGACTTTGTGCCTTTAAGCCTGGTGTGGGCGGGTTCACCTTGAGGGGGTTGACGTGGCAACCAGCAGGTTCATATAGGCACAGGTGCAACACGCCACTTAATGATGGCATGGTTTGGGTACACAGGAGATCACACGGTTTTTACCGTTTTACATGCATTAACAAAACTTGCTGAAATTCTTTGTTTGAATGAATAAATGGGAACCTCATCCAACAGCAGTATTTGGTTTGGACATTCTTTGGATTGAAAACGCGTCAAAAACGGATATTCCTGTACCCAGCCGAGGGGCGAAAAGTTTGTTTGAATCGTCACTACAAATACTTTATTTAGAAGTGTGCAGAAAAAAAGCACATGAAAGTATAGTTTGAATACAAGGTCAACTAAATAGGATTGAAAAACCCATGAAAGCCTAATGGCTTGTTTCAAATGGGGTCCTCATGTACTCAAATCATAGTGTTAAATGACAGACAGATATACACTACTATGTGTATATCTGTCTGTCATTTAACACTATGATTTAATGTCACAAAATGAAAAATAAGAAACTAAATAGTACAGTAAAAAGTTCGAGAAGAAAAAAGGGGGGGTTTAGGTTGACTTTTACTTAGAACCCATTTATCAGCTACAATATTCACCATTTATTTGTTTACAAACATTTCATTTTTTTCCCCTTTATTGCAGGTTCGTACATTACATGTTATTGATTTCATTTAATTATCTTACAAGTTCTCTTTACTTGTTTAATTCATCCTGCATCATGTTTTATTTGTTTCAATTACATACAAACAGAAATTAATAATACAAACAAATAAAAAGGGGGGGGGGTGGAATAAGAGAGAAAAAAGAAAACAAAACAAAAGAAAGGGGGGGGGGTAGGGATAGCTTTCCTGTAGTACTACTATGTATTTCTGAGTCCCATTTAATCCAGTTTATTTCAAATTCATCTTCACAGTTTCTCATTTTTTAAGTAATTCTTTCCATCTCTTTAATCTCTTCGACTGTTATCTTCCAATTATTAATAGATGGTAGGTTTACGGCAACGATACGTATTATTGTATACAGATATTTATCCCTGTATATTTCTAATAGAATAATACCTAATAAATATTGATTGGGTGTATGGGTTTCCTTAAGGAAAATGTATTGGTTATATTTATTTTCAATCTCCCAAAACCTTTTCAATTTTGGGCATAAATAATGTGTAGAATAAATAATGTGCATAGAAAATGTGTGTATGATTGGCTTCCAGTTCTGCACATTTCCTCCAGCATTCAGCACTGCCTGCTGGTCTATATTTTGATAACATTTTGGTTGTTACAGAAATCCTCATATTAATTTTCCAAGCAAAGTCTTTCCAATACTTGGATTGTGTCGTCTTAAAAAATATTTTGCATGCTTCTTTCCAATAATCATGCAAAAATTGTTATTGACAATTATTTTTCCCATTTCTCTTTGGTATTATCCTCTTTTACCTTAATTTCTTGCAACATTTTATAAAGTTTTGATATTTTACTCTTTTCACTATTTCTATTTTTGCTCACAAATTCCAGCAGCCCATGCATTATCTGTCCATGGTCTCTCTGCTGTTTACAAACATTGAGAGTTAAAATAGTTTAACTAGCCGATCTACATTTACACTTTGTGTAATTGTGGAGATGTAGTTTACAGTGGAAAGGTTTCTCTCCAGTGTGGATACACTGGTGTCTCTCCAGGTCACCTGACCTACTGAAACTCCTATCACATTGTGTAGGGTGGAAAGGTTTCTCTCCAGTGTGGATAAGCTGATGTTTTTCAGGTCAACTGGGGTATTGAAAATGTTGTTACAATGTTTACAGTAGGAAGATTTTTTCTCTAGTATGGATACGCTGGTGTCTCTCGAGGGAACTTGACACATTGAAACTCTTGTCACAATGTTTACAGTGGAAAGGTTTTTCTCCAGTGTGGATACGCTTATGTCTTTTCAGGCCATATGGCGTAATGAAACTCTTGTTACAATGTTTACAGGGGAAATATTTTTTTTCTTCAGTGTGGATACGCTTATGTCTCTTCAGGTCAGATGGCGTAATGAAACTCTTGTTACAATGTTCACAGTGGAAAGGTTTTTCTCCAGTGTGGATACGCTTATGTCTTTTCAGGCAAGATGAGGTAATGAAACTCTTGTTACAATGTTCACAGTGGAAAGGTTTTTCTCCAGTGTGGATACGCTTATGTATCTCCAGGTAAGATGAGGTAATGAAACTCTTGTTACAATGTTCACAGTGGAAAGGTTTTTCTCCAGTGTGGATAAGCTTATGTATCTTCAGGTAAGATGGCGTAATGAAACTCTTGTTACAATGTTCACAGTGGAAAGGTTTTTCTCCAGTGTGGACACACTGGTGTCTCTCCAGGTCACCTGACTTCCAGAAGCTCCTGTCACATTGTTTACAGTGGAAAGATTTTTCTCCAGTGTGGATACGCTTATGTCTCTTCAGGCCAGATGGCGTAATGAAACTCTTGTTACAATGTTTACAGGGGAAATATGTTTTTTCTTCAGTGTGGATACGCTTATGTCTCTTCAGGTCAGATGGCGTAATGAAACTCTTGTTACAATGTTTACAGTGGTAAGGTTTTTCACCAGTGTGGATACGCTTATGTCTCTTCAGTTCAGATGGCGTAATGAAACTCTTGTCGCAATGTTCACAGTGGAAACGTTTTTCTCCAGTGTGGACATACTGGTGTCTCTTCAAGTTTTCAGACCGTGTGAAACTATTGTCGCAATGTTCACAGTGGAAAGGTTTTTCTCCAGCGTGGACACCCGCAAATGTCTCCCCCCAATCATCACTGTCATCACTGTCTTCAGTGACTTCAGTGTCAGATTCAAGCTTAACTTCAACTTCAGAGCAGTGTGAAGTGATGTCTTCATCAACTTCAGCTTTCACTGCTAGTAATGTCAACATTGACCCAACAGGGTCCTCTGGTCTTTGAAGTAGCTCTTCCTGTTCCTCTTTAATCTTTGGAGGCTCTGGTTCCTCCTGGAGCAGACTGGGGCTCCTCTCCTGTTTAGGAGAAACCTCCTCTTTACACACAACCATGTGCAGGATGGCTAGGAGCAGAAAAATAACATGATAGTCAACACTGGATTCTTAAAATGTAAATCAATTTTTCTATCTTCCATGTTCCATGTACAAAGCTATTACCTACTAAGACCGACCAAACAGTTACTAAATAAGAATCCGTCTGTGTCTGGGGATAATTTAACAAACCACTGTACCGATCAGCGTCAAAGTTCTTGTGCATGCTGCCAGTAGGCCAAGCAAGTATTTGTTTTACATCTAATAATCTGTAAGAAACTTAAACATGACCATGACTTGCAGCACAATGCACTAAAGTGCAGCCTGTAGTAGCCTTTCTAGTTCAGTGCCTTCCACTGAAATCTAGAAATAGTTGAAGATAAACTTATTTGAATGTTGTTAACCACTTAAAGACCAGCTGAAATGGATTTTTGCAACCATATTTTAACCTAATTCCCAGTGAAACAGGCTGGGTGGCTCTGAGGCAATGTTTACAACAGTCACACAACGTACATAATGTGATTTAAAGTATGTGATCTAAACGTTACGTTGTACACTGTCACTGCAACAAGGCAGTGCCGAATCAAGTGTTACTGCACTATTTCTCACCTCAAATGTTTTTGGAAACCAAAAAATGGTGCAGTTTTTCTTTTGTATTGCATATTTAATGATGCCTATGCATATTGATTGAGTCATTGATTGATTGAATACTTTATTAGTCAAAAATGTGAATAGCACAGAGGTACAGTAAAAAAGAATAACACAAAAAGTCTTATAATATCCGGATATTATAATTGTCAGTTTTTGCAAAGATTATCGTATAGTTAAAATACGTACTGAGGTGTGGGTGGTCTTCAGGTTCCTCCTGTTTAATAGAAATGTCCCTGGATGAGTCTGGAGAGTTCATCTTCACCTGCAGTCTGGACTCCACACACTGGGTCTGAAATGAACAAATTGAATAATGACTTTAATACCAAAAAACTAAAAATTATATTATGAAAGGATGTCCTTTTCGGGGGAAAAAAACAAAAGAATGATGTAATGATATGATGAAATGATGTTCTTCCCCTGTCTAATGTGCTGAAATTGCTAAATAAACACAAAGGTTAAAACAAAACAAAAACAAAACAAATTACTGGAGACCCAGCAGTGGTGTCAAAAATAACGATTTGAAGTCAACTTTCCAAAATATGAATCTTGGGTTCAAAGATTGTGGGATTTATATATTAGGGAAGCAATCAAGGTGAAAGTATCTCATCTGTTTTTAATGTTTCTGCTGCTATGCATCCCATCTTGCTACAATAATTGAGGCCCGGACCGGCAGCCTATATTTCTGCGTACGGACTACTAGTTTAGAGCTAAGCAGTTGTCCAATTCTCTCCCAACTTGCAAAAACAAAATCTCTCATTGTTCTGGCTTGGCAACCATCTTCTTTTCCACCTTCGCGTACATTGCACGGTGTACAGTTTATATGAAACGCCATTATGCAGCAATAATATTCCAGAAACACCGGAAGTGGTCTGACGTCACTTGACGTCACTACAACCAATCGGGAAGTGAGTAAAATCGTCAACATATTCTTTACGACCATAGCCTCAGAACTGGTTGAAAAACTACCCCCTCACTCTGGGAGCTACAGTAAAGACTATGTTGACTCATTTTACGAAAAACAAGGTGTACGCAAAGATGATTTTAAACTCTTCCCTGTGACAACAGATGAGGTGTTTAAAAAATGTAGTGCACTTCAACAACACAAAGCCACAGGACTCGACAATATCCCCTCCAAATTTCTAAAAGACTCAGCCGCCTCCATTGCTCCAATCATTACCCACATAATAAACCTCTCCATCATACAGGGACGGGTCCCTAACGACTTCAAAAAAGCAAGGGTGACCCCTCACAAATATTGCGGCATGGTCATGCTGGACCTCCAGAAGGCCTTTGACACCGTTAATTACCCAATTATGATCAATAAGCTCAAAGCAATAGGTTTTGATGATACGTCGGTGAGCTGGATGAGATCCTACCTGGAAGGGAGGGAGCAAGTGGTGGAAGTAAACGGCACCCAGTCCCCTCCCCTCCCAATGACTTGTGGTGTTCCGCAAGATAGTATACTAGGACCTTTACTGTTCCTGATATATGTGAACGATATGTCTTCAGCTTGCGTCTGCAAACTGTTCCTGTTCGCAGACGACTCTGCTCTGCTGGACAGGGACAGGCTGCAGGTTGAGAAAACTCTCAGCTCTAAACTCAACAAGATCTGTATCTGGCTCTCCGACAACAAACTAACATTACACCTGGGTAAAACTGAATCCATCCTCTTTAGGTCCAGTTCTAACCTTAGCAAGGCCGAGAGTTTCACAATCAAAGTGGGTGATGATGTTATCACAAGAAAGGAGCAAATCACCTACCTGGGTTCCGTCTTGGAGGCAAACCTCTCCGGTAACAAAAACGCCGAAAGAGTGATCAAAAAGGTCAACCAAAGAATACGCTTTTTGTATAGGATTGGACGTCTAGTCAGTAAGAATACTCTGAAGATTATTGCAGGGGCCCTCATACAAGGTTATTATGATTATGCATGCACTTCATGGTATCACAACACCTCCAAGGCCTTAAAAACAAGGCTCCAAATATTCCAAAACAAACTTGTAAGGCTACTTCTTGGCCTCAATCCCAAAACCCATCTAACCCCTGCTCATTTTGCTAGGATTGGATAGCTTAGGGTTGAGGACAAAGTACAGCAACTTGCTATGTGCCTGGTCTTCAAGATACACCACAACATTGGGATCCCCCTGTATTTGTCAAAATACTTCCAAAATGTTAATGAAGTCCACCCATCGAGGGGATGGGTGTCTCAGGCTCTGCACTCTCCCTGTTTGCATCCTACCTGACGGGTCGCTCCTACCAGGTGATGCTGAGAGGGTCTGTGTCAGAACCACACAGGCTCACAACTGGGGTTCCCCAAGGCTCGGTTCTGGGTCCTCTTCTTTTCTCTCTCTACACTACATCTCTTGGTGCTGTCATCCACTCCCATGGCTTTTCCTACCACTGCTATGCCGATGACACCCAGCTGATCCTCTCATTCCCCCCCTCTGATACCCAAGTGGAGGCACGCATTGCTGCTTGTCTGGCTGACATCTCGGAGTGGATGTCGACAAACCACCTGAAGCTCAACCTGGACAAGACCGAGCTGATGTTCCTCCCGGGGAAGGGCTGTCCGCACCGAGACATGGCCATCACCATTGATGATGCTGTGGTGACCTCAACTCGGACTGCGAAGAATCTGGGTGTGACCCTGGACGATCAACTGACGTTCTCGGCAAACATCGCATCAGTGACAAGGTCCTGCAGATTCCTCCTCTACAACATCAGGAGGATTCGCCCCTTCCTCACGGAGAAGTCAGCCCAGGTGCTCATCCAGGCTCTTGTCATCTCCCGCCTGGACTACTGCAACTCCCTCCTTGCTGGTGCTCCGGCATCTGCCATCAGACCTCTGGAGCTAGTTCAGAAAGCTGCGGCTCGTCTGCTGTTCAACCGCCCCAAGTTCTCCCACACAACCATCCTTCTCCGCTCTCTACACTGGCTCCCCGTAGCGGCTCGCATCCAGTTCAAAACCCTGGTGCTAGCCTATAGGGCAGTGAAAGGAACAGCTCCTTCCTACCTCCGGGCTATGGTTTTAGCTCATGCTCATTTGATCTAGCTATTTTGTCTCATCTGTTTAACGAAATAGGTAGCTGATATATTGCACTTTTACCTTAGCGCTAGGTATACTCTTGGTTGCTTGTTTTTGCAGAAAATGCACTAAAGACTTCTGGTGATTAGTAGTTTTCGTTCCCTACCTATGTTGAATACACTTATTGTAAGTCGCTTTGGATAAAAGCGTCTGCTAAATGACTATAATGTAATAATGTAATGTAATGTCCACGATCATAACACCAGAGGCAGCTCCATGAATCATGTTCAACCCAGATTTGTCTCAGCAAAGGGAATGAACTCGTTCTCATGCTATTCATCAGAAATGTGGAATGCCCTACCAAAAGGAGTAAGAGTGTAAAACCCTACTCACTTTCAAAACTGCCCTAAAGATACAACTTCAGGAGGCTGCAATTCGTAAATGCCCCTGTCTAAGTCTTAACCTACCCCCCCCCCCTTTTCTTTTTCTTCTCTTGTACATATTTTTCACTCTTCATACCAGTAACCTGTAAACTGATTGTATGACATTCTGTATAGTAGTGTGTATATCTGTCTGTCTCTTATATGTCATCATGATTTGTGTACATAGGGGTCTCATCTTAAACAAGCTCAGTGCTTAATGAGTCTTCCAGTTTAGTAGACCTTGTATTGTGAATTTGTACTTCCATGTACTGTTGTTCTCATGTCTTACTAAATAAAGTACATCAATCAATCCATCAAAACTTATGTCACAAATTTGGAGAACAGATCTACAAGCCAACAACGTGTTGTGCCTCGACACGTTGTTGCCTTGAAGATCTCACCTCTTGAAAGCAAGGCCAAATAAGCAACTACACTTCAGTAACAAGCCCAAACAAAAGCAGCCCGCAACTATGAATATCTAAAAGCGACGTTACAGGAAAATAAGCCCAATGTCGCTTATAATAAGCAGACCTGGCAACACGGATTGCCGCACACACACACAGGATAATACACACACTTTCAAATCAATGGCAGTTTAACTTTAAGGTCTAATATCATGTGCAAACATATGGTGGACATGGAACATCACAGACAAAACTTCAGGTTTCACCATGCTCTGTTGTTCTCTAAACACACCAGCCATGGGACCACGCAATAAACATCACTGGACTTTCACACAAGCGACGCCACGCGAAAACGCCTGGCTCGAGCAACAGCCGATTATTTAATTGCGTTGCCTTGTTTCCTTTACTTGCTAAGATATTGCGCTCCTTACCTTGCTTATTCTGTGTGTGTGTGTGTGTGTGTGTGTGTGTGTGTGTGTGTGTGTGTGTGTGTGTGTGTGTGTGTGTGTGTGTGTGTGTGTGTGTGATAGCCTAAGGAGAACTCCTTCTAAACTAGGCTATGGACCAGAACTAGAGGTTAGCCTCCTCAACTTTTAGCATTTAGCTCCCCTTCTGTAAGTATGTGAATAAATGCATATGTTAAATGTAGGTTCTAATGAGTTGTCGGTTAACAACATGGTGTAAAATGATCATGAGGTTCCACAACACATTCCAACAACAACAACAACAACAACAACAACAACAACAACAACAACACATCTGCTCTTGCAAAGCCTTGGATGAAGACGGTCATATATATAGCTCTTGCTTGCTAACACTAGCTTTAGCAGCTATGCTAACACTAGCTTTAGCAGCTATGCTAACACTAGCTTTAGCAGCTATGCTAACACTAGCGTTAGCAGCTATGCTAACACTAGCGTTAGCAGCTATGCTAACACTAGCGTTAGCAGCTATGCTAACACTAGCCCAGACACATGACTGTCAGCTTGTGCCAGACGAGCGTCATGTGAACCATGGCTATGCTAACACACTCTCCTAAGACCTATTGTTATCTTATCTTATTGTGTGAGCTACAATATAAACGTTGTTATTAAGTGACACAAGAGGAATCTGACCTGAAATAAGGAGAACGTTCAACTATGAACGCAGCTGCTGCCGTGGGAGACTGCCAGTGTTGCCATGACTTGTCAGGTTTTGTGAGAGAAATAAGCAACCAGGTCTGGGGAAACAAAACCAAAAGAAGCGACTATGAGCACACAAGGCGTCGCGATGCGTTGTGAGCTTGTAGATCTGCTATTTTCAAAACATCTTGAAATAAAATGTCAATACTTGGAAGATTATTTTTTGACACATTCTAACAACACAAATCTGGTGTATATCCGTCTGTCTCTTATATGTCATCATGATTTGTGTGCATCATTGCATGGGGATCTCATCTTAAACAAGCTCAGTGCTTAATAAGTCTTTCAGTTTAGTAGACCTTGTATTGTGAATTTGTACTTCCATGTACTGTTGTTCTCATGTCTTACTAAATAAAGTACATCAATCAATCAATGGTAGGCCTATAAAACAGATGGGGGTATCCCAGTTAGGGACAAATACATATTAATTTGGGGGTCCATGACATGAAAGTTTTTGAAAACTATTCGTTAAAATATTTTTTACATTTTTAAACAAGTCCAAATAAGCAACTACACTTTAGAAACAAGCCCAAAAAAACGCAACTCGCAACTTCACAGAAGAATAAGCCCAAAATCGCTTATAATAAGCGGACATGGCAACACTGAGTGCTGCCCATTGTCTGGCCTAACACCCTGCAGGGGTTTCTAAACTTTTTCAGCTCGAGACCTGGAAGAGAAATTACATTTAGTGTCTCCCCGCCGGGGCCACAAACAACAATACACAAGAACAAAGCTCTATTTGCTCTATATTCAGTGGTGTAAAGTAACTAAGTAGCCTACATGTACACAATTTTGAGGTATTTTTACTTTACTGGAGTATTTCCAGTTTTCAGTAGCTTTACTTCTACTCCATTACATCTCAGGCAAATATATTGTACTTTTACTCCACTACAATTATTTGAAAACTTTAGTTACTAGTTACTTTCATTGTAGATTTTGATCATTTAAAAAAACATAGGCCTACGTTAACCACTTCAACCCTATACGTTTCGGCCATTTGAAAATAGCAGATACAAGCTCACAATGCGTTGATTGATTGATTGATTGATTGATGTACTTTATTTAGTAAGACATGAGAATAACCGTACATGGAAGTACAAATTCACAATACAAGGTTTACTAAACTGGAAGACTCATTAAGCCCTGAGCTTGTTTAAGATGAGATCCCCATACACACAAATCATGATCACGTTGCGATGCCACATGTTAGCACGCTATTTTCAAAAGATTTTCATACAATTTATAAATTTGAAAACTTTAAAAAACGTGAAATGGGACACTGCATAATGAGTAGGCTACTTTCTACTTTAAGTACATTTTGATACCAATACCTTTGTACTTTTACTCAAGTCATTTTTGAATTACAGACTTTTACTTGTAACCGAGTATTTCTACCTTGCAGTATTGATACTTTTACTTAAGTAAACATCACTGCTACTATTGTACAAGTTCATCATTTGTTGTTTTCGGGAAAGGGAAGGACAGAGTCGCCTTGATAAGAGTAAGCTGCGTTCACAACAAAAGAAACCGAACAATGAATCAGCTTTTATTTTCAATAAATAAAAATAAGCTTTTTACATTTTTTGGTGAGCTTTTAAAAGCTTAAATAAGAACCCAGAGAACCCAGACCTCATCCTTGAAGCTGCTTTTTTTGTGTTCAGCTTCCTTTGGTGTGAACGCAGCATTAGACTGTCAACATATTATGACCAGTTTGAGGCTAGATAGACAAGAGCAAGGAAACGACAGAAACAGGTCACCGTCATATATAATCAAATGATAATAATCACTTAACTACCACCCAAACATCTCAGAGCTCCCTTGGTAGGCCTACAAATGTGTACATTTTAAGATGAGAATACAAGCCTGTCTGATATGTATTTGCCAATACAGAGAGCACAGAGCAGCAAAGAAGGCATTTATTGTCATAAACCAACATTGTGTTGTTTCTGTTTAACCACCAGGTGTCACCATCGCATTGAAGACCTAGCAAAATGTAGTTCCCTGGCTGTCCTTTTAACACACACACACACACACACACACACACATCCTTCAATTCCTATTATTTATGTGGAACGTTGTGAGCTTGTAGATCGGCTATTTGAACTATTTTAAAATGTTTTTTCAAAAGATATCGCCCTCAACATAGAGACCTGTCTGTCTCTCCTCAAAAGATCTACAGAGGGTAATACATGCATTAATTTATTCATTACATTACATTACAGTCATTTAGCAGACGCTTTTATCCAAAGCGACTTACAATAAGTTCAATTATATTTTTGGGATGACGTTATTTCTGCTTCTATCATTCTCTCAGAGTCAAGGGATCATTCATAGGTTGGGGAAGAGCGCCCTCTACGTAATATCAAAAAATAATGATTTAAATGACGTAGATCTGCGTCAATGGCAGGGAATGTGTTGATTGATTAATTGATTGAATACTGAAGGAGCCATTCTGACTTTGTGCCTTTAAGCCTGGTGTGGGCGGGTTCACCTTGAGGGGGTTGACGTGGCAACCAGCAGGTTCATATAGGCACAGGTGCAACAAGCCACTTAATGATGGCATGGTTTGGGTACACAGGAGATCACACGGTTTTTACCGTTTTACATGCATTATCAAAACTTGCTGAAATTCTTTGTTTGAATGAATAAATGGGAACCTCACCCAACAGCAGTATTTGGTTTGGACATTCTTTGGATTGAAACCGCGTCAAAAACGGATATTCCTGTACCCAGCCGAGTGGCGAAAAGTTTGTTTGAATCGTCACTACAAATACTTTATTTAGAAGTGTGCAGAAAAAAAGCACATGAAAGTATAGTTTGAATACAAGGTCAACTAAATAGGATTGAAAAACACATGAAAGCCTAATGGCTTGTTTCAAATGGGGTCCTCATGTACTCAAATCATAGTGTTAAATGACAGACAGATATACACTACTATGTGTATATCTGTCTGTCATTTAACACTATGATTTAATGTCACAAAATGAAAAATAAGAAACTAAATAGTACAGTAAAAGGTTCGAGAAGAAAAAAGGGGGGGGTTTAGGTTATGACTTTTACTTAGAACCCATTTATCAGCTACAATATTCACCATTTATTTGTTTACAAACATTTCATTTTTTTCCCTTTATTGCAGGTTCGTACATTACATGTTATTGATTTCATTTAATTATCTTACAAGTTCTCTTTACTTGTTTAATTCATCCTGCATCATTTTTTATTTGTTTCAATTACATAAACAAACAGAAATTAATAATACAAACAAATAAAAAGGGGGGGGGGGAATAAAGAAGGTAAAATAAGAGAGAAAAAAGAAAACAAAACAAAACAAAAGAAAGGGGGAGGGTAGGGATAGCTTTCCTGTAGTACTAATATGTATTTCTGAGTCCCATTTAATCCAGTTTCTTTCTAATTCATCTTCACAGTTTCTAATTTTTTAAGTAATTATTTCCATCTCTTTAATCTCTTCGACTGTTATCTTCCAATTATTAATAGATGGTAGGTTTACGGCAACGATACTTATTATTGTATACAGATATTTATCCCTGTATATTTCTAATAGATTAATACCTAATACATATTGATTGGGTGTATGGGTTTCCTTAAGGAAAATGTATTGGTTATATTTATTTTCACTATCTCCCAAAACCTTTTAAATTTTGGGCATAAATAATGTGTAGAATAAATAATGTGCATAGAAAATGTGTGTATGATTGGCTTCCAGTTCTGCACATTTCCTCCAGCATTCAGCACTGCCTGCTGGTCTATATTTTGATAACATTTTGGTTGTTACAGAAATCCTCATATTAATTTTCCAAGCAAAGTCTTTCCAATACTTGGATTGTGTCGTCTTAAAAAATCTTTTGCATGCTTCTTTCCAATAATCATCCAAAATTGTTATTTACAATTATTTTTCCCATTTCTCTTTGGTATTATCCTCTTTTACCTTAATTTCTTGCAACATTTTATAAAGTTTTGATATTTTACTCTTTTCACTATTTCTATTTTTGCTCACAAATTCCAGCAGCCCATGCATTATCTGTCCCTGGTCTCTCTGCTGTTTACAAACATTGAGAGTTAAAATAGTTTAACTAGCCGATCTACATAGACACTTTGTGTAATTGTGGAGATGTAGTTTACATTGGAAAGGTTTCTCTCCAGTGTGGATACGCTGGTGTCTCTCCAGGTCACCTGACCTACTGAAACTCCTATCACATTGTGTAGGGTGGAAAGGTTTCTCTCCAGTGTGGATAAGCTGATGTTTTTTCAGGTCACCTGGGGTATTGAAAATGTTGTTACAATGTTTACGGTAGAAAGGTTTTTTCACTAGTATGGATACGCTGGTGTCTCTCGAGGGAACTTGACACATTGAAACTCTTGTCACAATGTTTACATTGGAAAGGTTTTCTCCAGATATGGACACGCTGATGACTCTTCAGGCTACTTGACTGACTGAAACATTTGTCACACCGATTACATTGAAAAGGTTTTTCTCCAGTGTGGATACGCTTATGTCTTTTCAGGCAAGATGGCGTAATGAAACTCTTGTTACAATGTTCACAGCGGAAAGGTTTTTCTCCAGTGTGGATACGCTTATGTCTCTCCAGGTCACCTGACCTACTGAAACTGCTGTTACAATGTTTACAGGGGAAATATTTTTTTTCTTCAGTGTGGATACGCTTATGTCTCTTCAGGTCAGATGGCGTAATGAAACTCTTGTTACAATGTTTACAGTGGTAAGGGTTTTCTCCAGTGTGGATACGCTTATGTCTCTTCAGTTCAGATGGCGTAATGAAACTCTTGTCGCAATGTTCACAGTGGAAAGGTTTTTCTCCAGCGTGGACACCCGCAAATGTCTCCCCCCAATCATCACTGTCTTCAGTGACTTCAGTGTCAGATTCAAGCTCAACTTCAACTTCAGAGCAGTGTGAAGTGATGTCTTCATCAACTTCAGCTTTCACTGCTAGTAATGTCATTATTGACCCAACAGGGTCCTCTGGTCTTTGAAGTAGCTCTTCCTTTTCCTCTTTAATCTTTGGAGGCTCTGGTTCCTCCTGGAGCAGACTGGGAATCCTCTCCTGTTCAGGAGAAACCTCCTCTTTACACACAACCATGTGCAGGATGGCTAGGAGCAGAAAAATAACATGATAGTCAACACTGGATTCTTAAAATGTAAATCATTTTTTCTATCTTCCATGTTCCATGTACAAAGCTATTACCTACTAAGACCGACCAAACAGTTACTAAATAAGAATCCTGTGTCTGGGGATAATTTAACAAACCACTGTACCGATCAGCGTCAAAGTTCTTGTGCATGCTGCCAGTAGGCCAAGCAAGTATTTGTTTTACATCTAATAATCTGTAAGAAACTTAAACATGACCATGACTTGCAGCACAATGCACTAAAGTGCAGCCTGTAAGCTTTCTAGTTCAGTGCCTTCCACTGAAATCTAGAAATAGTTGAAGATAAACTTATTTGAATGTTGTTAACCACTTAAAGACCAGCTGAAATGGATTTTTGCAACCATATTTTAACCTAATTCCCAGTGAAACAGGCTGGGTGGCTCTGAGGCAATGTTTACAACAGTCACACAACGTACATAATGTGATTTAAAGTATGTGATCTAAACGTTACGTTGTACACTGTCACTGCAACAAGGCAGTGCCGAATCAAGTGTTACTGCACTATTTCTCACCTCAAATGTTTTTGGAAACCAAAAATGTACAATGTGGTGCAGTTTTTCTTTTGTATTGCATATTTAATGATGCCTATGCATATTGATTGAGTCATTGATTGATTGAATACTTTATTAGTCAAAGATGTGAATAGCAAAGAGGTACAGTAAAAAAGAATAACACAAAAAGTCTTATAATATCCGGATATTATAATCGTCAGTTTTTGCAAAGATTATCGTATAGTTAAAATACATACTGAGGTGTGGGTGGTCTTCAGGTTCCTCCTGTTTAATAGAAATGTCCCTGGATGAGTCTGGAGAGTTCATCTTCACCTGCAGTCTGGACTCCACACACTGGGTCTGAAATGAACAAATTGAATAATGACTTTAATACCAAAAAACTAAAAATTATATGATGAAAGGATGTCCTTTTCGGGTGAAAAAAAACAAAAGAATGATGTAATGATATGATGAAATGATGTTCTTCCCCTGTCTAATGTGCTGAAATTGCTAAATAAACACAAAGGTTAAAACAAAACAAAAACAAAAACAAAACAAATTACTGGAGACCCAGCAGTGGTGTCAAAAATAACGATTTGAAGTCAACTTTCCAAAATATGAATCTTGGGTTCAAAGATTGTGGGATTTATATATTAGGGAAGCAATCAAGGTGAAAGTAGCTCATCTGTTTTTAATGTTTCTGCTGCTATGCATCCCATCTTGCTACAATAATTGAGGCCCGGACCGGCAGCCTATATTTCTACGTACGGACTACTAGTTTAGAGCTAAGCAGTTGTCCAATTCTCTCCCAACTTGCTAAAAAAAATTCTCTCATTGTTCTGGCTTGGCAACCATCTTCTTTTTCACCTTCGCGTACATTGCACGGTGTACAGTTTATATGAAACGCCATTATGCAGCAATAATATTCCAGAAGCACCGGAAGTGGTCTGACGTCACTTGACGTCACTACAACCAATCGGGAAGTGAGTAAAATCGTCAACATATTCTTTACGACCATAGCCTCAGAACTGGTTGAAAAACTACCCCCTCACTCTGGGAGCTACAGTAAAGACTATGTTGACTCATTTTACGAAAAACAAGGTGTACGCAAAGATGATTTTAAACTCTTCCCTGTGACAACAGATGAGGTGTTTAAAAAATGTAGTGCACTTCAACAACACAAAGCCACAGGACTCGACAATATCCCCTCCAAATTTCTAAAAGACTCAGCCGCCTCCATTGCTCCAATCATTACCCACATAATAAACCTCTCCATCATACAGGGACGGGTCCCTAACGACTTCAAAAAAGCAAGGGTGACCCCTCTGTACAAATAAGGAAACCAATTAGACCCTGGCAACTACCGCCCTATTTCTATTATTAGCTCCATCTCGAAAGTCATGGAAAAAACTGTCTATATGAACAGGTCGATAAGTATCTTGCCGAGAAAAATGTAATTCCAATCTGGTTTCAGAACAAACCACTCCACTGACACATGCCTTCTCTATTTGAACGACTCTATCAAACAAGATGTCGACAATGGCAAATATTGCGGCATGGTCATGCTGGACCTCCAGAACGCCTTTGACACCGTTAATTACCCAATTATGATCAATAAGCTCAAAGCAATAGGTTTTGATGATACGTCGGTGAGCTGGATGAGATCCTACCTGGAAGGGAGGGAGCAAGTGGTGGAAGTAAACGGCACCCAGTCCCCTCCCCTCCCAATGACTTGTGGTGTTCCGCAAGATAGTATACTAGGACCTTTACTGTTCCTGATATATGTGAACGATATGTCTTCAACTTGCGTCTGCAAACTGTTCCTGTTCGCAGATGACTCTGCTCTGCTGGACAGGGACAGGCTGCAGGTTAAGAAAACTCTCAGCTCTAAACTCAACAAGATCTGTATCTAGCTCTCCGACAACAAACTATCATTACACCTGGGTAAAACTGAATCCATCCTCTTTAGGTCCAGTTCTAACCTTAGCAAGGCCGAGAGTTTCACAATCAAAGTGGGTGATGATGTTATCACAAGAAAGGAGCAAATCACCTACCTGGGTTCCATCTTGGAGGCAAACCTCTCCGGTAACAAAA
The DNA here is from genome assembly GCF_963280865.1 of Gymnoscopelus braueri. Taxonomy (NCBI): domain Eukaryota; kingdom Metazoa; phylum Chordata; class Actinopteri; order Myctophiformes; family Myctophidae; genus Gymnoscopelus; species Gymnoscopelus braueri. The sequence goes on from NC_137610.1 coordinate 55,557,437, forward strand.
ACGCCGAAAGAGTGATCAAAAAGGTCAACCAAAGAATACGCTTTTTGTAAAGGGTTGGATGTCTAGTCAGTAAGAATACTCTGAAGATTATTGCAGGGGCCCTCATACAAGGTTATTATGATTATGCATGCACTTCATGGTATCACAACACCTCCAAGGCCTTAAAATAAGGCTCCAAACATTCAAAAACAAACTAATAAGGCTACTTCTTGGGCTCAATCCCAAAACCCATCTAACCCCTGCTCATTTTGCTAGGATTGGATAGCTTAGGGTTGAGGACAGAGTACAGCAACTTTCTATGGGCCTGGTCTTCAAGATACACCACAACATTGGGATCCCCCTGTATTTGTCAAAATACTTCCAAAATGTTAATGAAGTCCACGATCATAACACCAGAGGCAGCTCCACGAATCATGTTCAACCCAGATTTGGCTCAGCAAAGGGAATGAACTCGTTCTCATGCTATTCATCAGAAATGTGGAATGCCCTACCAAAAGGAGTAAAGGAGTGTAAAACCCTACTCACTTTCAAAACTGCCCTAAAGATACACCTTCAGGAGGCTGCAATTCGTAAATGCCCCTGTCTAAGTCACTGACAGAGTCACTGCCCATCTTTCACCGCAGAATGAAAACCCACCTCTTCAGGAAACACTACCCTTCCTCTTTGTCTGGCCTACTTGTTGTTAACTAGTTGTACGAACTCTTGTTTTATTTTTGTATTGTTTTATTGGATCTTGTTTAGTCGATACACTTATTTGTTTTAGCTCGTGCTCATTTGATTTTGCTATTTTGTCTCATCTGTTTAAGAAAGTAGGTAGCTGATATATTGCACTTTTACCTTAGCGCTAGGTATACTCTTGGTTGCTTGTTTTTGCAGGAAATGCACTTAAGACTTCTGGTGATTAGTAGTTTCGTTCCCTACCTATGTTGAATGCACTTATTGTAAGTCGCTTTGGATAAAAGCGTCTGCTATATGACTGTAATGTAATGTAAGTCTTAACCAACCCCCCCCTTTTCTTTTTCTTCTCTTGTACATATTTTTCACTCATCATACCAGTAACCTGTAAACTGATTGTATGACATTCTGTATAGTAGTGTGTATATCTGTCTGTCTCTTATATGTCATCATGATTTGTGTGCATGGGGGTCTCATCTTAAACAAGCTCAGTGCTTAATGAGTCGTCCAGTTTAGTAGACCTTGTATTGTGAATTTGTACTTCCATGTACTGTTGTTCTCATGTCTTACTAAATAAAGTACATCAATCAATCCATCAAAACTTACGTCACAAATTTGGAGAACAGATCTACAAGCCAACAACATGTTGTGTCTCGACACGTTGTTGCCTTGAAGATCTCACCTCTTGAAAGCAAGCCCAAATAAGCAACTACACTTCAGTAACAAGCCCAAACAAAAGCAGCCCGCAACTATGAATATCTAAAAGCGACGTTACAGGAAAATAAGCCCAATGTCGCTTATAATAAGCAGACCTGGCAACACTGATTGCCGCGCACACACACACACACACACACACACACACACACACACACACTTTCAAATCAATGGCAGTTTAACTTTAAGGTCTAATATCATGTGCAAACATATGGTGGACATGGAACAATAACATCACAGACACAACTTCAGGTTTCACCATGCTCTGTTGTTCTCTAAACACACCAGCCATGGGACCACGCAATAAACATCACTGGACTTTCACACAAGCGACGCCACGCGAAAACGCCTGCCTCGAGCAACAGCCGATTATTTAATTGCGTTTCCTTATTTCCTTTACTTGCTAAGATATTGCACTCCTTAACTTGCTTATTCAGTGTGTGTGTGTGTGTGTGTGTGAGTGTGTGTGTGTGTGTTAGCCTTAAGGAGAACTCCTTCTAATCTAGGCTATGGACCAGTAACCTCGCATCACCAGTCTTTCCACCTCGGAGGAAAGCCTGGTGTCTGTTACTAAAGACCCATATGATCCGGTCTAGGCCACGCCTACTGAAAAAAAAAAGAAAAAAGAATCCTGTTTCCGGATTCTGCCCATCCGGTTTTGCGGTGCCGCTTTGTTTTGGTTCCCCAATCCCTATTTAAATGGAATAGAATTTCCCCGTGGGATAATACAGACGCTAAATAGTCTCCGGATAGTGCACGCACATTTACATTTTAAAAAATAAGCGAAACTATGCCGCATCAACGATTTTATTATCGGACCTATTTTGGGGTGAGACGTGTTTCCGGTTCTGCCCATCCGGCCACTTTTTATTTTTTTAACTTCTGCTCCCGACCGGATCATATACCCGAAAAGGAATGGTGCCCAGGCTAATGGACCAGAGCTAGAGGTTAGCCTCCTCTACTTTTAGCATTTAGCTCCCCTTCTGTAAGTATGTGAATAAATGCATATGTTAAATGTAGGTTCTAATGAGTTGTCGGTTAACAACATGGTGTAAAATGATCATGAGGTTCCACAACACATTCCAACAACAACAACACATCTGCTCTTGCAAAGCCTTGGATGAAGACGGTCATATATATAGCTCTTGCTTGCTAACACTAGCTTTAGCAGCTATGCTAACACTAGCGTTAGCAGCTATGCTAACACTAGCGTTAGCAGCTATGCTAACACTAGCGTTAGCAGCTATGCTAACACTAGCGTTAGCAGCTATGCTAACACTAGCCCAGACACATGACTGTCAGCTTGTGACAGATACATCATGAGCGTCATGTGAACCATGGCTATGCTAACACACTCTCCTAAGACCTATTGTTATCTTATCTTATTGTGTGAGCTACAATATAAACGTTGTTATTAAGTGACACAAGAGGAATCTGACCTGAAATAAGGAGAACGTTCAACTATGAACGCAGCTGCTGCCGTGGGAGACTGCTAGTGTTGCCACAACTTGTCAGGTTTTGTGAGAGAAATAAGCAACCAGGTCTGGGGAAACAAAACCAAAAGAAGCGACTATGAGCACACAAGGCGTCGCGATGCGTTGTGAGCTTGTAGATCTGCTATTTTCAAAACATCTTGAAATAAAATGTCAATACTTGGAAGATAATTTTTTGAAACATTCTAACAACACAAATCTGGTGTATATCCGTCTGTCTCTTATATGTCATCATGATTTGTGTGCATCATTGCATGGGGATCTCATCTTAAACAAGCTCAGTGCTTAATAAGTCTTTCAGTTTAGTAGACCTTGTATTGTGAATTTGTACTTCCATGTACTGTTGTTCTCATGTCTTACTAAATAATCAATCAATCAATGGTAGGCCTATGGGCATAAAACAGATGGGGGTATCCCAGTTAGGGACAAATACATATTAATTTGGGGGTCCATGACATGAAAGTTTTTGAGAACTACTCGTTAAAATAGTCAATAAAAACGCAACTCGCAACTTCACAGAAGAATAAGCCCAAAGTCGCTTATAATAAGCGGACATGGCAACACTGAGTGCTATCCATTGTCTGGCCTAACACCCTGCAGGGGTTTCTAAACTTTTTCAGCTCGAGACCTGGAAGAGAAATTACATTTAGTGTCTCCCCGCCGGGGCCACAAACACCAATACACAAGAACAAAGCTCTATTTGCTCTATATTCAGTGGTGTAAAGTAACTAAGTAGCCTACATGTACACAATTTTGAGGTATTTTTACTTTACTGGAGTATTTCCAGTTTTCAGTAGCTTTACTTCTACTCCATTACATCTCAGGCAAATATATTATATTTTTACTCCACTACAATTATTTGAAAACTTTAGTTACTTTCATTGTAGATTTTGATCATTTCAAAAAACATAGGCCTACGTTAACCACTTCAACCCTATACGTTTCGGCCATTTGAAAATAGCAGATACAAGCTCACAATGCGTTGATTGATTGATTGACTGATGTACTTTATTTAGTAAGACATGAGAATAACAGAACATGGAAGTACAAATTCACAATACAAGGTTTACTAAACTGGAAGACTCATTAAGCCCTGAGCTTGTTTAAGATGAGATCCCCATGCACACAAATCATGATCACGTTGCGATGCCACATGTTGTGAGCCTATTTTCAAAAGATTTTCATACAATTTATAAATTTGAAAACTTGAAAAAACGTCAAATGGGACATTCTGCATAATGAGTAGGCTACTTTCTACTTTTGGTACTTTAAGTACATTTTGATACCAATACCTTTGTACTTTTACTCAAGTAATTTTTGAATTACAGACTTTTACTTGTAACCGAGTATTTCTACCTTGCAGTATTGATACTTTTACTTAAGTAAAACATGTGAGTACTTCTCCCATCACTGCTATTATTGTACAAGTTCATCATTTGTTGTTTTTGGGAAAGGGAAGGACAGAGTAGCCTTGATAAGAGTAAGCTGCGTTCACAGCAAAAGAAACCGAACAATGAATCAGCTTTTATTTTCAATGTTATCTCTATGCAAATCAGCTTTTTACATTTTTTGGTGAGCTTTTAAAAGCTTAAATAAGAACCCAGAGAACCCAGACTTCATCCTTGAAGCTGCTTTTTTTTGTGTTCAGCTTCCTTTGGTGTGAACGCAGCATTAGACTGTCAACATATTATGACCCGTTTGAGGCTAGATAGAGAAGAGCAGAAACAGGTCGACGTCATATAATCAAACAGTGGTGTGTTCTACCGTGTCCCGCTGTATACGCCGTGTACAGTGTAGATTTTGGGGGGGAAAGCGTATACAGTCTACTAACCATTTCATCCATTGAAAACGCGCTAGCGTATACCCACGACCATGCGCATCTCGTGCAGGGAATGATTATAGTATACCTCCGAAAAAAAACCTAGACCACAACACTAATCAAATGATAATAATCACAGATGGACATAACTACCACCCACACATCTCAGAGCTCCCTTGGTAGGCCTACAAATGTGTACATTTTAAGATGAGAATACAAGCCTGTCTGATATGTATTTGCCAATACAGAGAGCAGAGCAGCAAAGAAGGCATTTATTGTCATAAACCAACATTGTGTTGTTTGTATTTAACCACCAGGTGTCACCATCGCATTGAAGATCTAGCTAAATGTAACCTCGCATCACCAGTCTTTCCACCTCGGAGGAAAACCTGGTGTTCGTTACTAAAGACCCATATGATCCGGTCTACTGAAAAAGAAAAATAATCCTGTTTCCGGATTCTGCCCATCCGGTTTTTGCGGTTCCGCTTTGTTTTGGTTCCCCAATCCCTATTTAAATGGAATAGAATTTCCCCGTGGGATAATACAGACGCTAAATAGTCTCCGGATAGTGCACGCACATTTATATTTAAAAAATAAGCTAAACTATGCCAAATCAAGGATTTTATTAGCACAGACCTATTTTGTGGTGAGACGTGTTTCCGGTTCTGCCCATCCGGCCACTTTTCTTTTTTTTTACTTCCGCTCCCGACCGGATCATATACCCGAAAAGGAATGATGCCCAGGCTAAGCAAAATGTAGTTCCCTGGCTGTCTTTATAACACACACACACACACACACACACACACACACACACACACACACACACACACACACACACACACACACACACACATATATTAATCTTTCAGTTCCTATTATGTATATATGTGGAACGTTGTGAGATTGTAGATCGGCTATTTGAACTATTTTAAAATGTTGTTCAAAAGATATTGCCCTCAACCAGGGCAGGAATTTCAGGGAGGCCACGAAGGCCATGGCCGTCGTTGCCCCTCAGTTTAGCCTTGTGTGCCCTAATAAAATGGCATGCCCTGAGGCCAGAGTGGCCTTAATGTCCCAGCTGACTGTTCCACTTTCTCCTCTGTCTCTTTCTTGTCAATATGTAGACACCAGTGTCTCTTTCTTGTCATGTAGACACCAGTGTCTCTTTCTTGTCATGTAGACACCAGTGTCTCTTTCTTGTCATGTAGACACCAGTGTCTCTTTCTTGTCATGTAGACACCAGTGTCTCTTTCTTGTCATGTAGACACCAGTGTCTCTTTCTTGTCATGTAGACACCAGTGTCTCTTTCTTGTCATGTAGACACCAGTGTCTTTTGTTGAGATTCTGAATTCTAAACTCCCCTGAGTCCCGATCTTTAAACCAATCCAGTGACTTTGATTGGTGCAGGGCAGTGGTGAGCTGTGGAAGGTTTACTAAACTGGAAGACTCATTAAGCCCTGAGCTTGTTTAAGATGAGATCCCCATACACACAAATCATGATCACGTTGCGATGCCACATGTTGTGAGCATGCTATTTTCAAAAGATTTTCATACAATTTATAAATTTGAAAATGTGAAAAAACGTGAAATGGGTCATTCTGCATAATGAGTAGGCTACTTTCTACTTTTGGTACTTTAAGTACATTTTGATACCAATACCTTTGTACTTTTACTCAAGTAATTTTTGAATTACAGACTTTTACTTGTAACCGAGTATTTCTACCTTGCAGTAGTACTGATACTTTTACTTAAGTAAAACATGTGAGTACTTCTTTCATCACTGCTATTATTGTACATTTTAAGATGAGAATGCAAGCCTGTCTGATATGTATTTGCCAATACAGAGAGCACAGAGCAGCAAAGAAGGCATTTATTGTCATAAACCAACATTGTGTTGTTTCTGTTTAACCACCAGGTGTCACCATCGCATTGAAGACCTAGGAAAATGTAGTTCCCTGGCTGTCCTTAACACACACACACCCCCCCCCCCCCCCCCCCCTTCAATTCCTATTATGTATATATGTGGAACGTTGTGAGCTTGTAGATCGGCTATTTGAACTATTTTAAAATGTTTTTTCAAAAGATATCGCCCTCAACATAGAGACCTGTCTGTCTCTCCTAAAAAGATCTACAGAGGGTAATACATGCATTAATTTATTCATTACATTACATTACAGTCATTTAGCAGACGCTTTTATCCAAAGCGACTTACAATAAGTTCAATTATATTTTTGGGATGACGTTATTTCTGCTTCTATCATTCTCTCAGAGTCAAGGGATCATTCATAGGTTGGGGAAGAGCGCCCTCTACGTAATATCAAAAAATAATGATTTAAATGACGTAGATCTGCGTCAATGGCAGGGAATGTGTTGATTGATTAATTGATTGAATACTGAAGGAGCCATTCTGACTTTGTGCCTTTAAGCCTGGTGTGGGCGGGTTCACCTTGAGGGGGTTGACGTGGCAACCAGCAGGTTCATATAGGCACAGGTGCAACAAGCCACTTAATGATGGCATGGTTTGGGTACACAGGAGATCACACGGTTTTTACCGTTTTACATGCATTAACAAAACTTGCTGAAATTCTTTGTTTGAATGAATAAATGGGAACCTCACCCAACAGCAGTATTTGATTTGGACATTATTTGGATTGAAAACGCGTCAAAAACGGATATTCCTGTACCCAGCCGAGTGGCGAAAAGTTTGTTTGAATCGTCACTACACAAGTAAAAACCCATATCTCATTTGGACAAATGAAGACAGTCATCACACCCTGGATAAAGACCTCTCATCTCATCCGGACATTGGATCGATCCTGCTCTCTTCCTGGACAACTGGACAAGTGGAGCGCCCTGGAAGAAGAGCTTTGATGGTTCCTGGACAACTTTGGGTGGCAGTGCAAGAGCTAGGAAAGCAGCGCCAATCCCCCCGCCCGCCGCTCCGCCGCCGCCCCGCCGCCGCCTCGCCGGGAACGGACAACTGAGCGCTCCGATCGCCGACACGGACACAAGCCAGCGGAGACGAGGCTGCTGCTGGTTAGTGCATACAGTACACCCACACATTTGTTTTGTTTGGAACGGCATCGTGCCGTATAATGACTTTGATCATGGTCGTATAGGCTGCTTTGAGGAACAAAGAAGCTGTTAAAGCCATTGACTGTTGACTGTCTGAATTTTGTCAAACGCTTCTCTCTATCACCAGTGTGCGTTCTGACAAACACATTCAAAGCACACAAGCCTTGTGCTAAGCAGCATTATCAATACACATGAGTTGAAAATGAATGAAATGTTGTCTCTAGGTCTTATTTTTGGTTGCAAACGAAGCACTGTCTAAGGTCTTATTTTTGATTGCAAACTAAGCACTGTCTGAGGTCTTATTGTTGGTTTGAACACTTAGGCACTTAGGAGAATGATTGAGGAGGTAAAGAGGGACAACCTGACTGCAGTCCTATGCTTTATAGACTTCAAAAAGGCATTTGACACGATCCACCGAGGCATGATGGTGAAGATCCTGAAGGCATACCGGATTCCTCCCAACCTACTCCGAGCAATAGAGTCCATGTACGCAGGAACAAGGGCCAAGGTGGTGACCCCAGACGGCAACAAAGAAGGAGTTTGACATCCTGGCTGGGGTTATGCAAGGGGATACACTAGCCCCCTTTCTCTTCATTATAGTCCTAGATTATGCGCTCAGGAAAGCAATCAGTGGGCGAGAGCAGGAACTTGGCTTCACACTAACGCCAAGGAAGTCGAGGCGACACCCCGCAGTGGTCCTCACAGACCTTGACTATGCGGATGACATCAGTTTGCTCTCTGACAACGTGGAACAAGCACAAGAACTACTGAACAGGGTAGAGCTAGAGTGCGCCAAGGTCGGCCTCAGGCTAAACGACAAGAAAACTGAGGTACTCACCTACAACGTTCCACCAGAACATCAACCTCTGACTACAGCAGGAGGCACTGTGCTGAAAGAAGTCGAGGACTTCAAATACCTGGGCTCATGGGTCAACTCAACTGAGCAAGATCTTAAAGTGAGGAAGGCACTTGAATGGAGGGCCCTGAATGGCATGACCAGTGTATGGAACTCCAATCTCCCCCGCCAAATCAAACTCAGCTTCTTCTACGCGACAGTAGAGTCCGTTCTTCTCTATGGCAGTGAATGCTGGACCCTGAAACCAGCCCTTGAGAAGTCCCTGGACGGGTGCTACACCAGGATGCTGCGTGCAGTGCTTAACATCAGCAAGAGTGCGCATGTTACCAACATAATCCTGTATGAGGGAATACCAAGGGTGAGCGAGAAGATTGCTGTAAGGAGAATGAGACTAGCAGGACACTGCCAAAGGCACGAGAGCTGCCAGCCAGCAAACTGGTGCTGTGGGAACCAACACATGGGCACCGGTCAAGAGGACGCCCCACACCAACATATGTGGACACGCTCAAGAAGGATGCAGGAGCCCATAGCACCAATGAGCTGGCCAGATGTATGGAGAGTCGGGATGACTGGAAGCAACGATGGAGGGCTCGTCTGAGGACGACCTAGAGAGAGAACACAAATGTGTATTTTATTGTTGCAAATGAATACACTGTCTAAGGTCTCTCCCCTGTGAAAACAGAAGAGGTGTTTAAAAAAGTTGAGTGCTCTTCATCAACACAGAGCCACAGGCCTCGACAATATCCCCGCCAAATTTCTAAAAGACTCAGCCGCCTCCATTGCTCATTACCCACATAATAAACCTCTACATCATACAGGGACGGGTCCCTAACGATTTCAAAAAAGCAAGGGTGACCCCTCTGTACAAAAAAGGAAACAAATTAGACCCTGGCAACTACCACCCTATTTCTATTCTTAGCTCCATCTCGAAAGTCATGGAAAAAATAGTCTATGAACAGGTCGATAAGTATCTTGCCGAGAAAAATCTAATCTACAAATTCCAATCTGGTTTCAGAACAAACCACTCCACTGACACATGCCTTCTCTATTTGAACGACTCTATCAAACAAGATGTCGACAAGGGCAAATATTGCAGCATGGTCATGCTGGACCTCCAGAAGGCCTTTGACACCGTTAATCACCCAATCATGATGAATAAGCTCAAAGCAATAGGTTTTGATGATACGTCAGTGAACTGGATGAGATCCTACCTGGAAGGGAGGGAGCAAGTGGTGGAAGTAAACGGCACCCAGTCCCCCCCCCTCCCTGTGACGTGTGGTGTTCCTCAAGGAAGTATACTAGGACCTTTACTGTTCCTGATATATGTGAATGATATGTCTTCAGCCTGCGACTGCAAACTGTTCGCAGATGACTTGGCCCTGGCTAGTCTCGGACAGGGACAGGCTGCAGGTTGAGAAAACTCTCAGCTCTGAACTCAACAAGATCTGCATCTGGCTCTCTGACAACAAACTTTCATTACACCTGGGTAAAACTGAATCCATCCTCTTTGGGTCCTAACCTTAGCAAGGCAGAGAGTTTCACGATCAAAGTGGGTGATGATGTCATCAAAAGAAAGGATGAAATTACCTACCTGGGCTCCATCTTGGAGGCAAACCTCTCTGGTAACAAAAACGCCGAAAAAGTGATCAAAAATGTCAACCAAACAACACGCTATTTGTGGAGGATTGATCGTCTAGTCAGTAAGAATACTCTGAAGATTCTTGTAGGGGCCCTCATTCAAGGTCATTATGATTTATGCATGCACTTCATGGTATCACAACACCTCCAAGGCCTTAAAAACAAGGCTCCAAACATCCCAAAACAAACTTGTAAGGCTACTTCTTGGCCTCAATCACAAAACCCATCTAACCCCTGCTCATTTTGCTAGGATTGGATGGCTTAGGGTTGAGGACAGAGTACAGCAACTTGCTATGCGCCTGGTCTTCAAGATACACCACAACATTGGAATGTTAATGAAGTCCATGATCATAACACCAGAGGCAGCTCCACAAATCATGTTCAACCCAGATTTGGCTCAACTAAGGGAATTAACTCGTTCTCATGCTATTCATCAAAAATGTGGAATGCCCTACCAAAAGGAGTAAAGGAGTGTAAAACCCTACTCACTTTCAAAACTGCCCTAAAGATACACCTTCAGGAGGCTGCAATTCGAAAATGGACCCCGTCTAAGTCTTAACCTACCCCTCCCCCCTCTTTCATTTTCTTCTTTTGTATATATTTTTTTCTCTCTTCATACCAGTAACCTGAAAGCTGATTGTATGACATTCTGTATAGTAGTGTGTATATCTGTCTGTCTCTTATATGTCATCATGATTTGTGTGCATGGGGTTCTCATCTTAAACAAGCCAAGTGCTTAATGAGTCTTCCAGTTTAGTAGACCTTGTATTGTGAATTTGTACTTCCATGTACTGTGATTCTCATGTCTTACTAAATAAAAGTACATCAATCAATCAATCAATCAATCAAGTCTTAGTGTTGGTTTCAAACAAATGTGTATTTAATGTTTTGGGTGAAACCAAATACACGGTTTTATTATTGGTGTGTATTTTATTGGTGGTTGAATTTTGAAATGAAAAATGAGTATTACTGAACCAACTGGGTATGCAGTAATGCAAGGTGTTCTAAAAAAGGGGTAAGGACAATTTTCAAAGGAATCCAAATGAAAATGGAACAGCTTCAAAAGGAAAGGAATGATAATATTACAATGGCAAGCAAATTAAAGGCACAAATCATTACCCTCATGGCTTCCAAGGAAAATGTCTCTGTTGTACAACAATCTGGAAAGGTTCAAACTCCTATGTCAAAAGGCCTCTGAACTCCATAACGCTCTGCTCACTGAATTCCCTATGCCCGAGGAGGAGCAGAGATGGCAAAATTCATGGTTTAATTCAAAATTGACAAGCAGTGCTCTGTTCATTGAGGAAACATCAAAATGGTTGTAGGAAAATGGAATTGGAAATGGTCAAAATGCAAATGAGGGTGACAATGTAAATGTTGATGGTGAAATTGTACACTCTGAGGGTCGAGATGAAATGAATCCTGAGGACAGTGTGTCTAATGTGTCTAGGGGGTCTAAGAGGTCAAAGGCCACTAGTAGAAGCTCTGGTGTGTCATCTGCCTGCTTGAAGGCAAAGGCAGAGAAAGCAGCTCTAATGGAGAAAGCTGCTGCTCTGCAAAGGAGGCATGAATTAGAGGCACAAGAGGAAAATAAAGGAGCAAATGGAGCTTGATGCACAAATAGCGGCCGCTGCTGCAAAGGTTTCTGTGCTGGAAGGCAGTGATATTGGAGGAAAGGCCCATTCAAATGCAACAAGCTCTTATGTGAGCAAATGACATAGAAGGCAATGCCTCACATTTAACCCAAAAGCACAGGAGTTTGTACCAAGAGTGGACACCATCATTTTAAATCAAGGCTCAACTGCATCACCTGTTTCATCCACCCCTGTTGTGTGACCAAAAGGGAGAATGTACCCGCACACACAGGTTCAAGTACAACAACATGGGCCCTCAAATACAAAGGTTGCCACCGCCAGACAACAGCCACAACCAAACAACACTGGACTGCCTAATGCAGCTACTTTAAGGAACAACACTCAGACTGTCAATACGTCCTCCACAGCTGCACCTTGTACAGGAACAGGAACAACACACACACAGGCCCCATTCTGCACAAAATACTGCACCATTGCAAGAATCGGTTCAAAACACCATTGACCAGGATACTCTTTATGGAATTATGCAACATCAAAATGAAATCACCACAATGCTTGTGCAACATCAAATGGCAGCCACCCTACCACAAAGAGACATGGCAGTATTTGATGGTGATCCATTACAGTGTATTTCTTTTATCAGGACTTTTGAACATTGCATTGAAGCAAAGGCAAGCAGTTATCAAGACTGTCTGTATTATTTGGAACAATACACCAGGGGGCAGCCCAGAGCGCTGGTGAGAAGCTGCCTACATATGCCACCACAAAAAGGTTATGAAAGAGCTAAATCACTTCTGAAAGAACACTTTGGCAATGAATACACAATAGCAACAGCCTACATGGACAAAGCATTTGGATGGCCTGCTATAAAAACCGAGGACGTCAAGGCATTGCAGGAATTTGCATTATTCTTAAGAGGGTGCTGTAATGCAATGATGGAGATACAGTACATGGAGGAGATGGACATTCCATCAAACATGAGGCAGGTCATGATGAAATGGCCATACAAGCTGCGAGAAAAATGGAGATCTACAGCTTATGGAATACAAGACCAGCGAGGCTACAGGGCTACGTTCCAAGATATGGTGAGCTTTCTAAAGAAACGAGTCAAAATCTTGTCTCATCCCCTGTTTGGTGATATTTCAGATGCACGACCACCAAACACCTCAATACAGCAACCCGCTACCCAGGAGTAACATCAGGAAAAGCAGTTTCACAACAACCATCACAGCTAGCAACCATGCTGCAACTCTTGAGCCTGAAGCCCACAATACAACTAACCAATCCATAACATCAAGGGAGTTGGACTCAGAAGGCTGTCTTTATTGTGGAGAGTCACATCCATTATCCAGGTGTTCAGAACTGAAAAGGATTTCTCAAAAGGAGAAAATTGAATTTGTCAATGCAATCTAAACCACCCGACAATCCTGCATGTCCATAACAAAGACAATACACCGGAAACGTCAGTCAGCAGTGCACTTGTCTCTCTTCAGGCATATGGTTGTATTGGGGCCGGAGACCAAGACTGTACCCTTCCCATCGTGCCTGTACAGTTAAGATCTAACAAGGGAGATAAAGTGCTGCAGACCTATGCCTTCTTGGACCCTGGAAGTACAGCAACATTCTGTACTAATCGCGTCATGAAGAAGCTGAATCTACAGGGCACAAAGACCAATGTTCTGTTGCGTACTATGGGACAAGAAAAGATTGTCAACAGCCAAATCCTCCCAGAGACGTTTACACATGACACAATCCCCGTGTCAAGGAGAAACATTCCCACACAACGAGATAATTGGGAATACTTGAAGGATCATGTTAAGATCCCAGAATTGGACGCTGATGTTGAAATGTTGATCGGTGTTAATGTACCGAAACTTACAGAACCCTGGGAAATAATCAACAGACAAGGCGATGGACCTTATGCCGTGAGGACCTTATTGGGGTGGGTCAGCAACGGTCCTTTGAGGGGCAATAGTGGTTGCCAGAGAAGCTGCTCAACCCTACACGCCAATAGGCCCAGAAGGAATGGAGGACGCAGGAGCAAGGCAGACTCAGACCATAAAAGGTCTCCTGCTATTGCCAGAGTCACAGGGAACAGTGGGAAACAGGCCAGTGAGCCCACCATCACATCCATGTTCCCCAAATGTAAAAGTTTCAAGTCCAATGTGAATGGAGAAGCTACAAATGGACAAAGGAAAGTTACAGAGGTTAAAGAAGTTGTTGAAGATGATTTTCGGAAGGAAAAGTGTCAAATCAAGATGGATTCAACTAAGCCAGCCTGTGCAGCCACGACACCGCGTCCTAAAGGTCCAGATCACAGGCAGTACTTAGATGACTTGGACTTTCAGTGGGATCCTGATAATGTGCTGGATGTCTTCTCAGGTTGCAGAGGACTATATGACGGCTTCCACCAGCCTTTGTGGGCCATAGGGAAGTGGGAGCCTACAGCGCAGGCCTTTAAGCTAAACAACAACAGCACCGCAGTGTTCACTGGAGACCGCAGCATCCTGTCTAAGCTGGTCAGGTCTGGGAAGAAGACTAAGCCTCTGGGTCAAAGGCCACCTTAGAAATGTGATGTGGAGATGCTTGGTGAAGGCCCCTGTCAGGGCTTCAGTGGAATCGACTGCTTCACGACTACATATTTCAAGCTCTTCCTGCTCTAAGAAGCATTGTAATTATGATATAATGTTTAACTATGAATTATGTCTCCCTTTTTTGTTTTGTAATTGTTAACCATACTTTCCCAATTAGGGGCCGGGGTGAAGGAGCCATTCTGACTTTGTGCCTTTAAGCCTGGTGTGGGCGGGTTCACCTTGAGGGGGTTGACGTGGCAACCAGCAGGTTCATATAGGCACAGGTGCAACACGCCACTTAATGAGGGCATGGTTTGGGTACACAGGAGATCACACGGTTTTTACCGTTTTACATGCATTAACAAAACTTGCTGAAATTCTTTGTTTGAATGAATAAATGGGAACCTCACCCAACAGCAGTATTTGGTTTGGACATTCTTTGGATTGAAAACGCGTCAAAAACGGATATTCCTGTACCCAGCCGAGTGGCGAAAAGTTTGTTTGAATCGTCACTACAAATACTTTATTTAGAAGTGTGCAGAAAAAAAGCACATGAAAGTATAGTTTGAATACAAGGTCAACTAAATAGGATTGAAAAACAAATGAAAGCCTAATGGCTTGTTTCAAATGGGGTCCTCCATCCATCCATCTTCAACCGCTTATCCGGAGTCGGGTCGCGGGGGCAACAGTTCCAGCAGAGAGCTCCAGACCTTCCTCTCCTGAGCAACATTAGCAACTTCCTCCTGGGGGATCCCGAGGCGTTCCCAGGCCAGTGTGGAGATGTAATCCGCCCATCTGGTCCTTGGTCTGCCCCGGGGTCTCCTCCCAGTGGGACGTGCAGCGAGGACCTCCCTAGGGAGACGCTCGGGAGGCATCCGTACTAGATGCCCGAACCACCTAAGCTGGCTCCTTTCCAAGCGAAGGAGCAGCGACTCTACTCCGAGTCTCTCCCGGGTGACCGAACTTCTCACCCTATCTCTAAGGGAGATGCCAGCCACCCGTCTGAGAAAACTCATTTCGGCCGCTTGTACCCGCGACCTTATTCTTTCGGTCATGACCCACACTTCATGACCATAGGTGAGAGTAGGAACGAAGATTGCTCGGAAGACCGAGAGCTTTGCCTTCTGGCTCAGCTCTCTTTTCGTCACCACAGTGCGGTACAGCGACTGCAATACCGCTCCTGCTGCTCCGATTCTCCGGCTGATCTCCTGCTCCGTCCTCCCCTCACTCGTGAACAAGACCCCGAGATACTTAAACTCCTTCACCTGGGGCAAAGCCTCATTCCCTACCCGGACTGCACAATCCACCGGTTTCCTGCTGAGAACCATGGCCTCAGATTTGGAGATGCTGATTTTCATCCCAGCCGACGCACACTCGACTGCGAACCGATCCAGTGAGAGCTGAAGGTCCCGGACCGATGGTGCCATCAGGACCACATCATCCGCAAAAAGCAGTGACGCAACCCTTAGCTCACCGAACCGTATACCCTCTCCGCCACGACTTCGCCTCGAGATCCTGTCCATGAAAATCACAAACAGGATAGGTGACAAGGCGCAGCCCTGTCTGAGACCAACCCCCACTGGAAAATAATCCGACTTACTGCCGAGCACACGGACACAGCTCTCGCTTTGGGCGTACAGAGATTGGATGGCCCTCAACAAGGTCCCCCTCACCCCATATTCCCGCAGCACCTCCCACAGAAACTCCCGGGGGACCCGGTCATATGCCTTCTCCAAATCCACAAAACACATGTAGACCGGATATGCATACTCCCAGGCCCTCTCCAGGATCCCTGCCAGAGTAAAGAGTTGGTCAGTTGTTCCACGACCAGGACGGAAACCACATTGCTCCTCTTGAATCTGAGGTTCGACTATCGGCCGGACCCTCCTTTCCAGTACCTTGGCATAAACTTTCCCAGGGAGGCTGAGTAATGTGATACCTCTGTAATTGGCACACAACCTCTGGTCCCCCTTTTTGAAAAGTGGGACCACCACCCCAGTCTGCCACTCCCTCGGTACTGTCCCAGACTTCCACGCGATGTTGCAAAGACGTATCAACCAAGACAGCCCCTCAACACCCAGAGCCTTCAGCATTTCTGGACGAATCTCATCAACCCCCGGAGCTTTGCCACTGTGGAGTTGTTTAACTACCTCAGTGACTTCCTTCCGGGAGATTGACGCCGATCCCCCATCATCCTCAGGCTCTGCTCCTGTCAGGGAGGGTGGGTCTGATGTCATTGGGTTTAGGAGTTCCTCAAAGTGTTCCTTCCACCTCCCTACGACTTCCTCACTTGAAGTCAGCAGAGCCCCATCCTTGCTGTATACAGCTTGGATGGTTCCCCGCTTTCCCCTCCTGAGGTGCCGTATGGTCGTCCAGAACAACTTTGGTGCCGCCCGAAAGTCCTTCTCCATGGATTCCCCGAACTCCTCCCACACCCGCTGCTTAGCCTCCGTCACAGCTGTGGCTGCCGCCCTTCGGGCCTGTCGGTACCTTGCAACTGCCTCTGGAGTCCCCTGGGATATCATACCCCGATAGGCCTCCTTCTTCAGTCGGACGGCTTCCCTGACCACCGCTGTCCACCAGGGTGTTCGAGGGTTACCGCCCCTTGAGGCACCTAAGACCTTCTGACCACAGCTCACAGCCGCAGCTTTAGCAATAGAGGCTTTGAACATTGCCCATTCCTGTTCAATGCCCCCAACCTCCACAGGGATGCCAGAGAAGTCCCGCCGGAGGTGGGAGTTAAATTCCTTCCGAACAGAGGTCTCCTCCAAACGTTCCCAGTTCACCCGCACTACACGCTTGGGTTTGCCAGGTCTGTCCAGAGGCTTCCCCCGCCATCTGAACCAACTCACCACCAGATGGTGATCAGTTGACAGTTCCGCCCCTCTCTTCACCCGAGTGTCCAGAACATGCGGCCTCAGATCAGCTGATACGATTACAAAATCGATCATTGATCTTTGGCCTAGGGTACTCTGGTACCAAGTACACTTATGAGCATCCTTATGTTTGAACATGGTGTTTGTTATTGTCAGTCCATGACTAGCACAGAAATCCAATAACAAGCCACCACTCAGGTTCAGATCAGGGAGACCGTTCCTCCCAAACACGCCAGTCCAAGTATCCCCGTCATTGCCCACGTGTGCGTTGAAGTCCCCCAGCAAGACTATGGAATCCCCCACCGGAGCCCCATGCAGGACCCCATGCAGGGTATCCAAAAAGGCCGAATACTCTGAACTCTTGTTTGGCGCGTACGCACAGACAACAGTCAGAGTTTTCCCCCCATCAACCCTTAGGCGGAGGGAGGCGACTCTCTTGTCCACCGGGGTGAACCCCAACGTGATGGCACTCAACCGGGGGCTTGTGAGTATCCCCACACCCGCCTGAGACCTCACACCCTGAGCAACTCCAGAATAAAACAAGGTCCACCCCTTGTCCAGGAGTTTGGTTCCAGAGTCCTTGCTATGTGTGGAGGCAAGCCCCACCAGGTCTAACCGGTAGCGCTCTGCCTCCCGCACCAGCTCAGGCTCCTTCCCCACCAGCGTAGTTACGTTCCACGTCCCAAAAGTCAGCCTCTGCTGCCCCTGATTGGTCCGTCTGGAACCTCTGCTGTCACTGCCACCCATCTGACAGTGCACCCGACCCCACTGGTTCCGATCGCGGGTGGTGGGCCCACGTGGCGGCGAAGATCTGCCCACGTTCCTTCTTCGGGCTGTGCCCGGCCGGGCTCCGTGGTTAGCCCGGCCACCAGGCGCTCGCTGACGAGCCCTTCCTCCGGGCCTGGCTCCAGAGGAGGGCCCCGGGCTTCCTCCGGGCCGGGTCGCATCACTTCGTCTTGAATTGTCCATGAAGTGTTTGGTGAACCATTCTTAGTCTGGCCCCTCCCCCGAGACCACTTTGCCATGGGAGACCCTACCAGGAGCACTAGGCTCCCGACAACACAGCTCCCAGGTTCATTGGGGCACACAAACCTCTCCACCACGGTAAGGTGATGATTCATTGGAGACCCTCCAATGGGGTCCTCATGTACTCAAATCATAGTGTTAAATGACAGACAGATATACACTACTATGTGTATATCTGTCTGTCATTTAACACTATGATTTAATGTCACAAAATGAAAAATAAGAAACTAAATAGTACAGTAAAAAGTTCGAGAAGAAAAAACGGGGGGTTTAGGTTATGACTTTTACTTAGAACCCATTTATCAGCTACAATATTCACCATTTATTTGTTTACAAACATTTCATTTTTTTCCCTTTATTGCAGGTTCGTACATTACATGTTATTGATTTCATTTAATTATCTTACAAGTTCTCTTTACTTGTTTAATTCATCCTGCATCATTTTTTATTTGTTTCAATTACATATACAAACAGAAATTAATAATACAAACAAATAAAAAGGGGGGGGGGGTGGAATAAAGAAGGTAAAATAAGAGAGAAAAAAGAAAACAAAACAAAAGAAAGGGGGGGTAGGGATAGCTTTCCTGTAGTACTACTATGTATTTCTGAGTCCCATTTAATCCAGTTTCTTTCTAATTCATCTTCACAGTTTCTCATTTTTTAAGTAATTCTTTATTCTCTTCGTTATCTTCCAATTATTAATAGATGGTAGGTTTACGGCAACGATACGTATTATTGTATACAGATATTTATCCCTGTATATTTCTAATAGAATAATACCTAATACATATTGATTGGGTGTATGGGTTTCCTTAAGGAAAATGTATTGGTTATATTTATTTTCACTATCTCCCAAAACCTTTTCAATTTTGGGCATAAATAATGTGTAGAATAAATAATGTGCATAGAAAATGTGTGTATGATTGGCTTCCAATTCTGCACATTTCCTCCAGCATTCAGCACTGCCTGCTGGTCTATATTTTGATAACATTTTGGTTGTTACAGAAATCCTCATATTAATTTTCCAAGCAAAGTCTTTCCAATACTTGGATTGTGTCGTCTTAATTTTTTTTTTGCATGCTTCTTTCCAATAAGCATCCAAAATTGTTATTGACAATTCTTTTTCCCATTTCTCTTTGGTATTATCCTCTTTTACCTTAATTTCTTGCAACATTTTATAAAGTTTTGATATTTTACTCTTTTCACTATTTCTATTTTTGCTCACAAATTCCAGCAGCCCATGCATTATCTGTCCCTGGTCTCTCTGCTGTTTACAAACATTGAGAGTTAAAATAGTTTAACTAGCCGATCTACATAGACACTTTGTGTAATTGTGGAGATGTAGTTTACATTGGAAAGGTTTCTCTCCAGTGTGGATACGCTGGTGTCTCTCCAGGTCACCTGACCTACTGAAACTCCTATCACATTGTGTAGGGTGGAAAGGTTTCTCTCCAGTGTGGATAAGCTGATGTTTTTTCAGGTCACCTGGGGTATTGAAAATGTTGTTACAATGTTTACAGTAGGAAGGTTTTTTCTCTAGTATGGATACGCTGGTGTCTCTCGAGGGAACTTGACACATTGAAACTCTTGTCACAATGTTTACATTGGAAAGGTTTTCTCCAGATATGGACACGCTGATGACTCTTCAGGCTACTTGACTGACTGAAACATTTGTCACACCGATTACATTGAAAAGGTTTTTCTCCAGTGTGGATACGCTTATGTATCTTCAGGTAAGATGGCTTAATGAAACTCTTGTTACAATGTTCACATTGGAAAGGTTTTTCTCCAGTGTGGATATATTGGTGTCTCTTCAAGTTTTCAGACTGTGTGAAACTATTGTCGCAATGTTCACAGTGGAAAGGGTTTTCTTCAGTGTGGTGGATACGCTTATGTCTCTTCAGTTCAGATGGCGTAAAGAAACTCTTGTTACAATGTTTACAAGGGAAATAATTGTTTTCTTCAGTGTGGATACGCTTATGTCTCTTCAGGTCAGATGGCGTAATGAAACTCTTGTTACAATGTTTACAGTGGAAAGGTTTTTCTCCAGTGTGGATACGCTTATGTCTCTTCAGTTCAGATGACGTAATGAAACTCTTGTCGCAATGTTCACAGTGGAAACGTTTTTCTCCAGTGTGGACATACTGGTGTCTCTTCAAGTTTTCAGACCGTGTGAAACTATTGTCGCAATGTTCACAGTGGAAAGGTTTTTCTCCAGCGCGGACACCCGCAAATGTCTCCCCCCAATCATCACTGTCTTCAGTGACTTCAGTGTCAGATTCAAGCTCAACTTCAACTTCAGAGCAGTGTGAAGTGATGTCTTCATCAACTTCAGCTTTCACTGCTATTAATGTCAACATTGACCCAACAGGGTCCTCTGGTCTTTGCAGTAGCTCTTCCCGTTCCTCTTTAATCTTTGGAGGCTCTGGTTCCTCCTGGATCAGACTGGGGCTCCTCTCCTGTTTAGGAGAAACCTCCTCTTTACACACAACCATGTGCAGGATGGCTAGGAGCAGAAAAATAACATGATAGTCAACACTGGATTCTTAAAATGTAAATCATTTTTTCTATCTTCCATGTTCCATGTACAAAGCTATTACCTACTAAGACCGACCAAACAGTTACTAAATAAGAATCCGTCTGTGTCTGGGGATAATTTAACAAACCACTGTACCGATCAGCGTCAAAGTTCTTGTGCATGCTGCCAGTAGGCCAAGCAAGTATTTGTTTTACATCTAATAATCTGTAAGAAACTTAAACATGACCATGACTTGCAGCACAATGCACTAAAGTGCAGCCTGTAAGCTTTCTAGTTCAGTGCCTTCCACTGAAATCTAGAAATAGTTGAAGATAAACTTATTTGAATGTTGTTAACCACTTAAAGACCAGCTGAAATGGATTTTTGCAACCATATTTTAACCTAATTCCCAGTGAAACGGGCTGGGTGGCTCTGAGGCAATGTTTACAACAGTCACACAACGTACATAATGTGATTTAAAGTATGTGATCTAAACGTTACGTTGTACACTGTCACTGCAACAAGGCAGTGCCGAATCAAGTGTTACTGCACTATTTCTCACCTCAAATGTTTTTGGAAACCAAAAATGTACAATGTGGTGCAGTTTTTCTTTTGTATTGCATATTTAATGATGCCAGTATGCATATTGATTGAGTCATTGATTGATTGAATACTTTATTAGTCAAAGATGTGAATAGCACAGAGGTACAGTAAAAAGGGATAACACAAAAAGTCTTATAATATCCGGATATTATAATCGTCAGTTTTTGCAAAGATTATCGTATAGTTAAAATACGTACTGAGGTGTGGGTGGTCTTCAGGTTCCTCCTGTTTAATAGGAATGTCCCTGGATGAGTCTGGAGAGTTCATCTTCACCTGCAGTCTGGACTCCACACACTGGGTCTGAAATGAACAAATTGAATAATGACTTTAATACCAAAAAACAAAAAATGATATGATGAAAGGATGTCCTTTTCGGGGGGAAAAAAACAAAAGAATGATGTAATGATATGATGAAATGATGTTCTTCCCCTGTCTAATGTGCTGAAATTGCTAAATAAACACAAAGGTTAAAACAAAACAAAAACAAAACAAATTACTGGAGACCCAGCAGTGGTGTCAAAAATAACGATTTGAAGTCAACTTTCCAAAATATGAATCTTGGGTTCAAAGATTGTGGGATTTATATATTAGGGAAGCAATCAAGGTGAAAGTAGCTCATCTGTTTTTAATGTTTCTGCTGCTATGCATCCCATCTTGCTACAATAATTGAGGCCCGGACCGGCAGCCTATATTTCTGCGTACGGACTACTAGTTTAGAGCTAAGCAGTTGTCCAATTCTCTCCCAACTTGCTAAAAAAAATCTCTCATGGTTCTGGCTTGGCAACCATCTTCTTTTCCACCTTCGCGTACATTGCACGGTGTACAGTTTATATGAAACGCCATTATTATGCAATAATATTCCAGAAGAACCGGAAGTGGTCTGACGTCACTTGACGTCAGACCAAGTGGGAAGTGAGTAAAATCTTCAACATATTTTTTACGACCATAGCCTCAGAACTGGTTGAAAAACTACCCCCTCACTCTGGGAGCTACGGTAAAGAGTATGTTGACTCATTTTACGAAAAACAAGGTGTACGCAAAGATGATTTTAAACTCTTCCCTTTGACAACAGATGAGGTGTTTAAAAAATGTAGTGCACTTCAACAACACAAAGCCACAGGACTCGACAATATCCCCTCCAAATTTCTAAAAGACTCAGCCGCCTCCATTGCTCCAATCATTACCCACATAATAAACCTCTCCATCATACAGGGACGGGTCCCTAACGACTTCAAGAAAGCAAGGGTGACCCCTCTGTACAAAAAAGGAAACCAATTAGACCCTGGCAACTACCGCCCTATTTCTATTATTAGCTCTATCTCGAAAGTCATGGAAAAAACTGTCTATGAACAGGTTGATAAATATCTTGCTGAGAAAAATCTAATTCCAATCTGGTTTCAGAACAAACCACTCCACTGACACATGCCTTCTCTATTTGAACTACTCTATCAAACAAGATGTTTGCAACATGGCAAATATTGCGGCATGGTCATGCTGGACCTCCAGAAGGCCTTTGACACCTTTAATTACCCAATTATGATCAATAAGCTCAAAGCAATAGGTTTTGATGATACGTCGGTGAGCTGGATGAGATCCTACCTGGAAGGGAGGGAGCAAGTGGTGGAAGTAAACGGCACCCGGTCCCCTCCCCTCCCAATGACTTGTGGTGTTCCGCAAGATAGTATACTAGGACCTTTACTGATCCTGATATATGTGAACGATATGTCTTCAGCTTGCGTCTGCAAACTGTTCCTGTTCGCAGATGACTCTGCTCTGCTGGACAGGGACAGGCTGCAGGTTGAGAAAACTCTCAGCTCTAAACTCAACAAGATCTGTATCTGGCTCTCCGGCAACAAACTATCATTACACCTGGGTAAAACTGAATCCATCCTCTTTAGGTCCAGTTCTAACCTTAGCAAGGCCGAGAGTTTCACAATCAAAGTGGGTGATGATGTTATCACAAGAAAGGAGCAAATCACCTACCTGGGTTCCATCTTGGAGGCAAACCTCTCCGGTAACAAAAACGCCGAAAGAGTGATCAAAAAGGTCAACCAAAGAATACGCTTTTTGTATAGGATTGGACGTCTAGTCAGTAAGAATACTCTGAAGATTCTTGCAGGGGCCCTCATACAAGGTTATTATGATTATGCATGCACTTCATGGTATCACAACACCTCCAAGGCCTTAAAAACAAGGCTCCAAACATTCCAAAATAAACTTGTAAGGCTACTTCTTGGCCTCAATCCCAAAACCCATCTAACCCCTGCTCATTTTGCTAGGATTGGATAGCTTAGGGTTGAGGACAGAGTACAGCAACTTGCTATGGGCCTGGTCTTCAAGATACACCACAACATTGGGATCCCCCTGTATTTGTCAAAATACTTCCAAAATGTTAATGAAGTCCACGATCATAACACCAGAGGCAGCTCCACGAATCATGTTCAACCCAGATTTGGCTCAGCAAAGGGAATGAACTCGTTCTCATGCTATTCATCAGAAATGTGGAATGCCCTACCAAAAGGAGTAAAGGAGTGTAAAACCCTACTCACTTTCAAAACTGCCCTAAAGATACACCTTCATGAGGCTGCAATTCGTAAATGCCCCTGTCTAAGTCTTAACCTACCCCCCCCCCCTTTTTCTTTTTCTTCTCTTGTACATATTTTTCACTCTTCATACCAGTAACCTGTAAACTGATTGTATGACATTCTGTATAGTAGTGTGTATATCTGTCTGTCTCTTATATGTCATCATGATTTGTGTGCATGGGGGTCTCATCTTAAACAAGCTCAGTGCTTAATGAGTCGTCCAGTTTAGTAGACCTTGTATTGTGAATTTGTACTTCCATGTACTGTTGTTCTCATGTCTTACTAAATAAAGTACATCAATCAATCCATCAAAACTTACGTCACAAATTTGGAGAACAGATCTACAAGCCAACAACATGTTGTGTCTCGACACGTTGTTGCCTTGAAGATCTCACCTCTTGAAAGCAAGCCCAAATAAGCAACTACACTTCAGTAACAAGCCCAAACAAAAGCAGCCCGCAACTATGAATATCTAAAAGCGACGTTACAGGAAAATAAGCCCAATGTCGCTTATAATAAGCAGACCTGGCAACACTGATTGCCGCACACACACACACACACACACTTTCAAATCAATGGCAGTTTAACTTTAAGGTCTAATATCATGTGCAAACATATGGTGGACATGGAACAATAACATCACAGACACAACTTCAGGTTTCACCATGCTCTGTTGTTCTCTAAACACACCAGCCATGGGACCACGCAATAAACATCACTGGACTTTCACACAAGCGACGCCACGCGAAAACGCCTGCCTCGAGCAACAGCCGATTATTTAATTGCGTTTCCTTATTTCCTTTACTTGCTAAGATATTGCGCTCCTTAACTTGCTTATTCAGTGTGTGTGTGTGTGTGTGTGAGTGTGAGTGTGTGTGTGTGTGTGTTAGCCTTAAGGAGAACTCCTTCTAATCTAGGCTATGGACCAGTAACCTCGCATCACCAGTCTTTCCACCTCGGAGGAAAGCCTGGTGTCTGTTACTAAAGACCCATATGATCCGGTCTAGGCCACGCCTACTGAAAAAAAGAAAGAAAAAAGAATCCTGTTTCCGGATTCTGCCCATCCGGTTTTGCGGTGCCGCTTTGTTTTGGTTCCCCAATCCCTATTTAAATGGAATAGAATTTCCCCGTGGGATAATACAGACGCTAAATAGTCTCCGGATAGTGCACGCACATTTACATTTTAAAAAATAAGCGAAACTATGCCGCATCAACGATTTTATTATCGGACCTATTTTGGGGTGAGACGTGTTTCCGGTTCTGCCCATCCGGCCACTTTTTATTTTTTTAACTTCTGCTCCCGACCGGATCATATACCCGAAAAGGAATGGTGCCCAGGCTAATGGACCAGAGCTAGAGGTTAGCCTCCTCTACTTTTAGCATTTAGCTCCCCTTCTGTAAGTATGTGAATAAATGCATATGTTAAATGTAGGTTCTAATGAGTTGTCGGTTAACAACATGGTGTAAAATGATCATGAGGTTCCACAACACATTCCAACAACAACAACAACAACAACAACACATCTGCTCTTGCAAAGCCTTGGATGAAGACGGTCATATATATAGCTCTTGCTTGCTAACACTAGCTTTAGCAGCTATGCTAACACTAGCGTTAGCAGCTATGCTAACACTAGCGTTAGCAGCTATGCTAACACTAGCGTTAGCAGCTATGCTAACACTAGCGTTAGCAGCTATGCTAACACTAGCCCAGACACATGACTGTCAGCTTGTGACAGATACATCATGAGCGTCATGTGAACCATGGCTATGCTAACACACTCTCCTAAGACCTATTGTTATCTTATCTTATTGTGTGAGCTACAATATAAACGTTGTTATTAAGTGACACAAGAGGAATCTGACCTGAAATAAGGAGAACGTTCAACTATGAACGCAGCTGCTGCCGTGGGAGACTGCCAGTGTTGCCACAACTTGTCAGGTTTTGTGAGAGAAATAAGCAACCAGGTCTGGGGAAACAAAACCAAAAGAAGCGACTATGAGCACACAAGGCGTCGCGATGCGTTGTGAGCTTGTAGATCTGCTATTTTCAAAACATCTTGAAATAAAATGTCAATACTTGGAAGATAATTTTTTGAAACATTCTAACAACACAAATCTGGTGTATATCCGTCTGTCTCTTATATGTCATCATGATTTGTGTGCATCATTGCATGGGGATCTCATCTTAAACAAGCTCAGTGCTTAATAAGTCTTTCAGTTTAGTAGACCTTGTATTGTGAATTTGTACTTCCATGTACTGTTGTTCTCATGTCTTACTAAATAAAGTACATCAATCAATCAATGGTAGGCCTATGGGCATAAAACAGATGGGGGTATCCCAGTTAGGGACAAATACATATTAATTTGGGGGTCCATGACATGAAAGTATTTGAGAACTACTCGTTAAAATATTTCTTAAATTTTTAGTCTAGTTTAAGTCCAAATAAGCAACTACACTTTAGAAACAAGCCAAAAAAAACGCAACTCGCAACTTCACAGAAGAATAAGCCCAAAATCGCTTATAATAAGCGGACATGGCAACACTGAGTGCTGCCCATTGTCTGGCCTAACACCCTACAGGGGTTTCTAAACTTTTTCAGCTCGAGACCTGGAAGAGAAATTACATTTAGTGTCTCCCCGCCGGGGCCACAAACAACAATACACAAGAACAAAGCTCTATTTGCTCTATATTCAGTGGTGTAAAGTAACTAAGTAGCCTACATGTACACAATTTTGAGGTATTTTTACTTTAATGGAGTATTTCCAGTTTTCAGTAGCTTTACTTCTACTCCAGTACATCTCAGGCAAATATATTGTACTTTTACTCCACTACAATTATTTGAAAACTTTAGTTACTAGTTACTTTCATTGTAGATTTTGATCATTTCAAAAAACATAGGCCTACGTTAACCACTTCAACCCTATACGTTTCGGCCATTTGAAAATAGCAGATACAAGCTCACAATGCGTTGATTGATTGATTGATTGATTGATTGATTGATGTACTTTATTTAGTAAGACATGAGAATAACCGTACATGGAAGTACAAATTCACAATACAAGGTTTACTAAACTGGAAGACTTATTAAGCCCTGAGCTTGTTTAAGATGAGATCCCCATACACACAAATCATGATCACGTTGCGATGCCACATGTTGTGAGCACGCTATTTTCAAAAGATTTTCATACAATTTATAAATTTGAAAACTTGAAAAAACGTGAAATGGGACATTCTGCATAATGAGTAGGCTACTTTCTACTTTTGGTACTTTAAGTACATTTTGATACCAATACCTTTGTACTTTTACTCAAGTAATTTTTGAATTACAGACTTTTACTTGTAACCGAGTATTTCTACCTTGCAGTATTGATACTTTTACTTAAGTAAACATCACTGCTACTATTGTACAAGTTCATCATTTGTTGTTTTCGGGAAAGGGAAGGACAGAGTAGCCTTGATAAGAGTAAGCTGCGTTCACAACAAAAGAAACCGAACAATGAATCAGCTTTTATTTTCAATGTTATCTCTATGCAAATCAGATTTTTACATTTTTGGTGAGCTTTTAAAAGCTTAAATAAGAACCCAGAGAACCCAGACCTCATCCTTGAAGCTGCTTTTTTTGTGTTCAGCTTCCTTTGGTGTGAACGCAGCATTAGACTGTCAACATATTATGACCAGTTTGAGGCTAGATAGAGAAGAGCAAGGAAACGACAGAAACAGGTCACCGTCATATAATCAAATGATAATAATCACAGATGGACATAACTACCACCCACACATCTCAGAGCTCCCTTGGTAGGCCTACAAATGTGTACATTTTAAGATGAGAATACAAGCCTGTCTGATATGTATTTGCCAATACAGAGAGCACAGAGCAGCAAAGAAGGCATTTATTGTCATAAACCAACATTGTGTTGTTTCTGTTTAACCACCAGGTGTCACCATCGCATTGAAGACCTAGCAAAATGTAGTTCCCTGGTTGTCCTCATAACACACACACACACACACACACACACACACACGCACATACACACACACACACACACACACACACACACACACACACACACACACACACACACACACACACACACACACACACACACACACACACACACACACACACACACACACACACATCTTTCAATTCCTATTATGTATATATGTGGAACGTTGTGAGATTGTAGATCGGCTATTTGAACTATTTTAAAATGTTGCTCAAAAGATATTGCCCTCAACCAGGGCAGGAATTTCAGGGAGGCCACGAAGGCCATGGCCGTCGTTGCCCCTCAGTTTGGCCTTGTGTGCCCTCAAAAAATGGCATGCCCTGAGGCCAGAGTGGCCTTAATGTCCCAGCTGACTGTTCCACTTTCTCCTCTGTCTCTTTCTTGTCATGTAGACACCAGTGTCTCTTTCTTGTCATGTAGACACCAGTGTCTCTTTCTTGTCATGTAGACACCAGTGTCTCTTTCTTGTCATGTAGACACCAGTGTCTCTTTCTTGTCATGTAGACACCAGTGTCTCTTTATTGTCATGTAGACACCAGTGTCTCTTTCTTGTCATGTAGACACCAGTGTCTCTTTCTTGTCATGTAGACACCAGTGTCTCTTTCTTGTCATGTAGACACCAGTGTCTCTTTATTGTCATGTAGACACCAGTGTCTCTTTATTGTCATGTAGACACCAGTGTCTCTTTATTGGACCCTGTTTGAAACAAGCCATTAGGCTTTCATGGGTTTTTCAATCCTATTTCGTTTAGTAAATAAAGTATTCAATCAATTAATCAATCAACACATTCCCTGCCATTGATGCAGATCTACGTCATTTAAAGCATTATTCTTTTATATTACACTAGAGGGCGCTCTTCCCCAACCTATGAATGATCCCTTGACTCTGAGAGAATGATAGAAGCAGAAATAACGTCATCCCAAAAGTATAATTGAATAAATGTATGCATAACATAACAAAATGCATTGAGTATTAGTCGATTAATGTATTAAATTCATTATCAATGTTTTTTTGTAATTGATTAAATCGATTAGTTAACTAATTGACAATTAACTAACTAAATTAACTAACTGTTGCACACTCCTAGATGCTGTTACTGTATATAAACATGGACAGTACCGAGACTAACAGTGGGGGGCAGCAATACGCTAATTGTCGTCTCTAGACAAAAAGAAGAACATACCCACAATGCAGTTGTGAAAACAACAATGTGTGTGTGTGTGTGTGTGTGTGTGTGTGTGTGTGTGTGTGTGTGTGTGTGTGTGTGTGTGTGTGTGTGTGTGTGTGTGTGTGTGTGTGTGTGTGTGTGTGTGTGTGTGTGTGTGTGTGTGTGTGTGTGTGTGTGTGTGTGTGTGTGTGTGTGTGTCAAGTCCCCAGAACCCAGTGGTTTCATTGAAGCACAATTTCCCATTTCACAAGTTTTCAAATGTATAAATTGTATGAAAATCTTTTGCAAATAGCAAGCTCACAATGTGTGATTATGTGGCATTGCAAAGAATTGTGAGCTTGTAGATCTGCTATTTTCAAATGGCCGAAATGTATAGGGTTGAAGTGGATAAGACTATGTTTTTTTAAATAATCAAAATCTACAAAGAAAGTTTTCAAATAATTGTAGCGGAGTAAAACAAAGCAGCCTACAATTTGCCTCTGAGATGTAGTGGAGTAGAAGTAAAACTACTGAAAACTGGAAATACTCCAGTAAAGTAAAAAAAATACCTCAAAATTGTACTGAGTACATGTACTTAGTTACTTTACACCACTATAATTGAGCAAATAGAGCTTTGTTCTTGTGTGTTTTTGTTTGTGGCCCCGGCGGGGAGACACTAAATGTAATTTCTCTTCCAGGTCTCGAGCTGAAAAAGTTTTGCAGACAATGGGTAGCAGTCAGTGTTGCCATGTCCGCTTATTATAAGCGACTTTGTTTTTTTGGGGGCTTGTTTCTAAAGTGTAGTTGCTTATTTGTAACCTGACTCCGTCAAATGGAAGAAGCTTGCGACACCGGAGGGAGGGGGGTTTACCAGGCTAGCTTATTTGGGCTTCTTTCATTTTTTATTTTTTATTTTAACAAGTAGTTCTCAAATACTTTCATGTCATGGACCTCCAAATTAATATATATTTGTCCCTAACCGGGTTACCGGCCCCATCTGTTTTGTGCCCGTAGGCCTTCCAGATTTGTGTTGTTAGAATGTTTAAAAAAATAATCTTCCAAGTATTCACATTTTATTTCAAGATGCTTTGAAAATAGCAGATCTACAAGCTCACAACGCAACACGAGTCACGACGCCTTGTGTGCTCATGTAGTCACTTCTTTTGGTTTTGTTTCCCCAGACCTGGTTGCTTATTTCTCTCACAAAACCTGACAAGTCATGGCAACACTGGCAGTCTCCCACGGCAGCAGCTGCGTTCATAGTTGAACGTTCTCCTTATTTCAGGTCAGATTCCTCTTGTGTCACTTAATAACAACGTTTATATTGTAGCTCACACAATAAGATAAGATAACAATAGGTCTTAGGAGAGTGTGTTAGCATAGCCATGGTTCACATGACGCTCGTTAAGCTGACAGTCATGTTTCTGGACTAGTGTTAGCATAGCTGCTAACACTAGTGTTAGCATAGCTGCTAACGCTAGTCCTAGTAAGAGCCATACGACCGTCTTCATCCAAGGCTTTGCCAGAGCAGATGTGTTGTTGTTGTTTTTGTTGTTGGAATGTGTTGTGGAACCTCATGATCATTTTACACCATGTTAACCGACGGCTAATTTAGAACGCATGCATGTTTTCACATTTACAGAAGGGGAGCTAAATGCTAAAAGTAGAGGAGGCTAACCACCATGAATTGAGAACAAAGGACCCTAATGGAAACACGCCATAGGTTTTCTTGTGTTTTAAATCCTCTTAGCAGACCTTGTATTGAACTGGACTTTCCTGTGCTTTTTAAAGTATTCAATCAATCAATTAATACCGGCTGAATACCAAAGACAAATTGTGTGTGTGTGTGTGTGTGTGTGTGTGTGTGTGTTCTCTATGGCAGTGGTTCTCAACTTGTGGGTCAGGACCCAGGGGTTCTCCATATGATTTTGGTGGGTCCCCAGATGATAGTGAAGTGACAATTTAAGGACTTTTAAGACCTTTTTTATACCAAAAAGACCATTACTGTATCAAAAGTAATCAACAAACTACTATAAAAACTGGTCAAACATTGATTGATTGAATATTGTATTGGGCATAAAAATGTAAACGGCACAATTACATTTATAATACTTTGTCTAAAAGGTCCTCGCGGTCTTGTTTCCATTGGGGTCCTTGGAATTCAATTCATAGACATGTGTATATATATAGTAGCAACCAAACAGTTCAAAATCAACACAATAATACAGAATACAAATACATTTAAAAAATGTAGAAACAAAAACCAAAAATGCAGAGAAAAATTTTAAACACATATGTACAAAAGGGGGGGGGGTGGTCGTCTGTGTAACGGGAAAATGGTTCTACCTCCTCTTTTGGCCTCCTGAAAGGTGGTTTTTAAGGCTGTTTTAAATGAGCCCAGCGAACTGCATTTTTTGAGGGATGGGGTTAGACTATTCCAATCCTGGGTGGCAGTGCTGTAGAAGGAGAATTTGCCCATGATTGTCTTAAGGGTGGGTGGTACCAAATTGTTGTTTACGCTCCCTCTAGTTTCGTGACTGTGGGTGTCACTAACCTTTTTGAGGTATTTACTCGGATATGCGGGAATAGGGGGCATATCGGGCAAATTTGCGTTTACAATTTTGAAGACTAATTTTTAGTTTAACCCTGTCTTCCACCCTGAGCCAGCCTAGGCTGGCAAAATGGGTGAGAGAAAGGTAGGTAATGGGCCCCAGTCCGAGGAGTAGCCGAATCAGTTTGTTTTGGGAGTTTTGAAGCTTAGTCTTAGTTCAAACCTCCCAAAACAAACTGATTGGATCAAATTGTCAAATATTAAGAAAGAGGCAAACATTGGGAAAATGTACTAGATCGGCCATTTTCACAATATTTATCTGTGGAACCGAGCCAGACTAAATGTAATGCCTAAACTCCTACATTCAAGTGCTTGTCAGGATGGGGGGTCCCCACTTCAAATTAGGGGTCCCTTTCTTTTTTTTCCTATGGAAATACCAAAACGATAGAACTTGCACGAAAACAAATTTCACCCACTTTTTTTTTACTTCTGATGTGACAATAATAAAGCTGATTCTGAAGGTTGAGAACCAGGTTGTTCTATCTATGGGAACCTCCGTGATCTACTCCTTCTGTGTGTGCGTATGTGTGTGTGTGTCTTGGCTGATGTAGCGTTTTGTAGTATAGCAGTAACCCCATTTGGAACCTCTCCCTCCGCTACCGCTCCGAGATGAGGTCCCACATTTTTTTTATATTTTCCACTTTGCTTATTTCTTACCCTTTTCCGCAAATCGTATCCAAAAAGTAAAGGTTTTTTTGCACTGCTCTCAGATGTTTTAACTTCTAGCGGCAAAGAAAGAAAAAAAATCGCTTAAAATGTGAGCCTGTGGCCATGTTTTCCCAATGCAATCTTACTGGAGCAGTACTGCGCATGCGGACAGGGGTCGACTGGCCACAGGCTGACATTTTAAGCGATTTAAACACTTGTTTCAACCCGACAGATAGATTTTTCTTTTCAGATCATACATCTGAAAAAGGTTTTGCAAAAATCGGCCTCCTGGTGGTTAAACAGGCCAATCTGAACAAATTGGGGCAGAGGTTCTGCTCTAGTGTCCAGGGAGTGTGTGTGTGCACAGTTTTGCTGCAATTGGGCCAACTGTGCCGGAGATTAGCTGTGCGCAGACGGACACATGGACGGACGGACAGGGTGCAAAACAGTCTCCTTCGGCCTGGCGGAGACAATGAGATAGGATATAACGGTAATGGTAGTTATACAAAAAATAAATATTGAAACACATTCAAATAAAAAAATGCCAGAAACAATTAGAAAGTGGTCAGGTATGCACATCCTTAGTCTGGATGATTGTTTCTGGTCATATGGCCTTTTCCACTGTACACAGTGCCAACTATGACTGCATGCAGCTTCTTCCAACAGTTAAGGTCCTTTCACACGGCAAAAGGCCAACGCGCCTATGTAATTCATTTTCAATGAGAGGCGGGCGATTATTTGGGACGCGCGGAGAAGTTGAGGGGCGGTGAGGCAGGCGGGCGCGTGAAATTCTCGCGCGCGTGCTCGGCAAGAGCTGGGTTGTGGTGAGATTTTATTTTCACCGCGCCGCGCAGGAGGAAAAAAACAACAATGATCGCGCTGATCCGAGCGGTACCGCCCACGTGAACCGCTTGCCGTGTGTTACGACCTTTGTAAATACTCATAGTTGCGGGTTGCTATTGTTTGGGCTTGTTACTGAAGTGTAGTTGCTTATCCCATTGAGACCTGAAGCCGATTCTACATGTCTCCTAAATCTCAACAGTTTTCTGAAAAACCTATGTTTCTATATCAGTGGTTCTCAATCTTTTTCACGTCAAGAACCCCCAAAATTATATGAATTTGGCCGCAGACCCCATCAAAGTATTTTGTTCCAGGGACCCCCCAGAAGCAAATATTTGAGTTAAAATGTTCGCTTTAAAAATACATATATTCAAAGATTTGCACACATTTTCACGATTTTTCAAAAATAGCAGATCTACAAGCTCATAGCGCGGCACCGAGTGCCGCGCTATGAGCTTGTAGATCTGCTATTTTTGAATAGCCAAAAGTGTAAAATAATGCTTTTTTAGCTCAAACAAAAAAATGACACAGTTCCAGGTCTTAATGGGTTATTTGGGCTTGCTTTCAAGAGGTGAGATCTTCAAGGCAACAACGTGTCGAGGCGCAACGCGTTGTTAGCTTGTAGATTTGTTCTCCCAATTTGTGACGTAAATGATGTCGGACCACTTCCGCTGCTTCTGGAATATTATTGCATAATAATGGACTTTCATATAAACAGTACATCGTGCAATGTACTCGAAGGTGGAAAAGAAGATGGTTGCCAAGCCAGAGCCATGAGCGATTTTTGTAGCAAATTGGGAGAGAATTGGACAACTGCTTGGCTCTAATCTAGTAGTCCGTACGCACAAATACAGTCTGCCGGACGAGGCTTCAATTATTGTAGCAAGATGGGATGTATAGCAGCAGAAACATTAAGAACAGATGGGTTACCTACCCCTTATTTACTTAAGACCATTGTTTGCATTACAGGAGTCCGTCTTTTGATGCATTTATTTCCTTGTGTAATCTTAAACTAAGTGTGATTGCTTCTCTAATATATAAATCCCACAATCTTTGAACCCAAGATTCATATTTTTGAAAGTTGACTTAGGCTATTTTGCCTGCAAATCGTTATTTTTTACACCACTGCTGGGTCTCCAGTAATTAAAGTCATTATTCAATTTGTTCATTTCAGACCCAGTGTGTGTCTGAAGTCCAGACTGCAGGTGAAGATGAACTCTCCAGACTCATCCAGGGACATTTCTATTAAACAGGAGGAACCTGAAGACCACCCACACCTCAGTATGTATTTTAACTATACGATTATCTTGGCAAAAAATATGACAATTATAATATCCGGATATTATAGGATATTATAATTGTCCAGGACTTTTTGTGTTATCCTTTTGGCCTAAATGTTTTACTGTACCTCTGCGCTATTACATTTTGTTTTACTAATAAAGTATTATTCAATCAATCAATGACTAAATCAATATGCATAGGCATCATTAAATATGCAATACAAAAGAAAACTGCACCACATTGTACATTTTTGGTTTCCAAAAACATTTGAGGTGAGAAATAGTGCACTAACACTTGATTCGGCACTGCCTTGTTGCAGTGACAGTGTACAACGTAACGTTTAGATCACATACTTTAAATTACATTATGTACGCTGTGTGACTGTTGTAAACATTGCCTCAGAGCCACCCAGCCCTTTTCATTGGGAATTAGGTTAAAATATGGTTGCAAAAAGCCATTTCAGCTGGTCTTTAAGTGGTTAACAACATTCAAATAAGTATATCTTCAACTATTTCTAGATTTCAGTGCATGGCACTGAACTAGAAAGCTTACAGGCTGCACTTTAGTACATTGTGCTGCAAGTCATGGTCATGTTTCAGTCTCTTACAGATTAGTAGATGTTCTTGGCCTACTGGCAGCATATACAAGAACTTAGGCGCTGATCGGTACAGTGGTTTGTTAAATTAGCCCCAGACACAGATGGATTCTTATTTAATAACTGTTTGGTCAGTCTTAGTAGGTAATAGCTTTGTACATGGAACATAGAAGATAGAAAAATAGATTTACATTTTAAGAATCCAGTGTTGACTATCATGTTATTTTTCTGCTCCTAGCCATCCTGCACATGGTTGTGTGTAAAGAGGAGGTTTCTCCTAAACAGGAGAGGAGCCCCAGTCTGCTCCAGGAGGAACCAGAGCCTCCAAAGATTAAAGAGGAACAGGAAGAGCTACTTCAAAGACCAGAGGACCCTGTTGGGTCAATGTTGACATTACTAGCAGTGAAAGCTGAAGTTGATGAAGACATCACTTCACACTGCTCTGAAGTTAAAGTTAAGCTTGAATCTGACACTGAAGTCACTGAAGACAGTGATGATTGGGGGGAGAAAAGTGGGGGTGTCAACACTGGAGAAAAAACTGTCCAGTGTAACAAGAGTTTCAGCCGTTCATATTTCAAGACACACCAGCGTGTCCATGCTGGAGGTGCACTAGGGACACCTTTCCGATGTGAACATTGCGACAAAGGTTTCACACGGTCAGATTACTTGAAGAGACACCAGTATGTCCACAATGGAGAAAAACCTTTCCACTGTGAACATTGCGAGAAGGGTTTTATTACGCCATGTGGACTGAAGATACACCAGCGTATCCACACTGGAGAAAAGCCTTTCCACTGTAAACATTGTGACAAGAGTTTCAGCCAGTCAAGTACCCTGAAGAGTCATCAACATATCCATACTGGAGAAAAACCTTTCCACTGTAAACATTGTGGCAAGAGTTTCAATCAGTCAGGTAACCTCCACATACACCAACGTATCCACACTGGAGAAAAACCTTTTCACTGTAATCAGTGTAGCAAATGTTTCACTGACTCAGGTTCCCTCAAGAAACACCAGCGTATCCACACTGGAAAAAAACGTTTTCACTGTGAGCAGTGTGGACAATGTTTCAGGGAGTTAAGTCACCTGAAGAATCATCAGCGTATCCATACTGGAGAAAAACCTTTCCACTGTAAACATTGTGATAAGAGTTTCAGTGATTCAAGTTCCCTCAAGAATCATCAGCGTATCCATACTGGAGAAAAACCTTTCCACTGTAAACATTGTGGCAAGAGTTTCAATGTATCAAGTTCCCTCAAGAGACACGAGCGTATCCATACTGGAGAAAAACCTTTCCATTGTAAACAATGTGACAAGAGTTTCAGTGATTCAGGTAACCTAAAAAAACACCAGCCTATCCACTCTAGAGAAAAACCTTTTAACAAATGTTTCACTGACTCAGGTTCCCTCAAGAATCATCAGCGTATCCACACTGGAGAAAAACCTTTCCATTGTAAACATTGTGACAAGAGTTTCAGTGATTCAGGTAACCTAAAAAAACACCAGCTTATCCACACTGGAGGAAAATCTTTCCACTGTAAACAATGTGAAAGGAGCTTCTGGAAGTCAGGTGACCTGGAGAGACACCAGCGTGTCCACACTGGAGATAAACCTTTCCACTGTAAGCTACATCTCCACGATTACACAGCGTGCCTATGTGGTAAGGCTGCAACAACTGATCGATTAAACGATTTAAAATCGATTACCAAATTTGTTGCCAACGAATTTGATACGAATCGCGTTCTTTTTGTTTTACCAACAGCGGCTATTTATCCAGTTTAATACTGTTTTGTAAAAGCACTAGCCGTAGCTAAAACTATGGAATGAAACTTCTCGCCTCCCTCCGAATCTGACGCATGCACAATAACGACCGCGAAGAAAAATGAAAACAACAATGGCGGCCCCTGTGCAATTTACTGAGAGTGTTTCACCCACAACGTCGTAAAGAAAAGTATGTATTATGTGTGTATATGTATTTAATAGGTAGTAGCCTTATCAGCAGATGAGCAAAATTGTATAACATGTACTTTTTAATTAATTATTCATCTGTATTGTCGTTATTGTTAGATAGAACATGGCTAAAACAACGTAAAATCTAAATTATAAGGTAATTGCTAAATAAGTGCGATAATCTGATTAATCGTTCGAATAATCGCCCGATTCATTGATTATTGAACTAATTGTTATTTATATATATATAAATAATAATGATATTGTATAATCTCAATGTTTGTAAACAGCACAGAGACCAGGGACAGATAATGCATGGGCTACTGGAATTTGTGAGCAAAAATAGAAATAGTGAAAAGAGTAAAATATCAAAACTTCTGCAAGAAATTAAGGTAAAAGAGGATAATACCAAAGAGAAATGGGAAAAATAATTATCAATAACAAATTTGGGAGATTATTGGAAAGAAGCATACAAAACATTTTAAGGCGACACAATCCAAGTATTGCAAATAATTTGCTTGGAAGATTAATATGAGGATTTTTTTAACACCCAAAATGTTATCAAAATATAGACCAGCAGGCAGTGCTGAATGCTGGAGGAAATGTCCAGAAACTGGAAGCCAATCATACACACATTTTCTGTTTATGCCCAAAAAGTTAAAAGGTTTTGGGAGATACAGTAGTAAAAAGAAATATAACCAATGCACTTTCCTTAAGGTAACCCATACACCCAATCAATATTTGATTAGGTATTATTCCATTAGAAATATACAGGGATAAATATCTGTATACAATATTACGTAATCGCTGCTTTAACAAATCACACGGAAATGGTTGGATGTAAACCCACCATCTATTAATAATTGGAAGATAACAAAGAGATGGAAAGAATTACTTAAAAAATTTGAAACCGTGAAGATGAATTAGAAAGAAACTGGATTAAATGGGACTCAGAAATACATAGTAGTACTACAGGAAAGCTATCCCTATCCCCCTCCCTTTTATTTTGTTTTATTTATTGCACCTCCCCTTTTATTTTTTTGTATTATTAATTTATGTTTGTATATGTAATTAAAACAAATAAAAAATGATGCAGGATGAATTAAACAAGTAAAGAGAACTTGTAAGATAATTAAATGAAATCAATAACATGTACAAACCTGCAATAAAGTAAAAAAAAAAAAATGTTTGTAAACAAATAAATGGTGAATATTGTAGCTGATAAATGTGTTCTCTCTCTTTTAATATTGGATGACATTTGTAACCCACCTGAAAATGTATTTTCTGTTTGCTAAAGAGCAAGGAGAGACGGGGACAGCACTGTTACTTAATATAGCAATGAATACTTTAAGAATATACTGTAGGTCTTTAACTTTAACAAAACCCTTTTGTTTAACAGCACCTTAAAGGGAGACTTACATCAAACATGGTTTATTCTGTCCAGTTTTACTTAACTAAGTAAAAGTCATAACTTAACCCCCCCTGTTTTTCTTCTCAAACCTTTTACTTTACATATTTTAGTTTTTCTTATTTTTCATTTTGTGACATTAAATGACAGACAGATATACACATACTGTCATTTAACACTATTATTGTAGCAACTACTTCTTCCCAATATTCAAAAAACATTTAGAAGTGGTGCTATGAGGCTGAGCTTCGGCAGGAACTGTGTGACGCGTTTCCAAGCAAAACCAGAAAACTTATTGCAGTTAAGGTCATTTATTTATGCAAAATAATATGGTCCAAAAAATGTTACTGAAAATTAGATAATGAACAGACACACAGCAGGAGCTAATCAGTCGATTACTGTGGGAAGTGGGACATCAAACCAAAGCGTGGGAAAAAACAAACAAAAATAAGATAGCAAGCAAAATATAAATTTTGGCCCCTACAATACCGGCCCCTAATTATTATGCAACAAGTAATAATTACACAATCGTAAGTGTTATTCAAAGCAATACGAAAGAAAGATTTTTTTACGCAAAGTCTTCTTTCTTCAAGAACGGTGTATAGTGTAGTGAGTGTAGTGAATCAGTATAGCAGTGGTCCTCAACAGGCGGACCGCGGGACACGACCGGACCGCGGGACACGACCGGACCGCGGGACACCTCTCTGTGGACCCTGGGGAAATTATAATAAAAAAAATTTTTTTTTTCTTTTTCTTTTTTTTTTACCCTAAAACCGAAATAAAGTAACAAAAACGGGGGGAAAAGTACCCGAATCCGCCAAAATTGAGCACCTGACACCCATATGGCTTTCTTAAGAAAAGATTTAACTGTCAAGCCTCGTGAAGCCATGTCTGCTGGGTTGTTAACAGAGTTAACATATCTCCACTGGTGTGCATGTGAGACTTTGACGATTGCAGCAACTCTGTTTGCCACAAACGTTTGAAATCTTGCAGTCTTGTTGTAAGAAGGTGGTGAGAGTCAGAGCCCGTACACAACCCTGGATGAATGGAGACATCCTAAATGCCATCAAACTCAGAAACAAAATGTACTCTGAGTTCAGGAAATGCAAAGATGTGCAACTACTTGAAAGATGCAGAAATCAACGAAATGTAGTAAACAAATTGGTCAAAACTGCCAAAAAGAATTTCTTAAATGAAAGCATTGAGGCAAACAAAAGCCACCCACAAAAGCTGTGGGAAGCGCTACAGAAATTGGGCTGCAACAACAAAATTCAAACCAAAGCTACAAACATCTGCATTATTTCAAGTGGCGTGCTCATTACCGACAAGCAAGCGGTAGCGAACTGTTTTAACAGCTTTTTTACCACCATTGCAACTCAGTTGGTAAGCAAACTTCCTCAGCATTCAGGTTTGTACGGCTCTGACCACATCCATGCTCACTATGTTAAACTAGGGGCTAAAAAATACTCTTTTTCATTCAAACCAGTAAATGCTGATGATGTGCAGAAAAAACTACTCGCCCTCCAGCCAAACAAGGCCAACGGCC
Organism: Gymnoscopelus braueri; assembly: GCF_963280865.1. Taxonomy (NCBI): domain Eukaryota; kingdom Metazoa; phylum Chordata; class Actinopteri; order Myctophiformes; family Myctophidae; genus Gymnoscopelus; species Gymnoscopelus braueri. Next base: position 55,597,517 of record NC_137610.1, read on the forward strand.
TTGACAATATCCCCACCAGATTCCTCAGAGACGCAGCTACTGCTATTGCCCCCATAGTAGCCCAAATCACAAACCTATCCATCAGCCAGTGTCACGTCCCACAGGATTTCAAGTTGTCAAGAGTAATCCCTCTGCATAAAAAAGGAAGCAAATTAGAACCTGGCAACTATAGGCCTGTTTCCATCCTTTGTTCCATCTCAAAGGTTGTAGAGCAATTAATTCAAGAACAAATCAACAGCTACCTCAGCGAGCATAAACTGTTGTTTGAATTCCAATCGGGCTTCAGAACCTCCCATTCCACTGACACATGCCTACTGTATCTGAACGTCTACATCAAACGTGAGGTAGACGCGGGCAAATACTGCGGCATGGTCATGTTGGACCTCCAAAAAGCGTTCGACACTGTAAACCACTCAATTTTACTTGATAAGCTGAGGGCGATTGGTTTTGACTGCACATCACTAAACTGGATGAGATCTTACCTGGAGGGAAGAGAACAAGTGGTTGACATCAACGGAACCATGTCCTCATCCCTCCCGGTGAGCTGTGGGGTTCCTCAGGGCAGCATTCTAGGGCCGTTACTGTTTCTTCTATACATTAACGACATGAGTGCTGCCTGTAACTGCAAATTGTTCCTGTTCGCTGTTCCCTGTTCGGCACTCCTGATCTCGGGAGAGGACAAGTTGCAAGTTGAGGAGGCGCTCAGCTCCGAACTCTCAAAAATCCGTACTTGGCTTACCGATAACAAACTGTCACTACACCTTGGGAAAACTGAATCCATTCTCTTTGGGACCAAACATTCCCTCAGACAGATGGATGTAAATGATTGGCCTTTGGCCACCTTTCAGGAGGCCAAAGGAGGAGGTAGTACCATTTTCCCGTTAGACAGCAGACCCTCCCCCCCCTGTTCTTGTACATTTTTTTTTTTCCCCCTCTTTTTTTTGTTGTTGTTGTTGTACATAGTGTTATTTTTTTTGCTGTTTATTTTGTAATGATATTTGAACTGTGGTGCCACTATATATGCCTATGAATTAAATACCAAGGCCCTCATTGGAAACAAGTCCGCAAGGACTTTTATGAATGGACCTGTTAGACAAAGTATTTTAAATGTAACTGTGCTGTTTTACATTTTTTTTGCCTAATAAAATATTCAATCAATCAATTCAATCAATCAATCAACGTAAAAGTTGTTCATGATGGTATTTATGGCCTGAGCAGTGAACTGGTTGACGTTGTCCTCAGCACATTTCCTAACGGAAAAGTTTGCGCAGCTGGGCGAGGAAGTTGCTCCAAATAGGTGTACGGTCATTCTGTATTCCACCATGTTCTGACTGTAGTCTCCATCTGGCCACCAGAGGAATCGTAACAAGTCACGATCTTCAGTTGGTACTTTCACCTGGTGAAACATTGCTTCTATGTCAGCAGCGATGACAACCGGTTCCTTACGGAATCTGGCCAAGACTCCAATCAAAGAACTGGTCAGGTCTGGCCCCTGTAAGAGCTGAGAGTTCAGTGAAACTCCTCGAAACGTCGCTCCACAGTCGAACACCACTCTGAGTTTTTTCTTTTGTGGATGAAAAACCCCGTGGTGTGGTAGATTCCATTTTCCTCCATCACTGCGTTCCAAGACTTCGTCCGGTACCTTCTCAGCGTAACCTTTAGATATCATGTCAGACACGAACTTGGTGTATTCAGAATGAAAAGAATGATCTATATTGAATCTTTTCTTCAAGTTCAGTGTGCGTTGTTCGGCAACACTTCTGTTGTCAGGCATGCATAGCTCCCTTTGCTTTAAAGGTAATCCAATACAATAATGGCCATCAACAAGTTTAGCAGATGTTGAGACTAAATTCACTGTTGGTCTTCTCTTGAATGTTCTTGGTCATCTCTGATGCACTCAGGAAAGTCGATCTTGAACTGCTGTTCCCACAGTTGATCAAGTTTCACAACTGATATCCGGTTGGCACTTATCACTGACTGCTCCTGAGCATCATCACTCTTTCCATCTAATGGCCCATTAACTGTCCAACCAAGTATGGTATTTACAGCGTACGGTCCATCTCCCACACTCCGGATGACATCTATTGGCTCCAGTGCTTTTGGTATGTCTGAGCCAATCAGCAGCTCTACCTCAGAGTCAAGTTCAGGTAAGTGAACATTCCTTAAATGAGGCCACTGATCGATGTCATTTTGCTGTGGGATGTTTCCTTTGTTCACAGGCATAGTCCTCTGTGTATATATGCCTGGAAGATTACAAAAGTCGCTGCTGTTCAGTCCAGCCACTTCTAGGCCTGAAACAATGTGTGTTTCAATAACCTTCCTCTGACCCATAGTTCTCAACAAGATATTCGATCTTCTTCCTTGAAGGTTGAGTTTAGCCATTAGCCCCACTGTACAGAACGATGCCGTGCTACCTGGGTCAAGGAATGCATATGTATGCACTGTTATGTTCCCTTTCCTGGCCTTTACCTGAACCGGCACTATTGCAAGCTTGCAGTTGTCTTCACCGGCCCCAGTAAGACCACTTGTCAGCACGGAAGCCATGGCTCTGTCTTTGGTGGTTTCCTTCCCTTCAGCTGGGTCTTTATTAAATTCCTTGGTTCTTTGGTAGATATGTAGCATTCTGGGATCTTCAAACTACAAACACTGCAACTGAGTCTCTTTTTGCAGTCTTTACTGATGTGTCCTTTGCACAAACAGCCAAAACATATTCCATTTTCTATTAGAAAAGTGAATTTCTCATTGTGTGTTTTTTCAATTGTGGACACAGTTCAAGAGCATGTCCACCTTCACAGAATAAACAGCTCTTCACAGTAAACTGACTTTCCTTTGTTCCTATTTCTTTTGCAGCCATCACAGTGGTTGCAAAGGTACTTCCTTTTGTTCTGGGAAGCGGTTGTGACCTGGACTTTCTTGTGTCCTTACTCACTGGAGTGTCTTTGATGTCACCAAAAATGGGATCCGTTATGATCTTGACTTGTTTTTCAAGAAAAACGACAATGTCCTTGAAGCTTGCTCTTCGGTCGTGTTTCTCCTGGAAATCACATACCACAGTTCTCCATTTATCTCTTAGTCGGTAGGGCACCTTCTTAATGATTATCAACAAATTAGAAGGCATATCAAGTTCATGCATGTAGTTGTCATCCTCCATGGAATTACAACATCCCCGTAGGAAGAGAGTGTATGCTTGCAGAGCTTTAGTGTCATCAGGTTTAATTGACGGCCATGAAAGAGCTTTCTCAATGAAGGCTGTAGCGATTTTATGCTCATTGCCAAAATGCTCTTTCAGTAGAGACTTAGCCTTCCTGTATCCTCTATCCGACATCATGTGTAGGCAACTCCTCACCTTGGTTGTCCTCGGGTGTACTGTTCCAGATAATAGAGACAATCTGTGGGATTTGAGTTATTGGTTTCAATGCTATGTTCGAATGATTTTAAGAAAGTGTGATATTGAAGTGGGTCACCATCAAAAATGTAAACTTCCTTCTTGGGCATAGAAGACAGACTCTGTTGTTGTACGAGTAAAGCAGTGATTTCGTTTTGTTTCTCCATGACAGAATATATATTATTGTTGTCTTGTTCAATTGGACCTGTGGTGCCCATCTGGCTTGCCAAGGGTGCTGCAGTGCGAGACCGGACGGCCGGAGCCACAGCTCCCCCGGTGGCAGTGACCACTGGCACTGATGCCCCAACAGCCATTGTTGTTGTGTTGGCTGTCAGTGAATGGACCGGAGCCACAGCGCCACCTGTGGTTGTTACAGTTGGTGCTGGCGCCTGCCTGGCAACACTGAGTTGTGAGGGGACCTATCCCAGTGTGGGTTGTGAATGTGGTGTGGAAACAGCTGCCTGCTGTCCCTTCTCAAAATATGACATCATTCCATCTGTCACTTTAGACTTAATAGAAACACCAGATCTCCTTGAACCTAGCACCTTCATTTTTGCTACATTAGCAGCCATGCTTGTATCCAGCTCCAGCTGCTCCTTTTGCCTTCTTAGTTGCTCATTTTGTCTTCTTAGCTGCTCCATGTCTCTCCTGGATCATTTTTTGCTGAACAATGAGAGCAGCCATTTCTGCCTCAGCTTTCAAACGTGCTGATGCTGTACTCGAAACTTTAGATCCTTTTGTTCTCTTGCTTATATTTGACGCACTGTCCTCATGTTGAATTGTTTCCTGTAGGTCAAATATTGCAGATGTTGCCTTATGTGACTTGGAAGGGTGCTGTTGAGCGTTAGTGTGTGGCATTTCATCCTGCTGCCCAGCATTAGTGTGTGGCATTTCATCCTGCTGCCCAGCATTAGTGTGTGGCATTTCATCCTGCTGCCCAGCATTAGTGTGTGGCATTTCCTCCTGCTGCCCAACAGGTAGCGCTCAATACAATGAGTGAATCATGTGCTGCTTTTGCACTTTCATATACATTTTTCAGTTTCTCCATTGTGCTTTGCACATCCTTTGCATTTTCATCATTTTTCATCAGCCCTTTCATTTCATTTGTGAGCACTTGAAGTTGTTTCACACATGAGTGGCGGTCTTTCTGCACCTTTTCAATTTTATTAGCCAGCGCTTTGGCCGTGAGCTTGACCGTCCTCCGTGACTCCTCCTCATCCATTTGTTCCAGATGCGTTTCCTTTTTGTCGCTCTTTGTGACGTTTATATCACTCATTTTGACATTTCCAACATGTACAATTCATCCAGAATACACAGCAGCAATTGAACATCACCCCAGATAATGCACATTCACCTTGGCAACTTTGGCAAGGCGATTTCCAATTCAACAGAGCAGCACAGAGTGGAACAAGCGCAGCAGCGCCGTATAAGGAGCGCCCATATATGGAGCGCAGCAGCCAAACCCAGTCCGACCCTCACGCAATCCTCGCTGCCAGCCAGCGCGCACAACAGCCACAACCAACAACAACAGTCCCCAATGGACAAGCGGCAGCACTTCCAACTGTGTTCAAACAATGAACAACAAATACACAGAAGGAACCTGCAATGCGAATATATTTCTCACCGCTTCTGAAGGCTCAAGGCTGTGATGCGCCGCTGCTGACTGCTGTCACACAAACATTTCCACCGCAGCCGCGGTCAATGTGGCTTCATTCAGAGTCACAGAGGGGCAACATGAAGTCCAAATGTTGCGATGTCCATTTCCATCATATTCCAATGTTTCGATCCAATTTCATTCATTTCAGAACTTGATCCATTTTCCATTTAACCCCAAAACCCCACGATCAAATGTCCATTCATTTCATTTCCAATCCATTGAATCCTGGTTCATAGAGGAGTCGTGGTGCGGGTTATTTTCTGTTGACAATATTGTAGCAACTACTTCTTCCCAATATTCAAAAAACATTTAGAAGTGGTGCTATGAGGCTGAGCTTCGGCAGCAACTGTGTGACGCGTTTCCAAGCAAAACCAGAAAACTTATTGCAGTTAAGGTAATTTATTTATGCAAAATAATATGGTCCAAAAAATGTTACTGAAAATTAGATGAATGAAATGTAGGCTAAACGCCCTAAACGTATAAAGCAAAACGGTCAACAGAAAATATTGAGCCTAGCCATTCTCTCACTGAATGCCCAGCAGCCTGAGACACACACCTGAAATAAACTAAAAGGTAATGAACAGACACACAGCAGGAGCTAATCAGTCGATTACTGTGGGAAGTGGGACATCAAACCAAAGCGTGGGAAAAAACAAACAAAAATAAGATAGCAAGCAAAATAAACATTTTGGCCCCTACAACTATGATTTGAAGTATTCAATCAATCAATCAATCAACACATTCCCTGCCATTGTTGCAGATCGACGTCATTTAAATCATTATTTTTTTATATTACGCTAGAGGGCGCTCTTCCCCAACCTATGAATGATCCCTTGACTCTGAGAGAATGATAGAAGCAGAAATAACGTCATCCCAAAAATATAATTGAATAAATTAATGCATGTATTACCCTCTGTAGATCTTTAGGAGAAACAGACAGGTCTCTATGTTGAGGGCGATATCTTTTGAGAAAACATTTTAAAATAGTTCAAATAGCCGATCTACAAGCTCACAACGTTCCACATATATACATAATAGGAATTGAAGGATTCGTGTGTGTGTGTGTGTGTGTGTGTGTGTGTGTGTGTGTGTGTGTGTGTGTGTGTGTGTGTGTGTGTGTGTGTGTGTGTGTGTGTGTGTGTGTGTGTGTGTGTGTGTGTGTGCGTGCGCACTTAAGACTTCTGGTGATTAGTAGTTTCGTTCCCTACCTATGTTGAATGCATTTATTGTAGGTCGCTTTGGATAAAAGCTCTGCTAAATGACTGTAATGTGTGTTATAAGGACAGCCAGGGAACTACATTTTGCTAGGTCTTCAATGCGATGGTGACACCTGGTGGTTAAACAGGAACAACACAATGTTGGTTTATGACAATAAATGCCTTCTTTGCTGCTCTGTGCTCTCTGTATTGGCAAATACATATCAGACAGGCTTGCATTCTCACACATCACCTTAAAATGTACAAATTTTTACCAAGGGAGCTCTGAGATGTGTGGGTGGTAGTTATGTCCATCTGTGATTATTATCATTTGATTATATGACGGTGACCTGTTTCTGTCGTTTCCTTGCTCTTCTCTATCTAGCCTCAAACTGGTCATAATATGTTGACAGTCTAATGCTGCGTTCACACCAAAGGAAGCTGAACTAAAAAAAAGCAGCTTCAAGGATGAGGTCTGGGTTCTCTGGGTTCTTTCTCAAAATGCACGCTTTTCTATTTAAGCTTTTAAAAGCTCATCAAAACATTTAAAAAGCTGATTTGCATAGAGATAACATTGAAAATAAAAGCTGATTCATTGTTCGGTTTCTTTTGTTGTGAACGCAGCTTTTACTCTTATCAAGGCTACTCTTTCCTTCCCTTTCCCGAAAACAACAATCGATGAACTTGTACAATAATAGCAGTGATGGAAGAAGTACTTTACTTAAGTAAAAGTATCAATACTGCAAGGTAGAAATACTTGGTTACAAGTAAAAGTCAGGAATTCATTTTTTTGAGTAAAAGTACAAGGGTGTCAATTGGTATCAAAATGTACTTAAAAAAACGAAAGTAGCCGACTCATTAGTCATTATGCAGAATGTCCCATTTCACAAGTTTTCAAATATGTTGTATGAAAATCTTTTGAAATAGCATGCTCACAACATGTGGCATCGCAACGCATTGTGAGCTTGTAGATCTGCTATTTTCAAATGGCCGAAATGTATGTAAGTGGTTAATGTACCCCTATGTTTTTTTTTTAATAATCAAAATCTACAAAGAATGTAACTAGTAACTAAAGTTTGAAAATAATTGTAGTGGAGTAAAAGTACAATATATTTGCCTCTGAGATGTAGTGGAGTAGAAGTAAAACTACTGAGAACTGGAAATACTCCAGTAAAGTAAAAATACCTCAAAATTGTACTTGAGTACATGTACTTAGTTACTTTACACCATTGAATAAAAGTGCAAATAGAGCTTTGTTCTTGTGTATTGTTGTTTGTGGCCCCGGCGGGGAGACACTAAATGTAATTTCTCTTCTAGGTCTCGAGCTGAAAAAGTTTAGAAACCCCTGCAGGGTGTTAGGCCAGACCAGGGCTACTCAACTTAAGATGGCTCAGGGGCCACTCAGCAAAATACCAAAAGTCCAAGGGGCCGCAAGCTAAAAATGACGGTCCTATTTTGGATTTTTCGATTTTGTAACACACACTACGCATTGTTATTGTTATAAGAAAATGTACATTTTGACATCATATTCTTTTCACTGTACCTGTTTATTTTGTGTGTATGTCCAGTGGCATCAGTTCAGCAAAAGCTAAGGTATGGCAAGGTTAGGGTTGCCAACTCCCAGAGATCGAAATAAGGGACACCCCGAAAAAAAATGGTGGTCAAACCCCCCAAATAAACAGAAATGCATAGAAAACTATGCATTATACCTGTAACAATTGATGTTTGTTTTTGAAAAAATATATAGCAACCCATATATTTGAACGGATATGTATATTTTTATCCTGTGCTTAAAAAAATAATAATAATAATAATAATAATAATAATAATTTGACCATGAGGGGCCGCCAAGACGCTGCGTTGGGGCCACATGCGGGCCGCGGGCCGCGGGTTGAGTAGCGCTGGGCCAGACAATGGGCAGCAGTCAGTGTTGCCATGTCCGCTTATTATAAGCGACTCTGAGCTTATTCTTCTGTGAAGTTGCGAGTTGCGTTTTTTTGGGCTTGTTTCTAAAGTGTGCTTATTTGGGCTTGTTTCACACATTTCCTAAAAGATTTTAACGAGTAGTTCTCAAATACTTTCATGTGATGCATGGACCCCCAAATTAATATGTATCTGTCCTATAACCCCCATCAGTTTTTTGCCCGTGATTTGTGTTGTTAGAATTAAAAACAAAAACCTTTTATTTAAAGATTTTTTGAAAATAGCAGATCTACAAGCTCACAACTCATCGCGATGCCTTGTGAGCTTGTAGACCGGCTATTTTCAAGCTAAGCATAGCTATGTTTAAAGTACTCACGTAGTCACTTCTTTTGGTTTTGTTTCCCCAGACCTGGTTGCTTATTTCTCTCACAAAACCTGACAAGTCGTGGCAACACTGGCAGTCTCCCACGGCAGCAGCTGCGTTCATAGTTGAACGTTCTCCTTATTTCAGGTCAGATTCCTCTTGTGTCACTTAATAACAACGTTTATATTGTAGCTCACACAATAAGATAAGATAACAATAGGTCTTAGGAGAGTGTGTTAGCATAGCCATGGTTCACATGACGCTCGTCTGTCACAAGCCGACAGTCATGTTTCTGGGCTAGTGTTAGCATAGCTGCTAACGCTAGTGTTAGCATAGCTGCTAACGCTAGTGTTAGCATAGCTGCTAACGCTAGTGTTAGCATAGCTGCTAACGCTAGTGTTAGCAAGCAAGAGCTATATATAGTCGTTAGACGATGCAAAGACGCTGATCCACGCTTTTGTTTTCTCTCGGCTTGATTACTGCAACGCACTCTACTCTGGCCTGCCAAAGAAAACAACTGACAGATTACAACTTGTTCAAAATGCGGCAGCCAGAATTTTAACTAAAACCAGGATGAGAGAACATATCACTCCAGTTCTTGCTTCACTACACTGGCTCCCGGTTGTTTTTAGGATTGATTTTAAAATTCTTTTAATAGTTTATAAAGCTCTAAATGGTCTGGCACCTACCTACCTCTCTGACTGCCTAGAGAGATATGTTCCAAACCGGGCCCTCAGGTCTTCAAGTGCTGACCTGCTCGAGGTGCCTACAATGACATATAAAAAATACGGTGAAGCAGCATTCTGCTTTTACGGACCGACAGTGTGGAATAAACTCCCATTACACCTAAGACAGGCAGCCTCTGTCGATAGCTTTAAAGCACAGCTCAAGACCTATTACTTCACTCTTGCTTTTAGCTGATTCTTTGGTTGATTTTTAATTCCTCACTGTATTCCCTATTTTAATGTTGTTTTATGCCTTTGCTTTTGCTTGCTTTTATTTTATTTTATTTTATCTTTGTTTGCTTTATTGTTAAATTGGCTCTAACTGTAATTGTATTCTTGCTCTGTAAAGCACTTTGAGCTGCATTTCATGTCATGAAAGGTGCTATACAAATAAAGTTTATTATTATTATTATTATTATATGTATGACTGTCTTCATACAAGGCTTTGCAAGAGCAGATGTGTTGTTGTTGTTGTTGGAATGTGTTGTGGAACCTTATGATCATTTTACACCATGTTGTTAACCGATAACTCATTAGAGCCTACATTTAACATATGCAATACTTACAGAAGGGGAGCTAAATGCTAAAAGTAGAGGAGAACTTGAATTGAGAACAAAGGACCCTAATGGAAACACGCCATTAGCAGACCTTGTATTGAACTGTACTTTCCTGTGCTTTTTAAAGTATTCAATCAACCCTTAATACCAGGCAGAATACCAAAGACAAATCGTGTGTGTGTTCTCTATGGCAGTGGTTCTCAACTTGTGGGTCAGGACCAGTGTCGGGTAACGTGCGTTAGTAACGTAACGCCGTTACGTAATATATTACCGAAATGCGGTAACGGGTAATATGACTCATTACTACAAGGAGAAGCTGTAATATAGTAGTAAGATGACACTACGTTACTTAGTGCGTTACCCACCAAAGTGAATGTTTTTTGTATCCACCCACCGCAGCCTACATTCCCGGAAAACTACAAAACCCACTGACCCGTTCGAACCATTATTATTTCCTGTTGGCGCGCTTTGCGAATGCGATTGTGAATTTGATGCACCAGTCCAGCACACCACAACAAACAACAACATTGACACCAGGTAGAATGGCAGAGTCTGAGAATGAGATATTGGTTGAGGACAATGAGGAGGAGATTGAGGAAAATGAGCCGCTTGGGGAGTCTGGGGACCCGGGCGTTTCGTTTTCTGCGTGGATATATTCACACTATTTTGAATTTGTAAGAGAAAAGGACGAGAAGAACATTTCAGTCAAATGTAAGCTATGCTGTGCAGTGCCAGGGAGGAAGACGAGGGAGCTCTCTACGGCAAAGAAAAGCACAAGCAACCTGAAAAAACACCTGGAAAAAGTGCACCCTAATACCAAACTCAAACTAACTTGGAAAAGAAAAGCAGATGATGCTGGCACGAGCAGCAATCTTAAGCAACAAAAACTTGATTTCACCGGACCAGCCCGTACTGAACGGCTTGAACCCAAAGAAGTGAGGAGACTGGTAGCGGAGTATATTGTGGAAGACATGAAGCCTCTGTCAACAGTGGAGTCGCCAGCTTTTAGAAAGCTTGTCGGCAAAATCCCTGTTAAAACCGATAAGGTAAGATCATGCATGAGTTTATAGCCTGAAACATGACTTTCATATCGTGACCGTCATGTCATGGATGAACTTAAACCTGGTATTTAAACCTTCTCTCTTTTTGTCCGTACATCTACATAAACATTAATATTTCACATATAAAGTAGTGACCTCATGGCCACAGATGTTACAATTATGTACGTTCCCTCAGAAGTACCCGAATATTCTGAATTGTTAAATAAACAGCATTTTAATCCGATTGGTAGCCATTTCCCCCGTATTTTCTCCATATGCTTTCAACTACGTGACCTATCTGTTGGGAGGTGTATTGCACTCTGATACATAATAACTCTATGAGAACATGGCCACCAATCTGATTAAAATGCTTTTTATTGAACAATACGGAAGATACGGGTACTTTTGAGGGCCCGTACACAATTGTAACATCCGTGGCCATGGGGTCAGCACTTTATATTTGAAATCTGAACGTTTATGTTGATGTTTGGAGCAAAAAGTGAGCAAGTGCAAACACCAGGTTGAAGTTCATTCATGACGTCGTAACAGACGACCTGGTGTACATTCTCATAGAAGCACATGGCTCATTTGCATGCAACGTGCATCATGCAAATGAGCCATGTGGCCGTGGTGGAAACTGGAAAGTAACTAAGTACTTTTACTCAAGTACTGTACTTAAGTACAATGTTTAGGTATGTTTAATACTTTATTGGAGTATTTCCAAATGGCAGTACTTTTACTTCTACTCCACTACATCTCAGTGGCAAATATTATACTTTTACTCCACTACTTATTAGAAAACTTTAGTTACAAGTTACTTTGTAGATTTGGATATTCATTGTTCAGCTTCCTTTGTTGTGAACGCAGCTTACTCTTATCAAGGCTACTCTGTCCTTCCCTTTCCCGAAAACAACAAACAATGAACTTGTACAATAATAGCAGTGATGAAAGAAGTAGTCAGTGGCAGCAGTCAGTGTTGCCGTGTCCGCTTATTATAATAAGCGACTTTGGGCTTATTCTTCTGTGAAGTTGCCGGTTGGATTTTTTTGGGCTTCTTTCTAAAGTGGAGTTGCTTATTTGGGCTTTATTATTTTAACGAGTAGTTTTCAAATATTTTCATGTCATGGATCCCCAAATTAATGTGTCCCTAACCCCCATCTGTTTCATGCCCGTACCAGATTTGTGTTGTTTAAGTAAAAAAAATAAAAGAAATCTTCCAAATATTCAAATTTTATTTCAAGATGTTTTGAAAATAGTAGATCTACAAGCTCACAACGCATCGCGACGCCTTGTGTGCTTATGTAGTCGCTTCTTTTGGGCTTATTTCCCCAGACCTGGTTGCTCATTTCTCTCACAAAATCTGACACGTCATGGCAACACTGGCAGCAGCTGCATTCATAGTTGAACGTTCTCCTTATTTCAGGTCAGATTCCTCTTGTGTCACTTACTAACAACGTTTATATTGTAGCTCACACAATAAGATAAGATAACAATAGGTCTTAGGAGAGTGTGTTAGCATAGCCATGGTTCACATGACGCTCGTCTGTCACAAGCTGACAATCATGTTTCTCGGCTAGTGTTAGCATAGCTGCTAACGCTAGTGTTAGCATAGCTGCTAACGCTAGTGTTACTGCTTTGGCAATGTAAACGTATGTTTTCTCATGCCAATAAAGCCCTTTGTAGTTGTTAGCATAGCTGCTAACGCTAGTGTTAGCAAGCAAGAGCTATATATGACCGTCTTCATCCAAGGCTTTGCAAGAGCAGATGTGTTGTTGTTGTTGGAATGTGTTGTGGAACCTCATAATCATTTTACACCATGTTAACCGATAACTCATTAGAACCTACATTTAACACATGCATCTATTCCATAGACTGTAAAAAATAATGGACAGCGTCATGCCATTGGTTTCTACTAGCCTGGGCAGCATATCTTTTCGGGTCTATGATCCGGTTGGGGACTACGTCACCAGGCACGTCATCCGCGTCATCAAGCGGCCGGATGGGCAGAGCCGGAAAGACCTCACCCTGACTCACCCCAAAATAGGTCTGTCCTAATAAAATCCTTGATGCGGCATGGTTTAGCTTATTTTTTTAATATAAATGTGCGTGCACTATCCGGAGACTATTTAGCGTCTAAATTATCCCACGGGGAAATTCTTTTCAAAGCGGCACCGCAAAACCGGATGGGCAGAATCCGGAAAGAGGATTCTTTTCTTTTTTTTTTCAGTAGGCGTGGCCTAGACCGGATCATATGGGTCTTTAGTAACGCATACCAGGCTTTCCTCCGAGGTGGAAAGACTGGTGACGCGAGGTTAGGTTTCTACAGACCGAAAATGAATGAATGTAATTAAATCCACCATCTTTAATATATGCCAAAGACCACGTCGGGAACAGGAACTGAAAACAATCACCAAAGAATGCTATTGGTCGGGTAGCTTGTCAATCAAGAGCTGGGGCGGGGAATGAATGATATCGGTTGTGTAGCTTGTCAATCAAACCATCCCTCCCCCTCCTAGAGCATAGCCTACTTTATGGTCAATTTTAAAATAAATGGGACCATAATTTAGCAAAACGCATATCATGATGATTGAAAGGCGTCTTTAAACTAGCGACTGGAAGCATATAGTATTTATGATGATGTTTATTAAGGTAAGAAAATTAAGTCTAAAGTTAAGTCAAAAACCCATCCGCTTACATTGAGAGAATATTCTTTCTGACACCTGCAGGGGTAAAACAGCGAAACTACAGACCATTCATATGAACTGTCTCTTCCGTATTGGAGTCAATGTAAATATCTCAGGCTGGCCCCTTGATCTATTCACATACTTACAGAAGGGGAGCTAAATGCTAAAAGTAGAGGAGGCTAACCTCTAGCTCTGGTCCATAGCCTAGATTAGAAGGAGTTCTCCTTAAGGCTATGGGACTTCCGAGCCTTTAAAATACACTTTTGCTACTCACCAAAACAAAGACTGTTTTATGGAGTTGAAAGCCAACTCTACCAAGTGGGAACACTCTGAGCCCCTCAACTCACATTTAAAATACACTTTTTGGCCAAAATGTAAAATATTTCACCGGAAAGAAAACATTATCTAGTTACTCTGCTGCGCCCTCTACAGATCCGGTCAATGGAATTTTTCTATTGACCGGACCTGTAGAGGGCGCAGCGGAGTAACTAAATAATAATACCAATTGTGTGCCCCATAAAAACATCCATACAGGCTCGCACACACACAACGTCGACTCTAGCATGTACGTCTAGTAACGTTGCAAGTGAGAGACACACACACACACGCGCGGCGTTGTCGCGTAGCGTCGCTTGTGCGAAAGTCCAGTGATGTGCGGTGAAACCTGAAGTTGTGTCTGTGATGTTATTTTTCCATGTCCACCATATGTTTGCACATGACATTAGACCTTAAACTGCCATTGATTTGAAAGTGTGTGTGTGTTATCCTGTGTGTGTGCCTTGCGACTCAGGCGTGTGTGCAGTGGAAGCCTAAGGCGGTACAATCAGTGTTGCCAGGTCTGCTTATTCTAAGCGACTTTGGGCTTATTTTCCTGTAACGTCGCTTGTAAATATTCATAGTTGCGGGTTTCTTTTGTTTTCGGCTTACTGAAATGTAGTTGCTTATTTGGGCTTGCTTTCAAGAGGTGAGATCTTCAAGGCAACAACTTTTCGAGGCGCAACGCGTTGTTAGCTTGTAGATCTCATCTGTTCTTCAAATTTGTGACGTAAATGACGTCCGGTGCTTCTGGAATATTATTGCATAATAATGGCGTTTCATATAAACTGTACATCGTGCAATGTACGCAAATGTGGAAAAGAAGATGGTTGCCAAGTCAGAGCCATAAGGGATTTTTGTAGCTGGGAGAGAATTGGACAACTGCTTGGCTCTAATCTACTAGTCCGTATGCAGAAATACCATCTCCCGGGCTTCAATTATTGTAGCAATATGGGATGCATAGCAGCAGAAACATTAAAAACAGATGGGTTACTTACATCTTATCAGGGTTGGGAGGGTTACTTTTTAAAAAGGAATCCCCTATAGTTACAGATTACTTGCTAAAAATTGCACTCAGTAACGTAATCCGATTACTCCAATTTAAAAAGTAACTACTAGTTACTTTCAGTTACTTTTGATTACTTTTAAGCAAAACTATTTAATTAGATAAAACAAGTTTTACCATTGATAACAGGCCTGGAATTTCGTCATTTTAGGGGCAAGGCCACTTGGCCTATGGTGTTGTACATTTTTTGAGGGCACAAAGGCCAAATGCCAGGGCAAGAAGGCCATCAAATAAAACGATGATTTTTAAGTCCACGGAAATAATGAATTTAACTTGAAGGTTAAGGATGATTTAATTTTAATATAACCCATTTACTTCATAACATTATGTATTAGGACTTTAGTTGATTTTTCACTATTTAGAATATATAATTTCTTAATTATTAATAATTATAGCTTGTAGATTGGCTTTTTTCACCATTTTAAATTGTTTTAAAATAAACAGGAATGAGTAAACTGTATGAGTCAGTTTGAGCAGATTTCATTCTAATTGGCTACTATGACTGCTTATGAATTTCATAGGCCTGGGTAGGTCATCCTGACCTGCCGGAGATCTGCCCTGTTGTGCGCAGCAGCGCAACAGGTGAAGGCAATTAACTTAAACAGGAGCTGCGCACCAAAAACAGCTAAAATTATGTCAAACTGTCACATTCTATCTGCTGAAATAAACTTCCCATTTGGATCATTCTTGACACACAAAGAGAACATGGATGTTGTTTGCAAAAGGAATATATTTATTGTCCATCAGAGCGGTGAGATCACAGCTTCTCTCTACTTGTGTATGATATTGATAGCCTAAACTTTGAATCTGTTTGCAGTTATTAATTTGTATTGCTGCTGATCCGACGTTGGGTTTTGTCTCTCTCTCTCTCTCTCCCTCGCGCGCCTGCACACTCTCTCGTGCTCTCTCTCCCCCACTCTCTGTCAAAAGTGTTGCTTAGCTTTCGCTTATTTTAAACAGGAAAATAGGCTTGAAATCAAACCTACCACTGGCTATGTGCAGCGTTTCACTTGATGTTGAATCTCAACCAGAGAACTGGTGTCTACCATTACCGTATTGACAGAGGTGCGCTCTGTGCGCCCTGACCGTCTCGTCTTCACAAATCCATTGCAGCCTGTGCGGAGTGTGCGCTCTGGCGGGTGTTGTTTGGTGTTTGGTAAAATTGATGAGGGGAAGGGGAGAATGTAATCTGCATGTAACCCCCGTTACAACACCCCCGTTACTGTAATCCAGATTACACATTTTAAAATGTACTGTAAGATGTTACCATTACCGTTTTTTTTTTTTTACTCTGATTATGTAACGGCGTTACATGTAATCCGTTACTTCCCAACCCTGCACCTTATTTACTTAAGACCATTGTTTACATTGCAGTCCATCTTTTACATATTATTATACATTTGTTTCCTTGTGTAATCTTAAATTAAGTGATTTTTTTCTCTAATATATAAATCCCACAATCTTTGAACCCAAGATTCATATTTTGGAAAGTTGGCTTCAAATCGTTATTTTTGACACCACTGCTGGGTCTCCACAGTAATTAAAGTCATTATTCAATTTGTTCATTTCAGACCCAGTGTGTGGAGTCCAGACTGCAGGTGAAGATGAACTCTCCAGACTCAGCCAGGAACATTTCTATTAAACAGGAGGAACCTGAAGACCACCCACACCTCAGTACGTATTTTAACTATACGATAATCTTGGCAAAAAATATGACAATTATAATATCCGGATATTATAAGTCTCAGGACCTTTTGTGTTATCCTTTTGGCCTAAATGTTTTACTGTACATCTGTGCTATTAAATCTTTTTTGACTAAAGTATTCAATCAATCAATAACTCAATATGCATAGGCATCATTAAATATGCAATACAAAAGAAATGCACCACATTGTACATTTTTGGTTTCCAAAAACATTTGAGGTGGAAAACTCAGTTGTGATTGCCTCAGAGCCACCCAGCCCGTTCCATTGGAAATTAGGTTAAAATATGGTTGCAAAAATCTTTAAGTGGCTAACAACATTCAAATAAGTATATCTTCAACTATTTCCAGATTTCAGTGCATGGCACTTCACTAGAAAGCTTACAGGCTGCACTTTAGTACATTGTGCTGCAAGTCATGGTCATGTTTCAGTCTCTTACAGATTATTAGATGTAAACAAAATACTTGCTTGGCCTACTGGCAGCATGCACAAGAACTTAGGCGCTGATCGGTACAGTGGTTTGTTAAATTATCCCCAGACACAGATGGATTCTTATTTAGTAACTGTTTGGTCAGTCTTAGTAGATAATAACTTTGTACATGGAACAGAGTGTTGACTATCATGATATTTTTCTGCTCCTAGACATCCTGCACATGGTTGTGTGTAAAGAGGAGGTTTCTCCTGAACTGCTCCAGGAGGAACCAGAGCCTCCAAAGATTAAAGAGGAACAGGAAGAGCTACTTCAAAGGCCAGAGGACCCTGTTGGGTCAATGTTGACATTACTAGCAGTGAAAGCTGATGTTGATGAAGACATCACTTCACACTGCTCTGAAGTTAAAGTTAAGCTTGAATCTGACACTGAAGTCACTGAAGACAGTGATGATTGGGGGGAAACATTTGGGGGTGTCCACGCTGGAGAAAAACCTTTCCACTGTGAACATTGCGACAATAGTTTCACACGGTCAGAAAACTTGAGGAGACACCAGTATGTCCACACTGGAGAAAAACCTTTCCATTGTAAACATTGTGACAAGAGTTTCAGTGAGTCAGGTTCCCTCAAGAGACACGAGCGTATCCACAATGGAGAAAAACCTTTCCATTGTGAACATTGTGACAAGAGTTTCATTACGTCATCTGACCTGAAGAGACACCAGCGTTTCCACACTCGAAAAAAACCTTTTCACTGTAATCAGTGTAACAAATGTTTCACTGACTCAGGTTCCCTCAAGAATCATCAGCGTATCCACACTGGAGAAAAACCTTTCCATTGTAAACATTGTGACAAGAGTTTCAGTGAGTCAGGTTCCCTCAAGAGACACGAGCGTATCCACACTGGAGAAAAACCTTACCATTGTAAACATTGTGACAAGAGTTTCAGTGAGTCAGGTAACCTAAAAAAACATCAGCTTATCCACACTGGAGAAAAATCTTTCCACTGTAAACAATGTGCCAGGAGCTTCTGGAAGTCAGGTGACCTGGAGAGACACCAGCGTGTCCACACTGGAGATAAACCTTTCCACTGTAAGCTACATCTCCACGATTACACAACGCGCCTATGTAGTAAGGCTGCAACAACGGATCGATTAAACGATTTAAAATCGATTACTAAATTTGTTGCCAACGAATTTGATACGAATCGCGTTCTTTTTGTTTTACCAACAGCGGCTATTTATCCAGTTTAATACTGTTTTGTAAAAGCACTAGCCGTAGCTAAAGCTATGGAATGAAACTTCTCGCCTCCCTCCCAATCTGACGCATGTGCAATAACGACTCCGAAGAAAAATTAAAACAACAATGGCGGCTCCTGTACAATTTACTGAGAGTTTTTCACCCACAACGTCGTAAAGAAAAGTATGTATTATGTAGGTATATGTATTTTATAGGTAGTAGCCTTATCAGCAGCTGAGCAAAATTGTATAACATGTACTTTTTAATTAATTATTAATCTGTATTGTCGTTATTGTTAGAACATGCCTAAAACAACGTAAAATCTAAATTATAAGGTAATTGCTAAATAAGTGCGATAATCCGATTAATCGTTCGAATAATCGCCCGATTCATCGATTATTGAACTAATTGTCATTTATATATATATAAGTAACAATGATATTGTATAATCTCAATGTTTGTAAACAGCAGAGAGACCAGGGACAGATAATGCATGGGCTACTGGAATTTGTGAGCAAAAATAGAAATAGTGAAAAGCGTAAAATATCAAAACTTCATACAATTCTGCAAGAAATTAAAGTAAAAGCGGATAATACCAAAGAGAAATGGGAAAAATAATTATCAATAACAAATTTGGGAGATTATTGGAAAGAAGCATACAAAACATTTTTTAAGGCGACAAATAATTTGCTTGGAAGATTAATATGAGGATTTTTTTACACCCAAAATGTTATCAAAATATAGACCAGCAGGCAGTGCTGAATGCTCGAGAAAATGTGCAGAACTGGAAGCCAATCATACACACATTTTCTATTTATGCCCAAAAATTGAAAAGGTTTTGGGAGATAGTGAAAATAAATATAACCAATAAATTTTCCTTAAGGTAACCCATACACCCAATCAATATTTGATTAGGTCAGGCGCGCGGGAAGTCCTTAATACCTAGGGGGGCTGTGCGTCGGGGGGGAGTCCTCGCGCCCGCGGCGATTTTTTTGCGATTTTTTTTGGGGTGTTTTCTGTGTTTTTCCCCACACAAAAAGGCAGAAAGACAGTGTAAACACCAGGTTGAAGTTCATCCATGACCGTAACAGACTGCTATGATCCATAAAATATATATATATTATAAAAAATAAAATAAAATAAAACTTTTTTTTTTTTTTTTTTTTTTTTCTTCCCATCACCAGGGGGGCTGCTCCCATCACCAGGGGGGCTGCAGCCCCCATAGCCCCCCCTTCCCGCGCCACTGGATTAGGTATTATTCCATTAGAAATATACAGGGAGGGAGATAAATATCTGTATACAATATTACGTAATCGCTGTACCTTAAAACAAATCACACAGAAATGGTTGGATGTAAACCCACCATCTATTAATAATTGGAAGATAACAGTCGAAGAGATTAACAGATGGAAAGAATCACTTACAACATGAGAAACTGAGAAGATGAATTTGAAATAAACTGGAGTAAATGGGACTCAGAAAGTGCAAAAGTAGATTTGGGAGTAGTACTACAGGAAAGCTAAGACCCCCCCCCCCCATTTTTTTCTTTTGTTTACTTCAATTTTTTCTCCCTCATTTTACCTTCTTTATTCCCCCTTTTTTATTTTTATTATTATTAATTTCTGTTTGTATATGTAATTCAAATGTAAAACAATGATGCAGGATGAATTAAACAAGTAAAGAGAACTTTTAAGATAATTAAATGAAATCAATAACATGTAATGTACGAGCCGCAATAAAGTAAAAAAAAAAAAAGTAAACAAATAATGTGTTCTCTCTCCTTTAATATTGGATGAAATGTGTAACCCACCTGAAAATGTATTTTCTGTTTGCTAAAGAGCAAGGAGAGACAGGGACAGCACTGTTACTGAATATAACAATGAATACTTTAAGAATATACTGTAGGTCTTTAACTTTAACAAAACCCTTTTGTTTAACAGCACCTTAAAGGGAGGCTTACATCATACATGGTTTATTCTGTCCAGTTTTACTTAACTAAGTAAAAGTCATAATCTAACCCCCCCCCCTGTTTTTCTTCTCAAACTTTTTACTTTACATATTTTAGTTTTTCTTATTTTTCATTTTGTAAACTGTTTATATGATGTTCTGCATAGTAGTGTATATGTGTCTGTCTTTTTTTTTTTTTATCACTTGAAATTTTTATTAATTTTTGTACACACAAACATACATTGTAAAACATTTCGAAACCAACAACTGACTATATATATGTCCTTTTGTTACAATGCTTCTTCATTCAAATAGAGTTCTTGTAAAGTAACCATTTTGTCCATTTCTTTTCCATCTGTGTTTCCTGGAGTCTCAGGCGATGTGTCATATTTTCCATTACATATATTTCCTCCACAAGTTCTTCCCATTGTCCTTGTGTGGGTATGTCTACCTGTCCCCATTTCCTTGTGATGTTTTTCTTCCCTGCTGCCAATAAAATCCTGACTAAATACCTGTCCTTCATCCGTACCTTTCCTGAATCTAAGTCGCATAAATATAAAACTTTACTTTCCATAGGTACCTCATATCCCAATATCTTCCGGAGTTGTTTATGTATCATTTTCCAAAAAAACTCAATTTTATGACATTTCCAAAAAACATGCGAGTGGTCCACATTCACCTCTCCATACTCCCTCCAGCATTGAACTTGTTTACTTAACTGTTTACTCTTAATTTTTGGAGTTATAAAGAACCTGACCAAATTTTTCCAGGAGAACTCCCTCCAGACCTGTGAATTGGTGGAGGTTTGATGTGTCATCCACATATTCACCCATTCCTTTTCTATAATTTCTATCTCAAGTTCAGTTTCCCATTTTTCTTTTATATAATCAGTTAATAATAAAATTTTCGGTATAATCCGGATATAACCCGAACCTCCTTTCCTGTGTATGCGTTTATCATCATTTGGACCACACCATTCACTTCTCCAGAGGGTGTCCCCTGAATTTCCTTGGTATAATAGTCTCTTAGTTGTAGGTACCTATAGAATTCATGTTTATTTAGATCATATTTATCGCTTAACCTGGCAACTCGTGTTGCCAGAATCTGGAAACAAGCAACCAGTGTTAAATCGTTCGCCATTGACGGCAGCCTCGCAGATAGTTTCAACGCATGTTTGACTATCATGAGACTCTACTATCAATACTAGTAGAGAAAAAAACAACTTTGCGTCGGTTATAATAGACGAATTTCCCTTACCCACGCGCTCCCATTATGACAACGGAGGGGGTTTAAAAAATGACGACAGGGGAATATATGGAAAAAAATAACGCCACTTTTCACGTCGCTAGGTGAGTAACGAGACATCAAAGATAACACTTAATTTGTCCGGAATTCTCCTTTAATGTCTTTCTTTATTTCTGCTTTAAACGAAGCTAGCTCTTGCTGTATTTCCTGTTTAAAAGATTTTAATTCTGCCGATATACCAGCGAGTCCCGCACGTAGTGTTTCGTTGAATCCCCCGTCCATTTTTATCTCCGCTTCTCATTCCCTTCTGTTCCCTCCGTCGTCGTCGCTGATTCCGATGCTTTATTCCTCTCTTGTAGGTCTTAAAATGATTCTATGGCTTCTTCTTTATATATTATTCATTTTATTTTCATTCTTTCCCCGTTTTGGTTCTGTTTCTGTCGAGCTATTTTAACCGACTTTGGAGAGCAAACAAACTAAGCTGCTCCTCTCTCCGCCATCTTCCCGGACCGTGCATGTGTCTGTCATTTAATGTCATTTAACCCTATGATATGAGTACATGAGGACCCTATTTGAAACAAGCCATTAGGCTTTCATGGGTTTTTCAATCCTATTTAGTTGACCGTGTATTTAAACTGTATTTTCATGTGCTTTTTTTCTGCAAACTTCTAAATAAAGTATTCATTCAATCAATCAATCAAACAAACAACACATTCCCTGCCATTGATGCAGATCTACATCATTTAAATTAAACTTTTTTGATATTACGCTAGAGGGCGCTCTTCCCCAACCTATGAATGATCCCTTGACTCTGAGAGAATGATAGAAGCAGAAATAACGTCATCCCAAAAATATAATTGAATAAATGAATGCATGTATTACCCTCTGTAGATCTTTAGAGGAGAGACAGACAGGTCTCTATGTTGAGGGCAGGTCTGGAATTTCGTCATTTTAGGGGCAAGGCCACTTGGCCTTTGGTGTCCATTTTGTTTTAGGGCACAAAGGCCAGATGCCAGGGTAGGAATGCCATCAAATAAAACAAGATTTTAGTCCATTGAAATAATGAATTGAATTAAAGGGTTAAGGATGATTTTGAATTTAATATATAGACTATCTGCAGTGAAATAAATAAATTATGGTATTTACAATCTGATCCATGCTCAGCCCTGCACCAATCAAAGTCACTGGATTGGTTTACAGATCGGGACTCAGGGGAGTTTAGAATTCAGAATCTCAACAAAAGACACTGTTGTCTACATGACAAGAAAGAGACTGGTGTCTACATGACAAGAAAGAGACACTGGTGTCTACATGACAATAAAGAGACAGTGGTGTCTACATGACAAGAAAGAGACACTGGTGTCTACATGACAAGAAAGAGACACTGGTGTCTACATGACAAGAAAGAGACACTGGTGTCTACATGACAAGAAAGAGACACTGGTGTCTACATGACAAGAAAGAGACACTGGTGTCTACATGACAAGAAAGAGACAGAGGAGAAAGTGGAACAGTCAGCTGGGACATTAAGGCCACTGTGGCCTCAGGGCATGCCATTTTTTGAGGGCACACAAGGCCAAACTGAGGGGCAACGACGGCCATGGCCTTCGTGCCACCTCCCTGAAATTTTGAACAACATTTTAAAATAGTTGAAATAGCCGATCTACAATCTCACAACGTTCCACATATATACATAATAGGAATTGAAAGATTAGTGTGTGTGTGTGTGTGTGTGTCTGTGTGTGTGTGTGTGTGTGTGTGTGTGTGTGTGTGTGCGTGTGTGTTATAAGGACAACCAGGGAACTACATTTGCTAGGTCTTCAATGCGATGGTGACACCTGGTGGTTGAATAGAAACAACACAATGTTGGTTTATGACAATAAATGCCTTCTTTGCTGCTCTGTGCTCTCTGTATTGGCAAATACATATCAGACAGGCTTGTATTCTCATCTTAAAATGTACACCTCTCCAAGGGAGCTCTGAGATGTGTGGGTGGTAGCTATATGTCCATCTGTGATTATTATCATTTGATTATATGACGGTGACCTGTTTCTGTCGTTTCCTTGCTCTTCTCTATCTAGTCTCAAACGGGTCATAATATGTTGACAGTCTAATGCTGCGTTCACACCAAAGGGAGCAAAAAAGCAGCTTCAAGGATGAGGTCTGGGTTCTCTGGGTTCTTATTTAAGCTTTTAAAAGCTCACCAAAAAATGTAAAGCTGATTTGCATAGAGATAACATTGAAAATAAAAGCTGATTCATTGTTCGGTTTCTTTTGTTGTGAACACAGCTTACTCTTATCAAGGCTACTCTGTCCTTCCCTTTCCCGAAAACAACAAATGATGAACTTGTACAATAATAGCAGTGATGGAAGAAGTACTCACATGTTTTACTTAAGTAAAAGTATCAATACTGCAAGGTAGAAATACTCTGTTACAAGTAAAAGTCTGTAATTCAAAAATTACTTGAGTAAAAGTACAAAGGTATTGGTATCAAAATGTACTTAAAGTACCAAAAGTAGAAAGTAGCCTACTCATTATGCAGAATGTCCCATTTCACGTTTTTTCAAATTTTCAAATTTATAAATTGTATGAAAATCTTTTGAAAATAGCGTGCTCACAACATGTGGCATCGCAACGTGATCATGATTTGTGTGCATGGGGATCTCATCTTAAACAAGCTCAGTGCTTAATGAGTCTTCCAGTTTAGTAGACCTTGTATTGTGAATTTGTACTTCCATGTACTGTTATTCTCATGTCTTACTAAATAAAGTACATCAATCAATCAATCAATCAACGCATTGTGAGCTTGTATCTGATATTTTCAAATGGCCGAAACGTATAGGGTTGAAGTGGTTAACGTAGGCCTATGTTTTTTGAAATGATCAAAATCTACAATGAAAGTAACTAGTAACTAAAGTTTTCAAATAATTGTAGTGGAGTAAAAGTATAATATATTTGCCTGAGATGTACTGGAGTAGAAGTAAAGCTACTGAAAACTGGGAATACCCCAGGGAAGTAAAAATACTTCAAAATTGTGTACATGTAGGCTACTTAGTTACTTTACACCACTGAATATAGAGCAAATAGAGCTTTGTTCTTGTGTATTGTTGTTTGTGGCCCCGGCGGGGAGACACTAAATGTAATTTCTCTTCCAGGTCTCGAGCTGAAAAAGTTTAGAAAACCCCTGCAGGGTGTTAGGCCAGACAATGGGCAGCACTCAGTGTTGCCATGTCCGCTTATTATAAGCGACTTTGGGCTTATTCTTCTGTGAAGTTGTGAGTTGCGTTTTTTTGGGCTTGTTTCTAAAGTGTAGTTGCTTATTTGGACTTGTTTAAAAATGTAACAAATATTTTAACAAGTAGTTCTCAAATACTTTCATGTCATGGACCCCCAAATTAATATGTATTTGTCCCTAACTGGGATACCCCCATCTGTTTTATGCCCATAGGCCTACCATTGATTGATTGATGTACTTTATTTAGTAAGACATGAGAACAACAGTACATGGAAGTACAAATTCACAATACAAGGTCTACTAAACTGAAAGACTTATTAAGCACTGAGCTTGTTTAAGATGAGATCCCCATGCAATGATGCACACAAATCATGATGACAAATAAGAGACAGACGGATATACACCAGATTTGTGTTGTTAGAATGTTTCAAAAAATAATCTGAAAAATAAGTATTGACAACTTATTTCAAGATGTTTCGAAAATAGCAGATCTACAAGCTCACAACGCATCGCGACGCCTTGTGTGCTCATAGTCGCTTCTTTTGGTTTTGTTTACCCAGACCTAGTTGCTTATTTCTCTCACAAAACCTGACAAGTTGTGGCAACACTGGCAGTCTCCCACGGCAGCAGCTGCGTTCATAGTTGAACGTTCTCCTTATTTCAGGTCAGATTCCTCTTGTGTCACTTAATAACAACGTTTATATTGTAGCTCACACAATAAGATAAGATAACAATAGGTCTTAGGAGAGTGTGTTAGCATAGCCATGGTTCACATGACGCTCATGAGCGTCATGTGAACCATGGCTATGCTAACACACTCTGATGTATCTGTCACAAGCTGACAGTCATGTGTCTGGGCTAGTGTTAGCATAGCTGCTAACGCTAGTGTTAGCATAGCTGCTAACGCTAGTGTTAGCATAGCTGCTAACGCTAGTGTTAGCATAGCTGCTAACGCTAGTGTATTATCGGGCTAGTGTATAATATAGTGTATAATATAGTGTATTATCGGGCACAAAGATGAACACACGTGTTCATCTTTGTGCCCGATAATACACTATATTTTCCATGACATAAGAGCCAAGATGTCTACAAGCTCATAGCACGGAACCATGCCACGCTATGAGCTTGCATAGATGAACACATAACGTGGCGGCAGTGGCTCAGGGGTAGAGTGGCCGAATGGAAGCCGGAAGATTCCCAGTTCGATCCCGGGCTCCCCCAGAGTTAGTGTCGAAGTGTCCTTGAGCAAGACACTGACCCCATAATTGCTCCCGATGTCCTTCCACCATCGGTGTGTGAATGAATGAAACATTGTATAGTGCTTTGAGTAAGTGGCACTTAGCAAAGAACTATAAAAATGCAATTCATTATTATTATTTATAATGTACTGACAATAAGGTTACATTTGTACATTCTCAAAGTTTGACCTGTAAGGATCCATTTGCCAATCTTTACCAGCTGTACCATAAACAATAGCCATCAGGCCTAGGAGAGACACCGTGGCTCTTATGCCATGTACAATATAATGTATAAGGCACAAAGATGAAAAGATGAACACATAATGTACTGACAATAAGGCTACATATAACCAATCATGATAACATAATAGGATTTCCTCCACAGAACCAAATGGACCCTTACAGGTCTGTAACTCTGAGAGTGTATACAAATAGGACCAAATGGACCCTTACAGGTCTGGAACTCTGAGAGTGTATACAAATAGGACCAAATGGACCCTTACAGGTCTGGAACTCTGAGACTCTGAGTGTGTAGTAAGTAGTAAATAACAAAACAATGGTAGTAAAGGTCTGTAACTTTGAGAGTGTATACAAATAGGAC
>NC_137610.1:55629066-55779066 GCF_963280865.1 Gymnoscopelus braueri
AAGGCCTTCTGGAGGTCCAGCATGACCATGCCGCAATATTTGTGAGGGGTCACCCTTGCTTTTTTGAAGTCGTTAGGGACCCGTCCCTGTATGATGGAGAGGTTTATTATGTGGGTAATGATTGGAGCAATGGAGGCGGCTGAGTCTTTTAGAAATTTGGAGGGGATATTGTCGAGTCCTGTGGCTTTGTGTTGTTGAAGTGCACTACATTTTTTAAACACCTCATCTGTTGTCACAGGGGAGAGTTTAAAATCATCTTTGCGTACACCTTGTTTTTCGTAAAATGAGTCAACATAGTCTTTACCGTAGCTCCCAGAGTGAGGGGGTAGTTTTTCAACCAGTTCTGAGGCTATGGTCGTAAAGAATATGTTGAAGATTTTACTCACTTCCCGATTTGTTGTAGTGACGTCAAGTGACGTCAGACCACTTCCGGTGCTTCTGGAATATTATTGCATAATAATGGCGTTTCATATAAACTGTACACCGTGCAATGTACGCAAAGGTGGAAAAGAAGATGGTTGCCAAGCCAGAACAATGAGAGATTTTTTTTAGCAAGTTGGGAGAGAATTGGACAACTGCTTAGCTCTAAACTAGTAGTCCGTACGCAGAAATATAGGCTGCCGGTCCGGGCCTCAATTATTGTAGCAAGATGGGATGCATAGCAGCAGAAACATTAAAAACAGATGGGCTACTTTCACCTTGATTGCTTCCCTAATATATAAATCCCACAATCTTTGAACCCAAGATTCATATTTTGGAAAGTTGACTTCAAATCGTTATTTTTGACACCACTGCTGGGTCTCCAGTAATTTGTTTTGTTTTTGTTTTGTTTTAACCTTTGTGTTTATTTAGCAATTTCAGCACATTAGACAGGGGAAGAACATCATTTCATCATATCATTACATCATTCTTTTGTTTTTTTCCCCCGAAAAGGACATCCTTTCATAATATAATTTTAAGTTTTTAATAATATCAATTTGTTCATTTCAGACCCAGTGTGTGGAGTCCAGACTGCAGGTGAAGATGAACTCTCCAGACTCATCCAGGGACATTTCTATTAAACAGGAGGAACCTGAAGACCACCCACACCTCAGTACGTATTTTAATTATACGATAATCTTTGCAAAAACTGACAATTATAATATCTGGATATTATAAGACTTTTTTTGTGTTATTATTTTTTACCGTACCTCTGTGCTATTCACATCTTTGATTAATAAAGTATTCAATCAATCAATGACTCAATCAATATGCATAGGCATCATTAAATATGCAATACAAAAGAAAAACTGCACCACATTGTACATTTTTGGTTTCCATAAACATTTGAGGTGAGAAATAGTGCAGTAACACTTGATTCGGCACTGCCTTGTTGCAGTGACAGTGTACAACGTAACGTTTAGATCACATACTTTAAATCACATTATGTACGTTGTGTGACTGTTGTAAACATTGCCTCAGAGCCACCCAGCCTGTTTCACTGGGAATTAGGTTAAAATATGGTTGCAAAAATCCATTTCAGCTGGTCTTTAAGTGGTTAACAACATTCAAATAAGTTTATCTTCAACTATTTCTAGATTTCAGTGGAAGGCACTGAACTAGAAAGCTTACAGGCTGCACTTTAGTGCATTGTGCTGCAAGTCATGGTCATGTTTAAGTTTCTTACAGATTATTAGATGTAAAACAAATACTTGCTTGGCCTACTGGCAGCATGCACAAGAACTTTGACGCTGATCGGTACAGTGGTTTGTTAAATTATCCCCAGACACAGGATTCTTATTTAGTAACTGTTTGTTCGGTCTTAGTAGGTAATAGCTTTGTACATGGAACATGGAAGATAGAAAAAATGATTTACATTTTAAGAATCCAGTGTTGACTATCATGTTATTTTTCTGCTCCTAGCCATCCTGCACATGGTTGTGTGTAAAGAGGAGGTTTCTCCTGAACAGGAGAGGAGCCCCAGTCTGCTCCAGGAGGAACCAGAGCCTCCAAAGATTAAAGAGGAACAGGAAGAGCTACTTCAAAGACCAGAGGACCCTGTTGGGTCAATATTGACATTACTAGCAGTGAAAGCTGAAGTTGATGAAGACATCACTTCACACTGCTCTGAAGTTGAAGTTGAGCTTGAATCTGACACTGAAGTCACTGAAGACAGTGATGATTGGGGGGAGACAAGTGGGGGTGTCCACACTGGAGAAAAACCTTTCCACTGTGAACATTGCGACAATAGTTTCACACGGTCTGAAAACTTGAAGAGACACCAGTATGTCCACACTGGAGAAAAACGTTTCCACTGTGAACATTGCGACCAGAGTTTCATTACGCCATCTGAACTGAAGAGACATAAGCGTATCCACACTGGAGAAAAACCTTTCCACTGTAAACATTGTAACAAGAGTTTCATTACGCCATCTGACCTGAAGAGACATAAGCGTATCCACACTGAAGAAAAAAAATATTTCCCCTGTAAACATTGTAACAGGAGTTTCAGTAGGTCAGGTGACCTGGAGAGACATAAGCGTATCCACACTGGAGAAAAACCTTTCCACTGTGAACATTGTAACAAGAGTTTCATTACGCCATCTTGCCTGAAGAGACATAAGCGTATCCACACTGGAGAAAAACCTTTTCAATGTAATCGGTGTGACAAATGTTTCAGTCAGTCAAGTAGCCTGAAGAGTCATCAGCGTGTCCATATCTGGAGAAAACCTTTCCAATGTAAACATTGTGACAAGAGTTTCAATGTGTCAAGTTCCCTCGAGAGACACCAGCGTATCCATACTAGAGAAAAAACCTTCCTACTGTAAACATTGTAACAACATTTTCAATACCCCAGGTGACCTGAAAAAACATCAGCTTATCCACACTGGAGAGAAACCTTTCCACCCTACACAATGTGATAGGAGTTTCAGTAGGTCAGGTGACCTGGAGAGACACCAGCGTATCCACACTGGAGAGAAACCTTTCCAATGTAAACTACATCTCCACAATTACACAATGTGTCTATGTAGATCGGCTAGTTAAACTATTTTAACTCTCAATGTTTGTAAACAGCAGAGAGACCAGGGACAGATAATGCATGGGCTGCTGGAATTTGTGAGCAAAAATAGAAATAGTGAAAAGAGTAAAATATCAAAACTTTATAAAATGTTGCAAGAAATTAAGGTAAAAGAGGATAATACCAAAGAGAAATGGGAAAAATAATTGTCAATAACAATTTTGGATGCTTATTGGAATGAAGCATGCAAAAGATTTTTTAAGACGACACAATCCAAGTATTGGAAAGACTTTGCTTGGAAAATTAATATGAGGATTTCTGTAACAACCAAAATGTTATCAAAATATAGACCAGCAGGCAGTGCTGAATGCTGGAGGAAATGTGCAGAACTGGAAGCCAATCATACACACATTTTCTATGCACATTATTTATTCTACACATTATTTATGCCCAAAATTGAAAAGGTTTTGGGAGATAGTGAAAATAAATATAACCAATACATTTTCCTTAAGGAAACCCATACACCCAATCAATATTTATTAGGTATTATTCTATTATAAATATACAGGGATAAATATCTGTATACAATAATACGTATCGTTGCCGTAAACCTACCATCTATTAATAATTGGAAGATAACAGTCGGAGAGATTAAAGAGATGGAAAGAATTACTTAAAAAATGAGAAACTGTGAAGATGAATTAGAAAGAAACTGGATTAAATGGGACTCAGAAATACATAGTAGTACTACAGGAAAGCTATCCCTACCCCCACCCTTTCTTTTGTTTTTTCTCTTATTTTACCTTCTTTATTCCACCCCCCCCCCCTTTTTATTTGTTTGTATTATTAATTTCTGTTTGTATATGTAATTGAAACAAATAAAAAATGATGCAGGATGAATTAAACAAGTAAAGAGAACTTGTAAGATAATTAAATGAAATCAATAACATGTAATGTACGAACCTGCAATAAATGAAAAAATATGAAATGTTTGTAAACAAAGAAATGGTGAATATTGTAGCTGATAAATGGGTTCTAAGTAAAAGTCATAACCTAAACCCCCCCCCCCCCTTTTTTCTTCTCGAACTTTTTACTGTACTATTTAGTTTTTCTTATTTTTCATTTTGTGACATTAAATCATAGTGTTAAATGACAGACAGATATACACATAGTAGTGTATATCTGTCTGTCATTTAACACTATGATTTGAGTACATGAGGACCCCATTTGAAACAAGCCATTAGGCTTTCATGGGTTTTTCAATCCTATTTAGTTGACCTTGTATTCAAACTATACTTTCATGTGCTTTTTTTCTGCACACTTCTAAATAAAGTATTTGTAGTTGAGATTCAAACAAACTTTTCGCCACTCGGCTGGGTACAGGAATATCCGTTTTTGACGCGTTTTCAATCCAAAGAATGTCCAAACCAAATACTGCTGTTGGGTGAGGTTCCCATTTATTCATTCAAACAAAGAATTTCAGCAAGTTTTGTTAATGCATGTAAAACGGTAAAAACCGTGTGATCTCCTGTGTACCCAAACCATGCCATCATTAAGTGGCTTGTTGCACCTGTGCCTATATGAACCTGCTGGTTGCCACGTCAACCCCCTCAAGGTGAACCCGCCCACACCAGGCTTAAAGGCACAAAGTCAGAATGGCTCCTTCAGTATTCAATCAATTAATCAATCAACACATTCCCTGCCATTGACGCAGATCTACGTCATTTAAATCATTATTTTTTGATATTACGTAGAGGGCGCTCTTCCCCAACCTATGAATGATCCCTTGACTCTGAGAGAATGATAGAAGCAGAAATAACGTCATCCCAAAAATATAATTGAACTTATTGTAAGTCGCTTTGGATAAAAGCGTCTGCTAAATGACTGTAATGTAATGTAATGTAATGAATAAATTAATTAATGCATGTATTACCCTCTGTAGATCTTTTTACGAGAGACAGACAGGTCTCTATGTTGAGGGCGATATCTTTTGAAAAAACCTGTTAAAATAGTTCAAATAGCCGATCTACAAGCTCACAACGTTCCACATATATACATAATGGGAATTGAAGGGGGTGTGTGTGTGTGTGTGTGTGTGTGTGTGTGTGTGTGTGTGTGTGTGTGTGTGTGTGTGTGTGTGTGTGTGTGTGTGTGTGTGTGTGTGTGTGTGTGTGTGTGTGTGTGTGTGTGTGTGTGTGTGTGTGTGTTAAGGACAGCCAGGGAACTACATTTTCCTAGGTCTTCAATGCGATGGTGACACCTGGTGGTTAAACAGAAACAACACAATGTTGGTTTATGACAATAAATGCCTTCTTTGCTGCTCTGTGCTCTCTGTATTGGCAAATACATATCAGACACGCTTGCATTCTCATCTTAAAATGTACAATAATAGCAGTGATGGAAGAAGTACTCACATGTTTTACTTAAGTAAAAGTATCAGTACTGCAAGGTAGAAATACTCTACAAGTAAAAGTCTGTAATTCAAAAATTACTTGAGTAAAAGTACAAAGGTATTGGTATCAAAATGTACTTAAAGTACCAAAAGTAGAAAGTAGCCTACTCATTATGCAGAATGTCCCATTTCACGTTTTTTCACATTTTCAAATTTATAAATTGCATAAAATCTTTTGAAAATAGCATGCTCACAACATGTGGCATCGCAACGTGATCATGATTTGTGTGTATGGGGGTCTCATCTTAAACAAGCTCAGGGCTTAATGAGTCTTCCAGTTTAGTAAACCTTCCACAGCTCACCACTGCCCTGCACCAATCAAAGTCACTGGATTGGTTTAAAGATTGGGACTCAGGGGAGTTTAGAATTCAGAATCTCAACAAAAGACACTGGTGTCTACATGACAAGAAAGAGGACACTGGTGTCTACATGACAAGAAAGGAGACACTGGTGTCTACATGACAAGAAAGAGACACTGGTGTCTACATATTGACAAGAAAGAGACACTGATGTCTACATATTGACAAGAAAGAGACACTGGTGTCTACATGACAAGAAAGAGACACTGGTGTCTACATATTGACAAGAAAGAGACAGAGGAGAAAGTGGAACAGTCAGCTGGGACATTAAGGCCACGGTGGCCTCAGGGCATGCCATTTTTGTAGGGCACACAAGGCTAAACTGAGGGGCAACGACGGCCATGGCCTTCGTTGGCCTCCCTGAAATTCCTGCCCTGGTTGAGGGCAATATCTTTTGAACAACATTTTAAAATAGTTCAAATAGCCGATCTACAATCTCACAACGTTCCACATATATACATAATAGGAATTGAAAGGTGTGTGTGTGTGTGTGAGAGAGAGAGAGAGAGAGAGAGAGAGAGAGAGAGAGAGAGAGAGAGAGAGAGAGAGAGGATGAGAGAGAGAGAGAGAGAGAGAGAGAGAGAGAGAGAGAGAGAGAGAGAGAGAGAGAGAGAGAGAGAGAGAGAGAGAGAGAGAGAGAGAGAGAGAGAGAGAGAGAGAGAGTGAGTGTGTTATAAAGACAGCAGCCAGGGAACTACATTTTGCTTAGCCTGGCATCATTCCTTTTCGGGTATATGATCCGGTCGGGAGCGGAAGTAAAAAAAATAAAAGTGGCCGGATGGGCAGAACCGGAAACACGTCTCACCACTAAATAGGTCTGTGCTAATAAAATCCTTGATTCGCATAGTTTAGCTTATTTTTTAAATATAAATGTGCGTGCACTATCGGAGACTATTTAGCGTCTGTATTATCCCACGGGAAATTCTATTCCATTTAAATAGGGATTGGGGAACCAAAACAAAGCGGAACCGCAAAAACCGGATGGGCAGAATCCGGAAACAGGATTATTTTCTCTTTTTTTTTCAGTAGACCGGATCATATGGGTCTTTAGTAACGAACACCAGGTTTTCCTCCGAGGTGGAAAGACTGGTGATGCGAGGTTACATTTAGCTAGATCTTCAATGCGATGGTGACACCTGGTGGTTAAATAGAAACAACACAATGTTGGTTTATGACAATAAATGCCTTCTTTGCTGCTCTGTGCTCTCTGTATTGGCAAATACATATCAGACAGGCTTGCATTCTCATCTTAAAATGTACACATTTGTAGGCCTACCAAGGGAGCTCTGAGATGTTTGGGTGGTAGTTATGTCCATCTGTGATTATTATCATTTGATTATATGACGTCGACCTGTTTCTGTCGTTTCCTTGCTCTTCTCTATCTAGTCTCAAACTGGTCATAACATGTTGACAGTCTAATGCTGCGTTCACACCAAAGGAAGCAGAACACAAAAAAAAGCAGCTTCAAGGATGAAGTCTGGGTTCTCTGGGTTCTTATTTAAGCTTTTAAAAGCTCACCAAAAAATGTAAAAAGCTGATTTGCATAAAGATAACATTGAAAATAAAAGCTGATTCATTGTTCGGTTTCTTTTGCTGTGAACGCAGCTTACTCTTATCAAGGCTACTCTGTCCTTCCCTTTCCCGAAAACAACAAATGATGAACTTGTACAATAATAGCAGTGATGATGGGAGAAGTACTCACATGTTTTACTTAGTAAGTAAAAGTGTCAATACTGCAAGGTAGAAATACTCGGTTAAAAGTAAAAGTCTGTAATTCAAAAATGACTTGAGTAAAAGTACAAAGGTATATCAAAATGTACTTAACGTACCAAAAGTAGAAAGTAGCCTACTCATTATGCAGAATGTCCCATTTCACGTTTTTTCAAATTTTCAAATTTATAAATTGTATGACAATCTTTTGAAAATAGCGTGCTCACAACATGTGGCATCGCAACGTGATCATGATTTGTGTGCATGGGGATCTCATCTTAAACAAGCTCAGGGCTTAATGAGTCTTCCAGTTTAGTAAACCTTGTATTGTTAATTTGTACTTCCATGTATGGTTATTCTCATGTCTTACTAAATAAAGTACATCAGTCAATCCATCAATCAACGCATTGTGAGCTTGTATCTGCTATTTTCAAATGGCCGAAACGTATAGGGTTGAAGTGGTTAACGTAGGCCTATGTTTTTTGAAATGATCAAAATCTACAATGAAAGTAACTAGTAACTAAAGTAATGGAGTAGAAGTAAAGCTACTGAAAACTGGAAATACTCCAGTAAAGTAAAAATACCTCAAAATTGTGTACATGTAGGCTACTTAGTTACTTTACACCACTGAATATAGAGCAAATAGAGCTTTGTTCTTGTGTATTGTTGTTTGTGGCCCCGGCGGGGAGACACTAAATGTAATTTCTCTTCCAGGTCTCGAGCTGAAAAAGTTTAGAAACCCCTGCAGGGTGTTAGGCCAGACAATGGATAGCACTCAGTGTTGCCATGTCCGCTTATTATAAGCGACTTTGGGCTTATTCTTCTGTGAAGTTGCGAGTTTTTTTTGGGCTTGTTTCTAAAGTGTAGTTGCTTATTCGGACTTGTTTAAAAATGTAAAAAATATTTTAACGAATAGTTTTCAAAAACTTTCATGTCATGGACCCCCAAATTAATATGTATTTGTCCCTAACTGGGATACCTCCCATCTGTTTTATGCCCATAGGCCTAACCTAATTGATTGATTGATGTACTTTATTTAGTAAGACATGAGAACAACAGTACATGGAAGTACAAATTCACAATACAAGGTCTACTAAACTGAAAGACTTATTAAGCACTGAGCTTGTTTAAGATGAGATCCCCATGCAATGATGCACACAAATCATGATGACATATAAGAGACAGACGGATATACACCAGATTTGTGTTGTTAGAATGTTTCAAAAAATAATCTTCCAAGTATTGACAACTTATTTCAAGATGTTTTGAAAATAGCAGATCTACAAGCTCACAACGCATCGCGACGCCTTGTGTGCTCATAGTCGCTTCTTTTGGTTTTGTTTCCCCAGACCTGGTTGCTTATTTCTCTCACAAAATGTGACAAGTTGTGGCAACACTGGCAGTCTCCCACGGCAGCAGCTGCGTTCATAGTTGAACGTTCTCCTTATTTCAGGTCAGATTCCTCTTGTGTCACTTAATAACAACGTTTATATTGTAGCTCACACAATAAGATAAGATAACAATAGGTCTTAGGAGAGTGTGTTAGCATAGCCATGGTTCACATGACGCTCGTCTGGCACAAGCTGACAGTTATGTTTCTGGGCTAGTGTTAGCATAGCTGCTAACGCTAGTCCTAGCAAGCAAGAGCTATAGAGCGTCGCAGTTCCCGCCCACTTCCTGTTTTTTTCTATATATATGACCGTCTTCATCCAAGGCTTTGCAAGAGCATATGTGTTGTTGTTGTTGTTGTTGTTGTTGTTGTTGTTGTTGGAATGTGTTGTTGTTGTTGTTGTTGTTGTTGTTGTTGTTGGAATGTGTTGTTGTTGTTGTTGTTGTTGTTGTTGTTGTTGTTGTTGGAATGTGTTGTGGAACCTCATGATCATTTTACACCATGTTGTTAACCGACAACTCATTAGAACCTACATTTAACATATGCATTTATTCACATACTTACAGAAGGGGAGCTAAATGCTAAAAGTAGAGGAGGCTAACCTCTAGCTCTGGTCTAACCCCTTTCGGGACCCTGTTTACCTTTTTTGTATTTGGGAAGGCCAGAGTCCAGGGTCCCTTGTTGGTTAGAACACGCTCTCTCGTACCGGCGGCTACCACTGTCTGGTCTCGGGCTTATAGCTCGTCGCTTAGAAGTTGCAGAGATTTATCAAAGGTACCAAAAAGAGCAATACTAACACGCGAACAAGCGGCATCAAAAAGCGGGGATCGGCGATGCCGTTTAACATTTTTAATAATTTAGTAAACCTTAAGCTCATTTCTCACACTCTGCTCCACTGCCCATGTCCCGCCTCCCCGCGTTGTGATTGTCATGCAAGCATGTAGGAGCTCGCCAATCAGAGGCAGTAACGAGGACCATAGAGTTATGCGTAGGACGCGCAGCTTGTCAGTCACCGCGGGGAGGCGGGACATGGGCAGTGGAGCAGATTCCAAATACCGCCTTCCCAAATACAAAAAAGGTAAACAGGGTCCCGAAAGGGGCTAGCTCTGGTCCATAGCCTAGTTTAGAAGGAGTTCTCCTTAGGCTATCTCTCTCACACACACACACACACACACACACACACACACACACACACACACACACACACACACACACACACACACACACACACACACACACACTGAATAAGCAAGGTAAGGAGCGCAATATCTTAGCAAGTAAAGGAAATAAGGAAACACAATTAAATAATCAGCTGTTGCTCGAGCCAGGCGTTTTCGCGTGGCGTCGCTTGTGTGAAAGTCCAGTGATGTTTATTGCGTGGTCCCATGGCTGGTGTGTTTAGAGAACAAAAGAGCATGGTGAAACCTGAAGTTTTGTCTGTGATGTTATTGTTCCATGTCCACCATATGTTTGCACATGATATTAGACCTTAAAGTTAAACTGCCATTGATTTGAAAGTGTGTGTATTATCCTGTGTGTGTGCGGCAATCCGTGTTGCCAGGTCTGCTTATTATAAGCGACATTGGGCTTATTTTCCTGTAACGTCGCTTTTAGATATTCATAGTTGCGGGCTGCTTTTGTTTGGGCTTGTTACTGAAGTGTAGTTGCTTATTTGGGCTTGCTTTCAAGAGGTGAGATCTTCAAGGCAACAACGTGTCGAGGCGCAACACGTTGTTGGCTTGTAGATCTGTTCTCCAAATTTGTGACATAAGTTTTGATGGATTGATTGATGTACTTTATTTAGTAAGACATGAGAACAACAGTACATGGAAGTACCAATTCACAATACAAGGTCTACTAAACTGGAAGACTCATTAAGCACTGAGCTTGTTTAAGATGAGACCCCTATGTACACAAATCATGATGACATATAAGAGACAGACAGATATACACACTACTATACAGAATGTCATACAATCAGTTTACAGGTTACTGGTATGAAGAGTGAAAAATATGTACAAGAGAAGAAAAAGAAAAGGGGGGGGGGTAGGTTAAGACTTAGACAGGGGCATTTACGAATTGCAGCCTCCTGAAGTTGTATCTTTAGGGCAGTTTTGAAAGTGAGTAGGGTTTTACACTCTTACTCCTTTTGGTAGGGCATTCCACATTTCTGATGAATAGCATGAGAACGAGTTCATTCCCTTTGCTGAGCCAAATCTGGGTTGAACATGATTCGTGGAGCTGCCTCTGGTGTTATGATCGTGGACATTACATTACATTACATTATTACATTATAGTCATTTAGCAGACGCTTTTATCCAAAGCGACTTACAATAAGTGTATTCAACATAGGTAGGGAACGAAAACTACTAATCACCAGAAGTCTTTAGTGCATTTTCTGCAAAAACAAGCAACCAAGAGTATACCTAGCGCTAAGGTAAAAGTGCAATATATCAGCTACCTATTTCGTTAAACAGATGAGACAAAATAGCTAGATCAAATGAGCATGAGCTAAAACCATAGCCCGGAGGTAGGAAGGAGCTGTTCCTTTCACTGCCCTATAGGCTAGCACCAGGGTTTTGAACTGGATGCGAGCCGCTACGGGGAGCCAGTGTAGAGAACGGAGAAGGATGGTTGTGTGGGAGAACTTGGGGCGGTTGAACACCAGACGAGCCGCAGCTTTCTGAACTAGCTCCAGAGGTCTGATGGCAGATGCCGGAGCACCAGCAAGGAGGGAGTTGCAGTAGTCCAGGCGGGACATGACAAGAGCCTGGATGAGCACCTGGGCTGACTTCTCCGTGAGGAAGGGGCGAATCCTCCTGATGTTGTAGAGGAGGAATCTGCAGGACCTTGTCACTGATGCGATGTTTGCCGAGAACGTCAGTTGATCGTCCAGGGTCACACCCAGATTCTTCGCAGTCCGAGTTGAGGTCACCACAGCATCATCAATGGTGATGGCCATGTCTCGGTGCGGACAGCACTTCCCCGGGAGGAACATCAGCTCGGTCTTGTCCAGGTTGAGCTTCAGGTGGTTTGTCGACATCCACTCCGAGATGTCAGCCAGACAAGCAGCAATGCGTGCCTCCACTTGGGTATCAGAGGGGGGGAATGAGAGGATCAGCTGGGTGTCATCGGCATAGCAGTGGTAGGAAAAGCCATGGGAGTGGATGACAGCACCAAGAGATGTAGTGTAGAGAGAGAAAAGAAGAGGACCCAGAACCGAGCCTTGGGGAACCCCAGTTGTGAGCCTGTGTGGTTCTGACACAGACCCTCTCAGCATCACCTGGTAGGAGCGACCCGTCAGGTAGGATGCAAACAGGGAGAGTGCAGAGCCTGAGACACCCATCCCCTCGATGGGTGGACTTCATTAACATTTTGGAAGTATTTTGACAAATACAGGGGGATCCCAATGTTGTGGTGTATCTTGAAGACCAGGCCCATAGCAAGTTGCTGTACTCTGTCCTCAACCCTAAGCTATCCAATCCTAGCAAAATGAGCAGGGGTTAGATGGGTTTTGGGATTGAGGCCAAGAAGTAGCCTTACAAGTTTGTTTTGGAATATTTGGAGCCTTGTTTTTAAGGCCTTGGAGGTGTTGTGATACCATGAAGTGCATGCATAATCATAATAACCTTGTATGAGGGCCCCTGCAATAATCTTCAGAGTATTCTTACTGACTAGACGTCCACCGGGTGCCGTTTACTTCCACCACTTGCTCCCTCCCTTCCAGGTAGGATCTCATCCAGCTCACCGACGTATCATCAAAACCTATTGCTTTGAGCTTATTGATCATAATTGGGTAATTAACGGTGTCAAAGGCCTTCTGGAGGTCCAGCATGACCATGCCGCAATATTTGCCATTGTCGACATCTTGTTTGATAGAGTCGTTCAAATAGAGAAGGCATGTGTCAGTGGAGTGGTTTGTTCTGAAACCAGATTGGAATTACATTTTTCTCGGCAAGATATTTATCGACCTGTTCATAGACTGTTTTTTCCATGACTTTCGAGATGGAGCTAATAATAGAAATAGGGCGGTAGTTGCCAGGGTCTAATTGGTTTCCTTTTTTGTACAGAGGGGTCACCCTTGCTTTTTTGAAGTCGTTAGGGACCCGTCCCTGTATGATGGAGAGGTTTATTATGTGGGTAATATATTATGAGGGGATATTGTCGAGTCCTGTGGCTTTGTGTTGTTGAAGTGCACTACATTTTTTAAACACCTCATCTGTTGTCACAGGGAAGAGTTTAAAATCATCTTTGCGTACACCTTGTTTTTCGTAAAATGAGTCGACATACTCTTTACCGTAGCTCCCAGAGTGAGGGGGTAGTTTTTCAACCAGTTCTGAGGCTATGGTCGTAAAGAATATGTTGACGATTTTACTCACTTCCCGATTTGTTGTAGTGACGTCAAGTGACGTCAGACCACTTCCGGTGCTTCTGGAATATTATTGCATAATAATGGCGTTTCATATAAACTGTACACCGTGCAATGTACGCGAAGGTGGAAAAGAAGATGGTTGCCAAGCCAGAACAATGAGAGATTTTTTTTAGCAAGTTGGGAGAGAATTGGACAACTGCTTAGCTCTAAACTAGTAGTCCGTACGCAGAAATATAGGCTGCCGGTCCGGGCCTCAATTATTGTAGCAAGATGGGATGCATAGCAGCAGAAACATTAAAAACAGATGAGATACTTTCATCTTGATTGCTTCCCTAATATATAAATCCCACAATCTTTGAACCCAAGATTAATATTTTGGAAAGTTGACTTCAAATCGTTATTTTTGACACCACTGCTGGGTCTCCAGTAATTTGTTTTGTTTTTGTTTTGTTTTAACCTTTGTGTTTATTTAGCAATTTCAGCACATTAGACAGGGGAAGAACATCATTTCATCATATCATTACATCATTCTTTTGTTTTTTCCCCCCCGAAAAGGACATCCTTTCATCATATAATTTTTAGTTTTTTGGTATTAAAGTCATTATTCAATTTGTTCATTTCAGACCCAGTGTGTGGAGTCCAGACTGCAGGTGAAGATGAACTCTCCAGACTCATCCAGGGACATTTCTATTAAACAGGAGGAACCTGAAGACCACCCACACCTCAGTACGTATTTTAACTATACGATAATCTTTGCAAAAACTGACAATTATAATATCCGGATATTATAAGACTTTTTGTGTTATTCTTTTTTACTGTACCTCTGTGCTATTCACATCTTTGACTAATAAAGTATTCAATCAATCAATGACTCAATCAATATGCATAGGCATAATTAAATATGCAATACAAAAGAAAAACTGCACCACATTGTACATTTTTGGTTTCCAAAAACATTTGAGGTGAGAAATAGTGCAGTAACACT
The DNA here is from genome assembly GCF_963280865.1 of Gymnoscopelus braueri. NCBI lineage: Eukaryota > Metazoa > Chordata > Actinopteri > Myctophiformes > Myctophidae > Gymnoscopelus > Gymnoscopelus braueri. The sequence goes on from NC_137610.1 coordinate 55,643,333, forward strand.
TGATTCGGCACTGCCTTGTTGCAGTGACAGTGTACAACGTAACGTTTAGATCACATACTTTAAATCACATTATGTACGTTGTGTGACTGTTGTAAACATTGCCTCAGAGCCACCCAGCCTGTTTCACTGGGAATTAGGTTAAAATATGGTTGCAAAAAGCCATTTCAGCTGGTCTTCAAGTGGTTAACAACATTCAAATGAGTTTATCTTCAACTATTTCTAGATTTCAGTGCATGGCACTGAACTAGAAAGCTTACAGGCTGCACTTTAGTGCATTGTGCTGCAAGTCATGGTCATGTTTCAGTCTCTTACAGATTATTAGCTGTTCTTGGCCTACTGGCAGCATGCACAAGAACTTTGACGCTGATCGGTACAGTGGTTTGTTAAATTATCCCCAGACACAGACGGATTCTTATTTAGTAACTGTTTGGTCGGTCTTAGTAGATAATAGCTTTGTACATGGAACATGGAAGATAGAAAAATTGATTTACATTTTAAGAATCCAGTGTTGACTATCATGTTATTTTTCTGCTCCTAGCCATCCTGCACATGGTTGTGTGTAAAGAGGAGGTTTCTCCTGAACAGGAGAGGAGCCCCAGTCTGATCCAGGAGGAACCAGAGCCTCCAAAGATTAAAGAGGAACAGGAAGAGCTACTTCAAAGACCAGAGGACCCTGTTTGGTCAATGTTGACATTACTAGCAGTGAAAGCTGAAGTTGATGAAGACATCACTTCACACTGCTCTGAAGTTGAAGTTGAGCTTGAATCTGACACTGAAGACAGTGATGATTGGGGGGAGACATTTGCGGGTGTCCACGCTGGAGAAAAACCTTTCCACTGTGAACATTGCGACAATAGTTTCACACGGTCTGAAAACTTGAAGAGACACCAGTATGTCCACACTGGAGAAAACCCTTTCCACTGTGAACATTGCGACAAGAGTTTCATTACGCCATCTGAACTGAAGAGACATAAGCGTATCCACACTGGAGAAAAACCTCTCCACTGTGAACATTGTAACAAGAGTTTCATTACCTCATCTTACCTGGAGATACATAAGCGTATCCACACTGGAGAAAAACCTTTCCACTGTGAACATTGTAACAAGAGTTTCATTACCTCATCTTGCCTGAAAAGACATAAGCGTATCCACACTGGAGAAAAACCTTTCCACTGTGAACATTGCGACAATAGTTTCACACAGTCTGAAAACTTGAAGAGACACCAATATATCCACACTGGAGAAAAACCTTTCCACTGTGAACATTGTAACAAGAGTTTCATTACGCCATCTTACCTGAAGAGACATAAGCGTATCCACACTGGAGAAAAACCTTTTCAATGTAATCGGTGTGACAAATGTTTCAGTCAGTCAAGTAGCCTGAAGAGTCATCAGCGTGTCCATACTAGAGAAAAAACCTTCCTACTGTAAACATTGTAACAACATTTTCAATACCCCAGGTGACCTGAAAAAACATCAGCTTATCCACACTGGAGAGAAACCTTTCCACCCTACACAATGTGATAGGAGTTTCAGTAGGTCAGGTGACCTGGAGAGACACCAGCGTATCCACACTGGAGAGAAACCTTTCCACTGTAAACTACATCTCCACAATTACACAAAGTGTCTATGTAGATCGGCTAGTTAAACTATTTTAACTCTCAATGTTTGTAAACAGCAGAGAGACCATGGACAGATAATGCATGGGCTGCTGGAATTTGTGAGCAAAAATAGAAATAGTGAAAAGAGTAAAATATCAAAACTTTATAAAATGTTGCAAGAAATTAAGGTAAAAGAGGATAATACCAAAGAGAAATGGGAAACAGAATTGTCAATAACAATTTTGGATGCTTATTGGAAAGAAGCATGCAAAAGATTTTTTAAGACAACACAATCCAAGTATTGGAAAGACTTTGCTTGGAAAATTAATATGAGGATTTCTGTAACAACCAAAATATAGACCAGCAGGCAGTGCTGAATGCTGGAGGAAATGTGCAGAACTGGAAGCCAATCATACACACATTTTCTATGCACATTATTTATTCTACACATTATTTATGCCCAAAATTGAAAAGGTTTTGGGAGATTGAAAATAAATATAACCAATACATTTTCCTTAAGGAAACCCATACACCCAATCAATATTTATTAGGTATTATTCTATTATAAATATACAGGGATAAATATCTGTATACAATAATACGTATCGTTGCCGTAAACCTACCATCTATTAATAATTGGAAGATAACAGTCGAAGAGATTAAAGAGATGGAAAGAATTACTTAAAAAATAAGAAACTGTGAAGATGAATTTGAAAGAAACTGGATTAAATGGGACTCAGAAATACATAGTAGTACTACAGGAAAGCTATCCCTACCCCCCCCTTTGTTTTGTTTTGTTTTTTCTCTTATTTTACCTTCTTTATTCCACCCCCCCCCTTTTTATTTGTTTGTATTATTAATTTCTGTTTGTATATGTAATTGAAACAAATAAAAAATGATGCAGGATGAATTAAACAAGTAAAGAGAACTTGTAAGATAATTAAATGAAATCAATAACATGTAATGTACGAACCTGCAATAAATGAAAAAAAATGAAATGTTTGTAAACAAATAAATGGTGAATATTGTAGCTGATAAATGGGTTCTAAGTAAAAGTCATAACCTAAACCCCCCCTTTTTTCTTCTCGAACTTTTTACTGTACTATTTAGTTTTTCTTATTTTTCATTTTGTGACATTAAATCATAGTGTTAAATGACAGACAGATATACACATAGTAGTGTATATCTGTCTGTCATTTAACACTATGATTTGAGTACATGAGGACCCCATTTGAAACAAGCCATTAGGCTTTCATGGGTTTTTCAATCCTATTTAGTTGACCTTGTATTCAAACTATACTTTCATGTGCTTTTTTTCTGCACACTTCTAAATAAAGTATTTGTAGTGGCGATTCAAACAAACTTTTCGCCACTCGGCTGGGTACAGGAATATCCGTTTTTGACGCGTTTTCAATCAAAAGAATGTCCAAACCAAATACTGCTGTTGGGTGAGGTTCCCATTTATTCATTCAAACAAAGAATTTCAGCAAGTTTTGTTAATGCATGTAAAACGGTAAAAACCGTGTGATCTCCTGTGTACCCAAACCATGCCATCATTAAGTGGCTTGTTGCACCTGTGCCTATATGAACCTGCTGGTTGCCACGTCAACCCCCTCAAGGTGAACCCGCCCACACCAGGCTTAAAGGCACAAAGTCAGAATGGCTCCTTCAATATTCAATCAATTAATCAATCAACACATTCCCTGCCATTGAAGCAGATCTACGTCATTTAAATCATTATTTTTTGATATTACGTAGAGGGCGCTCTTCCCCAACCTATGAATGATCCCTTGACTCTGAGAGAATGATAGAAGCAGAAATAACGTCATCCCAAAAATATAATTGAACTTATTGTAAGTCACTTTGGATAAAAGCGTCTGCTAAATGACTGTAATGTAATGTAATGTAATGAATAAATTAATTAATGCATGTATTACCCTCTGTAGATCTTTTGAGGAGAGACAGACAGGTCTCTATGTTGAGGGCGATATCTTTTGAAAAAATAGTTCAAATAGCCGATCTACAAGCTCACAACGTTCCACATATATACATAATAGGAATTGAAGAATGTGTGTGTGTGTGTGTGTGTGTGTGTGTGTGTGTTAAGGACAGCCAGGGAACTACATTTTGCTAGGTCTTCAATGCGATGGTGACACCTGGTGGTTAAACAGAAACAACACAATGTTGGTTTATGACAATAAATGCCTTCTTTGCTGCTCTGTGCTCTCTGTATTGGCAAATACATATCAGACAGGCTTGTATTCTCATCTTAAAATGTACAATAATAGCAGTGATGGAAGAAGTACTCACATGTTTTACTTAAGTAAAAGTATCAGTACTGCAAGGTAGAAATACTCGGTTACAAGTAAAAGTCTGTAATTCAAAAATTACTTGAGTAAAAGTACAAAGGTATTGGTATCAAAATGTACTTAAAGTACCAAAAGTAGAAAGTAGCCTACTCATTATGCAGAATGTCCCTTTTCACGTTTTTTCACATTTTCAAATTTATAAATTGTATGACAATCTTTTGAAAATAGCGTGCTCACAACATGTGGCATCGCAACGTGATCATGATTTGTGTGTATGGGGATCTCATCTTAAACAAGCTCAGGGCTTAATGAGTCTTCCAGTTTAGTAAACCTTGTATTGTGAATTTGTACTTCCATGTACTGTTATTCTCATGTCTTACTAAATAAAGTACATCAGTCAATCAATCAATCAATCAACGCATTGTGAGCTTGTATCTGCTATTTTCAAATGGCCGAAACGTATAGGGTTGAAGTGGTTAACGTAGGCCTATGTTTTTTGAAATGATCAAAATCTACAATGAAAGTAACTAGTAACTAAAGTTTTCAAATAATTGTAGTGGAGTAAAAGTACAATATATTTGCCTGAGATGTAATGGAGTAGAAGTAAAGCTACTGAAAACTGGAAATACTCCAGTAAAGTAAAAATACCTCAAAATTGTGTACATGTAGCCTACTTAGTTACTTTACACCACTGAATATAGAGCAAATAGAGCTTTGTTCTTGTGTATTGTTGTTTGTGGCCCCGGCGGGGAGACACTAAATGTAATTTCTCTTCCAGGTCTCGAGCTGAAAAAGTTTAGAAAACCCCTGCAGGGTGTTAGGCCAGACAATGGATAGCACTCAGTGTTGCCATGTCCGCTTATTATAAGCGACTTTGGGCTTATTCTTCTGTGAAGTTGCGAGTTGCGTTTTTTTGGGCTTGTTTCTAAAGTGTAGTTGCTTATTCGGACTTGTTTAAAAATGTAAAAAATATTTTAACGAATAGTTTTCAAATACTTTTATGTCATGGACCCCCAAATTAATATGTATTTGTCCCTAACTGGGATACCCCCATCTGTTTTATGCCCATAGGCCTACCATTGATTGATTGATGTACTTTATTTAGTAAGACATGAGAACAACAGTACATGGAAGTACAAATTAACATTACAAGGTCTACTAAACTGAAAGACTTATTAAGCACTGAGCTTGTTTAAGATGAGATCCCCATGCAATGATGCACACAAATCATGATGACATATAAGAGACAGACGGATATACACCAGATTTGTGTTGTTAGAATGTTTCAAAAAATAATCTTCCAAGTATTGACATTTTATTTCAAGATGTTTTGAAAATAGCAGATCTACAAGCTCACAACGCATCGCGACGCCTTGTGTGCTCATAGTCGCTTCTTTTGGTTTTGTTTCCCCAGACCTGGTTGCTTATTTCTCTCACAAAACCTGACAAGATGTGGCAACACTGGCAGTCTCCCACGGCAGCAGCTGCGTTCATAGTTGAACGTTCTCCTTATTTCAGGTCAGATTCCTCTTGTGTCACTTAATAACAACGTTTATATTGTAGCTCACACAATAAGATAAGATAACAATAGGTCTTAGGAGAGTGTGTTAGCATAGCCATGGTTCACATGACGCTCGTTAAGCTGACAGTCATGTTTCTGGACTAGAGTTAGCATAGCTGCTAACGCTAGTGTTAGCATAGCTGCTAACGCTAGTGTTAGCATAGCTGCTAACGCTAGTCCTAGCAAGCAAGAGCTATATATATGACCGTCTTCATCCAAGGCTTTGCCAGAGCAGATGTGTTGTTGTTGTTGTTGTTGTTGTTGTTGGAATGTGTTGTGGAACCTCATGATCATTTTACACCATGTTGTTAACCGACAACTCATTAAAACCTACATTTAACATATGCATTTATTCACATACTTACAGAAGGGGAGCTAAATGCTAAAAGTAGAGGAGGCTAACCTCTCCCAGCCAACATGTCCATCTGGGCCCCAGGTGGGTTTTAACTGGGCAGATGGGCATGGGTTACATCTGGTTTTGCACATGGGTTCCACCAAGCACCCACTTGTGGTAGCCCATATGGGCTTAAGTGGGTTTCTAACTGGGTCTTAGGTGGGTTCCAAATGGGCAATTTTATGTCGGAACCATGTGGGCGCCACCTGTGTTTGCCTATATGGGCTTGAACTGGGACCTGAATGGGCCTTAAGTGGGTTCCAGCTGGGCAAAAGTGGGTTTCTGACTGGGTCATAGGTGGGGTCCAAATGGGCAATTTGATTTCGGAACCATGTGGGCGCCACCTGTGTTTGCCTATATGGGCTTGAACTGGGACCTGAATGGGCCTTAAGTGGGTTCCAGCTGGGCAAAAGTGGGTTTCTGACTGGGTCTTAGGTGGGGTCCAAATGGGCAATTTGATTTCGGAACCATGTGGGCGCCACCTGTTTTTGCCTATATGGGCTTGAACTGGGACCTGAATGGGCCTTAAGTGGGTTCCAGCTGGGCAAAAGTGGGTTTCTGACTGGGTCTTAGGTGGGGTCCAAATGGGCAATTTGATTTCGGAACCATGTGGGCGCCACCTGTGTTTGCCTATATGGGCTTGAACTGGGACCTGAATGGGCCTTAAGTGGGTTCCAGCTGGGCAAAAGTGGGTTTCTGACTGGGTCTTAGGTGGGGTCCAAATGGGCAATTTGATGTCGGACCCATGTGGGCCTCACCTGTGTTAGCCCATATGGGCTTAAGTGGGTCCTGACTGGGTCTTAGGTGGGGTCCAAATGGCCAATTGTATGTCACACCCATCTAGGCCTCACCTGTGTTTGCCCATATGGGCTTGAAGTGGGATCTGAATGGGCCTTAGGTGGAGTCCAACTGGGCACGTTTGAGACCCATGTAGATCCCACTTCTAGCAGCCCAAGTGGGTAACATCCGGGCCCTTTGCCAACATGGGTTTCAAGTTGGTCCTGAAGGGATTTAAATAGGACAATTAAACAGTATATTGACAAGAACCATGTTTAACTACTGCTAAGTTTTACCAGGGTGAAAAAACAATATCAGACAATATATCTTTTGACAATGTTTATTATTTTAACTTTCGGCCTCCTGGTTTTTAATAAACCAAATACAAATATTAGAAAAACAAATACAAAATGCTTTGATAATTGTAAAATATAAAATGTATAAATGAAAATAAAGTGCAAAAGCTTTCAGAAATTGTGAAAAAAAAAAATTAAAATAAAGTGTAGACAGTATTATTGGGCCAATATATCTTCAACTCTCGTAAACAATCCCTTTAACGCTCGTAAATTATCATTAAGATAGAACTCTTGTAAACAATCATTTGTAATGATGTAAAAATGACAAATAACAGTGCAAACTCTAAAGTAACAACTTAAATGTTCTGGACACAAACTAATGAGGAACCCATATCTCTTAACTCAACTTCAACAAAAGGAGGGTTCTTCTCATGAGGTAGTTAATTATTCCAGCAGAGGGCCATTTCAGCCAACAAATCCTGAATGATAAACACACCACAAACTGTGTGTGTGTGTGTGTGTGTGTGTGTGTGTGTGTGTGTGTGTGTGTGTGTGTGTGTGTGTGTGTGTGTGTGGCCTATTGGGCCTGTTCCTGATTTTCCTGGGTGTTCACTGTGTTTTCGAGGGATCTCCTAGCTCGTAGGGTCCGGTTTCCACCACGGTCTCGAGCTCCGGTGAACCATTTGGACACGGCCATCTCTGCATCCTTCTGGTTTATATGCTGTGTGACGGCGTTCTTCTTTATTGCCCCTAAAATTAAATGACAAGAAGCCAACTTAGTAATGCTGGCTTGATTTTTACATTATGAAACCTTATAAGACAGACTTTTCAAAAGTTTTATATCGCTGAGAAATGTGTATGCTTTTTAAAAACAACCGAGTCAAATCTGAGAACAGTTCAAGCTATTCACACGGCCAAGTGCTACAGGAAAAATGCAGGATTATGTATAGAACCTGACAGCTAAGGTGGCTAAGATGTTCTGATGCATTATTGAGGATTCTTTGCTGAACAGAAAAAGAAAACGGAACAATAATGTTAAATGTCTTGAGCTATGGTGGCAATTCAGTTTTCATGTAGAACAACAAAGTTCAGGTGGCACCATCATATGTTATGGCAATAACACAAAATCTAATTTACCATATAGAACCTCTGGGACTTGGGGTTCCTAAACATAATGTAACATTTCAATCAGTGCCAGTCCTCGGAACTCCTTCTTGCCACTGCGTCCGAAAAGGTTATACTCGAGTGCCAGCGTATTGGTCAGGAGGAACCCCATCATCCTCCTGACACAACGGTCCAGGGAAGTCCCCCCAATGTCTGCAACCACGGCAACCTGAGTATGATAAAAGTCACAGGAAGGAAATTCTGTATTAAGTGAACAGCTAAGATGTCAATGCCCGTTGTGTGCATGCACTCAAAGGGCAGGTTAACAGACTACCAATGTGATTAGAAAATACAAGCCCATTTTGAAGTGAATAAGCGATTTAGAAAATACAAGTACATTTTGAAGTGAATAAGAGATTTGAACTTACAACTGCAGACTTAAAGTCAGGGTCACCCAGCTTTAAGTTCATGGACTCGAGATCTGCCACCGTGTCCAGCGGGAACACAGCTCCTTCAGGCAGCTCGAGCGCTGGCAGAGATTGTTTCTCCTTCAGCAGCATGTTCAGCATCTGCCCATGGACCTTCTGAGTGCTCTTTACTTCCTCTAGGAGTCTCACGAGCTGGGTGAACATGTGTTCTCCCATGCCTGGTGCTCGTGGTGCTGGACTCGGGCTGCTCATTGGGGTTCCGGCTGTGGGTTGACTACGGGTTCCAGCTGTGGGTTGACTCAGGGTTCCAGTGGGGTGGCTCATTGGGGTGCTAGCTGTGGGTCGTCTTATTGGGGTTCCGGCTGTGGGTTGACTAGGGGTTCCAGCTGTGGGTTGACTCAGGGTTCCAGTGGGGTGGCTCATTGGGGTTCTAGCTGTGGGTTGACTCATAGGGGTTCCAGTGCGGTGGCTCATCTGGGTCCCAGTGGGGCGGCTCTGTGTCACAGTTAATAATAATACACTTTATTTGTAAAGCACCTTTCATGACATGACATGCAGCTCAAGGTGCTTACAATTACAGTAAAGTAAAACTAATATAACGATAAAGCAAAAAAAGAAAAGCAAAAGCATAAAACAACATTTAAAAATCAACCAAAAGCCAGAGTGAAGAAATAGGTCTTCAGCTGTGCTTAGGCATGCAAACAGCCCTGAGGTGAAAAAGGTGACAACATGTTGTTTTCTTTCGGGTCAGGTGTCACACAATTGCCCTATTTGGGTTCAAAAAGGTGACTGTAGCTGAAAAGTGACACTTTTGCATGTCTGTGTGCTTTAAAGCTATTCACAGAGGCTGCCTGCCTTAGGTGTAATGGGAGTTTATTGGGGTGCTCACGTTTGTGGGTTCAGTGGGGCGGTTGATCAGGTTTGCAGTTGGGCGGCTTGCTCTTGGTCTTCCAACTGGGGTGTCCACACTCGGGATTCCAACGGGACTGGGGGTTCTTCTGGGACTTGGGGTTCCTAAACATAATGTAACATTTCAAGATGTTAAATTCTCTGTATATTTTATAAAAAATAATAAAATCTAATTCCATACTTTACATACTTGTCAGAGAAGAGGGAGATACATCGGGGCTGCTGATCGGACTCAGACTGCGGCTCCTTTGTCTTTTGGGGCGGGGCGGGTAGCTCACTTTCTTGGACAGTGCACGGGGAGGTGTAGGTGGTGTTTCGTCATCATCGAATAAAGCTTCCGATTCCTCCTCACTCGTGAGCGCCTCCCTCTGTTTTTGCGTTAGCCTACATTCAGTTAAAAACATACATTTTAGCAAACATAAAAAAGTAACTTTAAGCAGTAGTTCTCAAAATGGAGTCCGGGGACCCCCATGGGTCCTTGAGGTGGTTCCAGAGCATTCCTAGCAAAATGTATTAAAAAAGTACAGCAAGAGGGACAAATCAGTTTAACCATGCATACATCAACCATTTGAAAATTGCTGATCTACATGCTCACAACATGTCGCAATGCAAGGCGTGGTGAGCTTGTAGATCGGCTATTTTTGGGAAAGAGTTATACAGTAGGTGTGTAGAGGGAAAAAAGAGCAGCAAAAGTTTATCTGAAACACAATTCTATACAATATAGAGGGGGTCCCTGCTTCATCTCTCTCTCAGCCAGGGGGTCCTTGGCCTGAAAACGTTGAAGACCCCTGCTTGAGGGGGTCCTCAGATAAATCCCCAGATACATGAAGGCTAGTTAGGAACCAAATGGACCCTGTAGCTGTAACTCTCAGGGTTTATGGTGGTGCGTGGTCTAATGCAGGGGTTCTCAAAGTGGGGTCCGGGAGGGCCCTATATTCATCAGCTATTTAAAAAAAGAAAAACCTTGACATAACACCACAAATCTTGTATAGGGTCCTTGGCACAAAATCTTTTCAGATGGGGTTCCGTGGCCAAATACACACCTTGACAAGAAAACATTTTAGAACAATTGCCTAACAACAGCTATTTTTAGTTACCTCCTCTGTCGCCTTTGGGATACATTATCACCATCAGTCGCTATGTCCGATGACGTCTCTCCCAGCTGGAGCTTCTCACGAGCCACTGCGTATGACTCTTCAGGAAGAACACAAAAACAGGGGAAGGGGAAATTAAAGCAATTTTTCAAAGTTAAAGCAATATATATTGCACACATCTTCAGACTTTTCCTCCCCCCCAAAAACATGATATTTTCTTACCTGCAAATCCGATGACACGCACTCGGCATGTCGCCCATGATGACGGATCTGGCTGGAGTCGCTGCTTCACTGCCTTGCTGACATTGAGCCCCACTGGCCAATAGCAGTCCAACTGGTCATCATTTGTGAACCAACAACATGGAATAATGTCCATCAGAAGTTTCCCATCGGTGGAAACCTCGTCCGGGAACTCCACAATGGAAAACACGTACATGCTGCAAAGTTCATAGATCACTGGTCATGTAACTGAATGAAAGCCACATTCCCCTCTTCCAGAGGAAGCAGTATGAGTTTTTCTGTCAAGTCAGTCACATCCACACCATGCAGCTCTTCAGAGAGTTGTGTCACTGTTTTGATCCCCACACGAGATGAATCAACAGGATAATTGTAGAAACACCTTTGTCTCTCGTAAAACTGACACACAGCCTGCATAGCTCCTCCTGATAACAACTCCACAATGTTCCTCACTACAGCAACTCTTCCCCCAACAGCATAACAGTTGCTGCCATTAGAGCAGGAAATCATTTGTCCCTCTTGCATGTACTTCTTGTACTGCATACGAGCATGTAAATGTGGGAGAGTTGGACCACATAAATGTGGTTGTTGTGGTCCATTCCTCCTTTCCTTTCCTTCAACAGAGATAGGCCTTTGTTTTTCACCTACACGCCTTACGAGTTGTTGAACAGGGCCTTGTGGCCTTCTTACTAACTTCTTTAATGTCCCGAGATGATTTTCAAAAGGGAAACATGAAACATTGTCTAAGGCCCCAAACCTTCTTGCATCATCAGCCAGATGTATAAGAGTATGGGTGTTATACACTACCTGCTCTGGTCCATATATCTTAGCAAAGTTATTCACATAACATTTCAATAGTTTGTCTGCATAGTCACAGTATTCAGAACACAGAGCTGGACTGAGAAGAATTCTCATTGATATAGACAAAAGCATAAAGTTTTTGTACCACCGTGTAGGTAGCCGTCCTTTTAGAACCACAGGGCCTGTGTACAATAAAAACTGCCTAAATTCAGTGGCCTTCCATTGTTTGAATTCACTGAGTGACCGTGGCTTTCGTGAAAAATTACGCGGGATATATTCTCTGATTGATTGCAAGTGGTTAGAGATAGTTGTGATGGTGGATGATGAAAGCCGACACTTTAAAGGGCCACGGATCCACAGACCTATGACTCTCCTAACATTTCCTAAGCAAACTAAATGCATGTAATCAAGTACAAAGCTCGAAACCATCCCTATGCCAAGCTCTTGTAGAGGTGAGACCTGATGATGATGTCCTTCATCACACCTACGTTCAAATGTTGAATCTGTTCTAAGTGGTGCTGTCAAATCAGGAAAAACAACCTTACCATTTAGGTAAATCCCGTGCTCTACACAGCGCTCACAGGCACTGTAACCTGTATGACCTTTGATACATTTCAAGAAGGCACGGGCAGGTGCATCACAGATGAAGGCATCCGGAAGAGCTACATTATAATGTTTTCCATTGTAATCTAAACCCTCGCAAGTTACTAGTTTCAGGTCCTGAATAAAATCCTTCAAGTATTCACCAACAGAAGGAGGCTTTGAAGGGCCTGCATACAGACCAATGATAAATACATTGGATCTCGGAATTTCTTTGATCTTGGCCAGAATAGGCCATAACTCATTTCTAGAGCTTTTGGAGAGGGCTAAGCCATCAATGTTAACACGGAGGGTTAGAGTGTCTACTACAGGAGGTGATTCACGAGACAGCTCGGAAATAATTGCATTTGAGACACCAAAATAGTAGTAGCTTCCATCTCCCATTTCTTTGACCTTACAGTTTTTTAAGGTTGACAGAAGGGTTCTTGGATCTTTGGGTAAGTCCAGGCCACACTGCCTTAAAATAGTTAATAGATCTGACAAGGCACATTGTGAAATATTGCGTTTTACCGCCCAATCAGCTAATTTCCATTTAGCCTCACTACATGGATCAGATCCTTCAACAATGTCTGAATTAGTCTGATAATGTATTGCTTCACTGCGGTCATCGTAAACCATCTCGGTATCAGATGCTTGGTCTATTTCCTCGGAGTCGATTTCCTCGTAATCTGATATTTGGCGCCTTTCCTCAGAAACTGATTCTTGGTCTCTTTCTACCTCACAGTCCAACTCTTCATTAAGATTTCTAAATCCCTGACTGTCCGTTGTATCGACCATATGAGACGCCAACTGTTCATTAGGATTCTCGAAACTCTGTCTGTCCGTTTCAAATGCAACTACGTCCTCATTAGAAGCAACGTCATTTTGGAAGGGTTCCAATGCCTGCAAGTGCTCTGCAACTTTGGCATGAATTCGTCGTCGTTTGGTCCAAAAGCTACCACAGTATGCATCCATTATTATTTTAAGGGTCTGTTTGGATCTGTAACAGATAAAGATTTGACACCTTAGAGAAATGTTCACACTTGCACTACATACTACTTGTTTATGTCCAATGACAATTGGACAGGGGTTTCCAGGGCAGCCGTTTAACCACTAAAGCCTTATTTTTATACTTAATCAAAAACAGCAGATCTACAACCTCAACACATTGAACGTTTGCCTATAAAGCAATGCGATGAAGTTAAAAGTTAGAAGTTAGTCCAATGAGAGTGATAATGACTATTTAGAGTATAGTTTTTACTCTTGTCAGTGCCGTGCTATGAGCTTGTAGATCGGCCTTTTCTGAATAGCCAAAGAAATCAGAATGACAGCGATGCGTTCACGGTTTAGACTCACCTTCTCAGTGGAATGGGAAGGCCTCGGTTCTCACTGGCGACTGTCACAGCAGTGTCACTGGAAATCTATTGGGGAGAGATTTTAGAATCAGCGTCATTTCCTGCAACAGTATCACATTTCTACAGGTCACATGAACATTGGGTACAGGTCACATGAAGTTAAAAGCTTGAAGTTAGTCCAATGAGAGTGATAATGACTATTTAGAGTATAGTTTTTACTCTTGTCAGTGCCGTGCTATGAGCTTGTAGATCGGCCTTTTCTGAATAGCCAAAGAAATCAGAATGACAGCGATGCGTTCACGGTTTAGACTCACCTTCTCAGTGGAATGGGAAGGCCTCGGTTCTCACTGGCGACTGTCACAGCAGTGTCACTGGAAATCTATTGGGGAGAGATTTTAGAATCAGCGTCATTTCCTGCAACAGTATCACATTTCTACAGGTCACATGAACATTGGGTACAGGTCACATGAAGTTAAAAGCTTGAAGTTAGTCCAATGAGAGTGATAATGACTATTTAGAGTATAGTTTTTACTCTTGTCAGTGCCGTGCTATGAGCTTGTAGATCGGCCTTTTCTGAATAGCCAAAGAAATCAGAATGACAGCGATGCGTTCACGGTTTAGACTCACCTTCTCAGTGGAATGGGAAGGCCTCGGTTCTCACTGGCGACTGTCACAGCAGTGTCACTGGAAATCTATTGGGGAGAGATTTTAGAATCAGCGTCATTTCCTGCAACAGTATCACATTTCTACAGGTCACATGAACATTGGGTACAGGTCACATGAAGTTAAAAGCTTGAAGTTAGTCCAATGAGACTGATAATGACTATTTAGAGTATAGTTTTTACTCTTGTCAGTGCCGTGCTATGAGCTTGTAGATCGGCCTTTTCTGAATAGCCAAAGAAATCAGAATGACAGCGATGCGTTCACGGTTTAGACTCACCTTCTCAGTGGAATGGGAAGGCCTCGGTTCTCACTGGCGACTGTCACAGCAGTGTCACTGGAAATCTATTGGGGAGAGATTTTAGAATCAGCGTCATTTCCTGCAACAGTATCACATTTCTACAGGTCACATGAACATTGGGTACAGGTCACATGAAGTTAAAAGCTTGAAGTTAGTCCAATGAGACTGATAATGACTATTTAGAGTATAGTTTTTACTCTTGTCAGTGCCGTGCTATGAGCTTGTAGATCGGCCTTTTCTGAATAGCCAAAGAAATCAGAATGACAGCGATGCGTTCACGGTTTAGACTCACCTTCTCAGTGGAATGGGAAGGCCTCGGTCTCACTGGCGACTGTCACAGCAGTGTCACTGGAAATCTATTGGGGAGAGATTTTAGAATCAGCGTCATTTCCTGCAACAGTATCACATTTCTACAGGTCACATGAACATTGGGTACAGGTCACATGAAGTTAAAAGCTTGAAGTTAGTCCAATGAGACTGATAATGACTATTTAGAGTATAGGTTTTACTCTGTCCACTATCATCTCCCCACTTACAGATGCACGCACACATTTTCTTACTTTTATCCACAAACTTTGAATCTTAACAATACAGTACACAAAGAACACACTTTAACATTTCTCTTGACTTTTTACTTACGTTTTTCTCCTTGAATGCAGCGGAACCGCAGGGTGTGCTCTGTGCAACCTACACACACACACACACACACACACACACACACAACATATTTTAGCTTGATTTTGAATGAGCAAATCTATAACTTCCAGTAAAACACATAGCAACCAAAGGACACAGTTTCTTACTGGCTAGTTTAAGATGTTCAGCTGTTAGACAATATAACTGAGTGAGAGGTGTGTGTGTGTGTGTGTGTGTGTGTGTGTGTGTGTGTGTGTGTGTGTGTGTGTGTGTGTGTGTGTGTGTGTGTGTGTGTGGTTCAAAATAATCAGCTTTGAGGTCATCGCACACACTCACGCATGCACACGTGTTACATGTTTGTGTTACAGGTCTGTAAAGTGTACACAAAGAGAAGTGGATATAGTTTTTGGCAGCACCTTACATGTATGTCAAATATGTCAATCTTTCCCTCTAAGATACAATGTCAGGAGGAGGAAAACTTGAGAAAATATCTGTTTCCATTCGGACAGATTGAAAATAACTTTTTATACTTGGCATTTAACCACTTAAATTCCAGCATCCCTATTCTGGAGGGATACATTCACCAAAAATAGCCGATCTACAAGCTCACAACACGTCACAACGTGACGTGTTGTGAGCTTGTACATCTGCTATCTTTGAAGAGAATTGTTGTACTGTAGGCTGAAAAAGATTGCACCAAGTACAGTGCATCTCAGACCCGTTTCACAAAGTTTAGAGGGGCTAAGTGGTGAAACTGAAGTGACATTGATACATTCCAAATATTATGAAAGTATTCTATCAACCTCATAGACACATGAAAAACAGAAAAGTGCAAAAACATGGCACCAGCTCTTTAACCATCTCTTCACTTTTTACTTACGCTCTCTTCACTCTCTCCTCACTCTCTCCACTCCTCACACTCTCCTCGCGTTCTCAGGTGTCTGTGCTCAACCCACACACACAAATATACACACACAACACATTTTAGCTTGATTTTGAATGAGCAAATCTATAACTTCACAGTAAATGGCCATTTAAGGTCCATTTGGTTTAACTCTATAACTGCCAAAGACGTTTATAAACGTCTTTGAGAAATTAGCTATTGCCTGCCAAAGACGTATAAAAACGTCTTAAAAAAAAAAAAAAAAAAAAAAATGTTTCAAAAAAAAAAAAATTCTAAAAACATTCTCTAATTATTTAGTATTGACACCTTTTCGATATTCCAAATGAATAAGGACATAACAATTTCCAAAGATTTGCTGCTCCATCCACTTCAATGTTAAAATTGAAACGGACAAACAATTCACAATGTTTTTTGGTTTGAAACCACTGGTTTTGAGCTATTTTCAAACATCAAACAACACATGACAACAAGGTCAAATTGACCTCGTTGACATTTGTGAAACCACACCTGAATCTCATCTGTGATTAGAAATTTTCTGGGGATCAATCATACTTGAGAAAAATATTTTGTGGCTATGCGAAAAGGTACCAAAATCGGTCAAAACCCTGGCAGAGGCTACAGACTGTTCTGAAAAAACTCTGGCAGGGTAAGAGTTAATATACAGGTACTGTATTATATCACAGTTAATGTACATACAGGTCATAGGCAGAGCAGAAAATACAATTATGCAGGTGATCATCTATACCCCAATTGAATTAATTAGACAGTGTGTGTGTGTATATATATATATATATATATATATATATATATACACACACACACACACACACACACACACACACACTATATAAAAACTGTTCTTTTAAATTGAATTTTAGATAAAACATTACACAACTGTTGCCCAATTTTTTTTCCCTGATTAAATAATAATTATGAAAATAAATAATAAACTAATCAAATAAAACAGTACAATTTAAATTAGGTTTTAAACTGATCTCTTCAATTCAACAGCACCACGTGCAGAATGCAAAGGCTGAGCCTTTATATTCTTTATAGCACGTCAACTGTGCATGGTTTCGTCACAGGAGTTTCACATGGTCACCCAATTCTACAGGTCACATTTTTTCGTGTAACACTAGAATTGTCCTCAAAACACAGATTTCTATATTAATAAATAAAGTCCTGGCACGGGATAACGCTTCTTGTCCCCATCATCACTTTATTTCAATCAAATCGTATGTGTTCATGAGTCCTTTCACATTCACATTTATTAGATTTTTAGCCAAAACCAGGAAAAAACGTCATGGGAAGAGAAAAAAAAACAAGGATGGTACCGAAATTTACCGTGATCGTTATTAAACCAGATAAAAAGCCGATAACGGCGGGTGGATTTGATGTGTTTTAATATGTAAACACAGGACGTGCACGTTAGCAGGTTTCAGCTAGGCGAATGCTATGTGCTAAAGCTAGCTGTGTTATATGCTATGTGCTAATGCTAGGCTAATGCTATGCGGTTGATATCAAGAAAACTTTATGACATGCTTTAAAGCTGCTTTGCTTGAAACATGGAAAAACCCACTTGTTTTTCACGCATACAACAGGCCGGATTTATGCTCCGTGGTATCGCGCGCAAAAAAAAATGCAAATCTACAAACCTCTTTGCTATTCCAGATGCTAGCCTTGTGGGCTTGTAGATCAGTTACTCACTACGCGGCAAAAAGCATTAGCTTAGCCACCATTAGCACAACGCAGGCATATATTAAAAAACTCTTGGGACATGGCAATGGTCTTAATGGCATTACAAAACACGACATTTATTTAATGCCATATATTTATTTAATGCCAATTGAGGATAGCTTTGTGGGCTTATAGATCTGCGACTCGCGCCAAATAAATAGCATAACTTAGCTAGCATTAGCCTAGCCTGCATACATATATTATATATATGTATACTGGCTAGTGCCTTAGTGCTGGTCAATATACATTAAAAACTGGACATGACCCCTCTTAATTCATTAAAAAAACACCAGACATTTAATGCCCTTTAGATGAACCAAGTTATTCATTTTAACTTACTTTTCTGTTCTGTTGTACTTTTGTTTCTCTTACTTATTATCTCTCTGCTCCGCTCCGATGAAATGGCTGCCAGGGTTGCCAGATCTGATGGAGAGTTTCCACCTCAAGCACAACTTAAAACCAGCCCAATTCAATAAACAGCCCTCCTTAATTCAGTTATTTCTTTAAATATGCGTAGTCTGGTGATATGATCGAGGAAAATAATAACCCGCCAAATATGTTAATTTTTAATTTTAAAATTTAATTATTACATTTGGGCATGTTTTTAACTTAACAAGCCCAAATTTGATGTGCCCGTCCAAGGCTATTTATTCCAGCCCAATGAGTTTTAAAATAGCCCAAACTGGCAACACTGCTGGACAAGGACCCTTTTCTATGGAGACTAGCTGACTTAAAAGTGCCTGACCGAATAAACTAAATAAATAATAGTACTTTTACTCCACAATTATTTGAAAACGTTACCAACTTGCAGATATAAATACATTATATTATAAAACATTATAGGCTATTTGAAAATAGCCGATCTACAAGTGTGAACAAGGCATTGTGAGCTTGTAGATCTGCCATTTTCAAACATTTATTAGAAAGTATTTAGTACTCTATCACTTTTAAATACAGATATACTTTTGTACTTTACTCAAGTAAATTAATTTCGGACTTTTACTTTGTAAGATACTTATACTTGAGTAAAACATTAAGAGTACATTTTCTAACAATCACGTAGGTATTTTGCAGTCACAATAATGTAAAGAGATGGAAGCAAGGTTTTCTCAACAAAGTTTTACTGTCTGTAACGTGTACAAAAAACACACACACAAAGTACACATCAAATTCCGGAATTATAAATCACACAAACAAATTAAGACCTCGGAATAAACAGAACAGACAATTAAAACTACAGCCACGGACACACGTCACGACCCCATGCGTCCTGGTCACCGACATAGTGATCCGGTGACATACAGCACAGACACAGCCTGTTCCTCATTCGATAGTCCCTCTCGGACTTAAGGATCGATCCCTGGGTCCGGACCCAGGGCGGGGGCGGGTCTGTGGCGCAGGCCACGTCACGGGTCTCGGGTCTTGGTCTCTCGGGCTCGGTGCTCGTGGCGGAGGCCACGTCAAGGGTCTCGGGTCTGGGTCTCTCGGGCTCGGGGCTCGTGGCGCAGGCCACGTCACGGGTCTCGGGTCTGGGTCTCTCGGGCTCGGGGCTCGTGGTGGCATCTTTGTTTGCCTTCTTGCCCGCCTCCAGCGCGCGTAGATTCACCGAGATCAGAAACCCTAGTTTGAAGGAAAAAAAGCACAGGATACTAGGTCAAATACAGGAAGAGTGAAGAGGAATTTAAACCCAACAAATAATTAAGCCCATGGTCCTTTGTACTAGCTAATGACAAGCATAAACACCAAACAATTTACTTCCATGTACTGTTTTCTCATAAATAAAGTGCATCATCTCATCTCATAGAAAACAAAATATAGACCTACCCACGGACTGGGTGTGAATCTTGAGCTCACTCGTGAGCTCGGTAACACTCTCTCTCAAGCTCTCCAAGGTGACCTTCTCCTTCTCGCTCTCGATCTGCATCATGTTGGCTGCCATTATTCTCGAACAGTGAAAGAACGCAAATGATAACCACTGGGCCATATATAGTGCACGGACTAATTAGTTGCAGCTGCGTTACACAGGTGAATCCAATCTCATCAAATGGCAGTGGTGTAAAGTAACTAAGTACATTTACTCAAGTACTGGCGCACTTTGAGGTATTTTTTACTTTACTGACTATTTCCTATTTTCAGTACTTTTATTCCACTCTCAAAGGAAAATATTGTACTTTTACTATAGCTACAATGATTTGAAAACTTTGGTTAGTTTGTAGATTTTGATTATTATTACAAAACCCCTTTCAGCCTTAAACTTTGGCTATTTGAAAATAGCCGATCTGCAAGCTTGTAGATCTGCTATTTCAAAAGGTTTTTAGACATTTGAAAACTTGTGAAATGGGACAAGATGTACTTTCTACTTTAAGTACATTTTCATGTTGTACTTTTACTCAAATACATTTTGATACCAGAATTTTACTTGCAAGTAGATACTTTTACTTAATTAAAACATTTTACACTTTAGCAAAAGCCAGGCGCACTGGAAGTCCTTACCTAGGGGGGCTATGCATGTGGGGGGGGGGGATTTTGGGGGGTTTTCTGTTTTTTTCCCCACACAAAAGACAGAAAGACAGCGCAAACACCAGGTTGATGTTCATCCATGACCTTAACAGACCAATATATGATCCATGGCTGGCGTTTGTTTTCATTCTTATGAGACCATGCAGAGACAACAATTGCACTTGCAAAGAAAAACTTCAGCTTAATAACATGTCCTGCTCCTTGTTTTGCACAGCATCATTACAAGAAAAAACTAATATGCTATTAGACAGACAAACTGAAACTGCACAGCGGCAGACAATGTTTCAAAAGCATAAAGTGTTTCATATAGGACCACTGTGTGTGTGTGTGTGTGTGTGTGTGTGTGTGTGTGTGTGTGTGTGTGTGTGTGTGTGTGTCTGTCTGCGTGTATGCGTGCGCTTGTGTGTGTGCAGCGCATAGATTTCTCCCAGCCAGCACGCCCACGTGGGACCCATATGGTTTTAATGCGGGCTACTTGGGTACCAAGTGGGCATGGGCTTGAACTGGGCAAGCCCATGCCGGGCCCACATGATCTGCATATGGGCTAACTGGGCGTGGGATGGAAGTGGGCAAGCCCATGTGGTTCCCGCATGGTCTGCATATGGGCTAACTGGGAGTGGGATGGAAGTGGGCAAGCCCATGTGGTTCCCACATGGTCTGCATATGGGCTAACCGGCATGGGTTGGAAGTGGGCAAGCTCTAGCCTCTATGTAGATGAGACGTAAACTTAATCTGTGTGTGTGTGTGTGTGTGTGTGTGTGTGTGTGTGTGTGTGTGTGTGTGTGTGTGTGTGTGTGTGTGCGTGTGTGCGTAGGTTAGCACAAACCTACCCCCATGCCCACTTAGCCCATATATAGCCCTTATGGAACCCACTTTTGTGATACCAGTTCTAACCCTCTAATCGCTTTTAAAAAAAATCAAAATATATATATTCCAACTTGCTTTTTGACGCTGAATCCAACGGTGCCAGTCTCAAAGCTGCACAACCCCTAGGGGCCAAGATAATCATAAATAACTGTCTCAAAGGCTTGGAAAAGTCATTTTTCAAAATCAAACACCAGATTCTGGGTCAGTGTGTTGCCCAGAACGCGCCCATATAACTTTCGTCATACACAGCCTTACGGTTCTCCTTAATTAGCTGGGGTCAAGGGGCTATCTTCTGCGCGTTATATCTCGATAACGATGCGTTTTTGGAATCCGCCTTTTGGATATGTCGTACAGCTCATTAAGGCGCACGCGTGGATGCCCTTGGTGTCCCAATCCGACATTCCTACGAGAAATTTGTTTTTTAAAGTTTGCATTCACTATGGTCTAAAGGTCTAACACTCTATGTAGCTCCCTGAAAGTAGAGGACTCTGCGTGGGAGTGTCGTACGAGAAAGGCGAAGACATCTACGCGTGCGCCTCTGTGAGCTTTACAACATATCCGAAAGGCGGATTCTAAAAACGTATCGTTATCGAGATATTACGCTTTATTGCGCGTTCTAAGTCGACATTTGGTGACCAGTTCTAACCCATGCCCACTTAGCCCGTGCATAGCCCATATGAGACCCATACATGGGTGACCAGTTGTAACCCATGCCCACTTAGCCCACACATAGCCCATATGGAACCCACTTTTGTGATACCAGTTCTAACCCATGCCCACTTAGCCCATACCTAGCCCTTATGGGACCCAGACATGGGTGACCAGTTCTAATCCATGCCCATTTAGCCCACGTATAGCCCATATGAGACCCAGACATGGATGACCAGTTCTAACCCATGCCCACTTAGCCCGTGCATAGCCCATATGAGACCCATACATGGGTGACCAGTTCTAACCCATGCCCACTTAGCCCACACATAACCCATATGGAACACACTTTTGTGCTACCAGTTCTAACCCATGCCCACTTAGCCCATACATAGCCCTTATGGGACCCAGACATGGGTGACCAGTTCTAATCCATGCCCACTTAGCCCGTACGAAACCCATATGAGACCCAGACATGGGTGACCAGTTCTAACCCATGCCCACTTAGCTCGTACAAAGCCCATATGAGACCAAGTACAGGGTGATCAGTTCTAACCCAAGCCCACTTAGCCCATATATAGCCCATATGGAACCCACTTTTGTGACACCATTTCTAACCCGTGCCCACTTAGCACGTACATAGCCCATATGGGACACAGAAAAGGGTGACCAGTTCCAACCCATGCCCACTTAGCCCACATATAGCCCATATGAGACCCAGACATGGGTGACCAGTTCTAACCCATGCCCACTTAGCCCATGCATAGCCCATATGAGACCCAGACATGGGTAACCAGTTCTAACCCATGCCCAGTTAGCCCACACATAGCCCATATGGAACCCACTTTTGTGATACCAGTTCTAACCCATGCCCACTTAGCCCATACATAGCCCTTATGGGACCCAGACATGGGTGACCAGTTCTAACCCATGCCCACTTAACCCACATATAGCCCATATGAGACCCAGACATGGATGACCAGTTCTAACCCATGCCCACTTAGCCCGTACAAAGCCCATATGAGACCAAGTACAGCGTGATCAGTTCTAACCCAAGCCCACTTAGCCCATATATAGCCCATATGGAACCCACTTTTGTGACACCAGTTCTAACCCGTGCCCACTTAGCACGTACATAGCCCCTATGGGACACAGAAAAGGGTGACCAGTTCCAACCCATGCCCACTTAGCCCACATATAGCCCATATGAGACCCAGACATGGATGACCAGTTCTAACCCATGCCCACTTAGCCCGTACAAAGCCCATATGAGACCAAGTACAGGGTGACCAGTTCTAACCCAAGCCCACTTAGCCCATATATAGCCCATATGGAACCCACTTTGTTACACCAGTTCTAACCCATAACCACTTAGCCCGTACATAGCCCATATGGGACACAGAAAAGGGTGACCAGTTCCAACCCATGCCCACTTAGCCCACATATAGCCCATATGAGACCCAGACATGGGTGGCCAGTTCTAACCCATGCCCACTTAGCCCACACATAGCCCATATGGAACCCACTTTTGTGATACCAGTTCTAACCCATGCCCACTTAGCCCATACATAGCCCATATGAGACCCAGACATGGGTGACCAGTTCTAACCCATGCCCACTTAGCCCACACATAGCCCATGTGGAACCCACTTTTGTGAAACCAGTTCTAACCCATGCCCACTTAGCCCATACATAGCCCATATGAGACCCAGACATGTGTGACCAGTTCTAACCCATGCCCACATATAGCCCATATGAGACCCAGACATATGTGACCAGTTCTAACCCATGCCCACACATAACCCTTATGGGACCCAGACGTGGGTGACCAGTTCTAACCCATGCCCACTTAGCCCACACATAACCCATATAGAACCCACCAAACTTGCCCAGTTCAAGCCCGCGCCCACTTAGCCCATATAGAACCTATATGGAACCCACTACAATTGCCCAGTTCAAGCCCATGCCCAATTGGTACCCAAGTAGCCCACATGTGCCCCACATGGGGCCCAGGTGGACATGTTGGCTGGGCTAGCTCTGGTCCATAGCCTAGATTAGAAGGAGTTCTCCTTAAGGCTATCACACACACACACACACACACTCACTCACTCACTCACTCACTCACTCACTCACACACACACACACACACACACACACACACACACACACACACACACACACACACACACACACACACACACACACACACACACACACTCACTCACTCACTCACTCACTCACTCACTCACTCACTCACTCACTCACTCACTCACTCACTCACTCACACTGAATAAGCAAGGTAAGGAGCGCAATATCTTAGCAAGTAAAGGAAATAAGGAAACGCAATTAAATAATCAGCTGTTGCTCGAGGCAGGCGTTTTCGCGTGGCGTCGCTTGTGTGAAAGTCCAGTGATGTTTATTGCGTGGTCCCATGGCTGGTGTGTTTAGAGAACAACAGAGCATGGTGAAACCTGAAGTTTTGTCTGTGATGTTATTGTTCCATGTCCACCATATGTTTGCACATGATATTAGACCTTAAAGTTAAACTGCCATTGATTTGAAAGTGTGTGTGTTATCCTGTGTGTGTGCGGCAATCAGTGTTGCCAGGTCTGCTTATTATAAGCGACATTGGGCTTATTTTCCTGTAACGTCGCTTGTAGATATTCATAGTTGCGGGCTGCTTTTGTTTGGGCTTGTTACTGAAGTGTAGTTGCTTATTTGGGCTTGCTTTCAAGAGGTGAGATCTTCAAGGCAACAACGCGTCGTGGCGCAACGTGTTTTTAGCTTGTAGATCTGTTCTCCAAATTTGTGACATAAATGACGTCAAACCACTTCCGGTGCTTCTGGAATATTATTGCATAATAATGGTGTTTCATATAAACTGTACATCGTGCAATGTACGCGAAGGTTTAAAAGAAGATGGTTGCCAAGCCAGAGCCATGAGCGATGTTTGTAGCAAGTTGGGAGAGAATTGGACAACTGCTTGGCTCTAATCTAGTAGTCCATACGCAGAAATACAGGTTGCCGGACCGGGCCTCAATTATTGTAGCAAGATGGGATGCATAGCAGCAGAAACATTAAGAACAGATGGGATACTTTCACCTTATTTACTTAAGATCATTGTTTGCATTACAGGAGTCCATCTTTTGATACATTTATTTCCTTGTGTAATCTTAAATTAAGTGATAGCTTCCCTAATATATAAATCCCACAATCTTTGAACCCAAGATTCATATTTTGGAAAGTTGGCTTCAAATCGTTATTTTTGACACCACTGCTGGGTATCTAGTAATTAAAGTCATTATTCAATTTGTTCATTTCAGACCAGTGTGTGGAGTCCAGACTGCAGGTGAAGATGAACTCTCCAGACTCAGCCAGGGACATTTCTATTAAACAGGAGGAACCTGAAGACCACCCACACCTCAGTACGTATTTTAACTATACGATAATCTTTGCAAAATCTGTGACAATTATAATATCCGGATATTATAAGTCCCAGGACTTTTTGTGTTATCCTTTTGGCCTAAATGTTTTACTGTACATCTGTGCTATTAAATCTTTTTTGACTAATAAAGTATTCAATCAATCAATGACTCAATCAATATGCATAGGCATCATTACATATGCAATACAACAGAAAAACTGCACCACATTGTACATTTTTGGTTTCCAAAAACATTTGAGGTGAGAAATAGTGCAGTAACACTTGATTCGGCACTGCCTTGTTGCAGTGACAGTGTACAACGTAACGTTTAGATCACATACTTTAAATCACATTATGTAGGTTAAAATATGGTTGTAAAAAGCCATTTCAGCTGGTCTTTAAGTGGTTAACAACATTCAACTATTATTATATACATACTACTATTCTTCTTCAACTATTTCTAGATTTCAGTGCATGGCACTTCACTAGAAAGCTTACAGGCTGCACTTTAGTACATTGTGCTGCAAGTCATGGTCATGTTTCAGTCTCTTACAGATTATTAGATGTAAACAAAATACTTTCTTGGCCTACTGGCAGCATGCACAAGAACTTAGGCGCTGATCGGTACAGTGGTTTGTTAAATTAGCCCCAGACACAGACGGATTCTTATTTAGTAACTATTTGGTCAGTCTTAGTAGATAATAGCTTTGAACATGGAACATGGAAGATAGAAAAATAGATTTACATTTTAGGAATCCAGTGTTGACTATTATGTTATTTTTCTGCTCCTAGCCATCCTGCACATGGTTGTGTGTAAAGAGGAGGTTTCTCCTGAACAGGAGAGGAGCCCCAGTCTGCTTCAGGAGGAACCAGAGCCTCCAAAGATTAAAGAGGAACAGGAAGAGCTACTTCAAAGACAAGAGGACCCTGTTGGGTCAATGTTGACATTACTAGCAGTGAAAGCTGAAGTTGTTGAAGACATCACTTCACGTCGCTCTGAAGTTGAAGTTAAGCTTGAATCTGACACTGAAGTCGCTGAAGACAGTGATGATTGGGGGGAGACAAGTGGGGGTGTCCACACTGGAGAAAAAACTTTCCAGTGTAAACTGCGTAACTGTAACAAGATTTTCAGAGGTTTATATCGTCTCAAGATACACCAACGTGTCCATGCTGGAGAAAAACCTTTCCAGTGTGAACTGTGTAACAAGAGTTTCAGCTTATCATGTCTTCTCAAGACACACCAGTATGTCCACACTGGAGAAAAACCTTTCCCCTGTGACCAATGCGACCAAAGTTTCAAACGGTCAGATTACTTGAAGAGACACCAGCGTATCCACACTGGAGAAAAACCTTTCCACTGTAAACATTGTGACAAGAGTTTCATTGACTCAGGTTCCCTCAAGATACATCAGCATATCCACACTGGAGAAAAACCTTTTCACTGTAATCGGTGTGACAAATGTTTCAGTGTGTCAAGTAGCCTGAAGAGTCATCAGCGTGTCCATATCTGGAGAAAACCTTTCCAATGTAAACATTGTGACAAGAGTTTCAATGTGACAAGTTCCCTCAAGAGACACCACCAGCGTATCCATACTGAAGTTGAGTTTGAATCTGACATTGCAGTCGCTAAAGACAATAATATTTGGGGGGAGACAAGTGGGGGTGTCCACACTGTAGAAAAAATGTTCCAGTGTAAACTGTGTAACAAGAGTTTCAGCCATTCATATTATAAGATACACCAGCGTATCCACACTGGAGAAAAACCTTTTCAATGTAATCGGTGTGACAAATGTTTCAGTGTGTCAAGTGCCCTGAATCGTCATCAGCGTGTCCATATCTGGAGAAAACCTTTCCAATGTAAACATTGTGACAAGAGTTTCAATGTGTCAAGTTCCCTCGAGAGACACCAGCGTATCCATAATAGAGAAAAAACCTTCCCACTGTAAACATTGTAACAACATTTTCAATACCCCAGGTGACCTGAAAAAACATCAGCTTATCCACACTGGAGAGAAACCTTTCCACCCTACACAATGTGATAGGAGTTTCAGTAGGTCAGGTGACCTGGAGAGACACCAGCGTATCCACACTGGAGAGAAACCTTTCCAATGTAAACTACATCTCCACAATTACACAAAGTGTCTATGTAGATCGGCTAGTTAAACTATTTTAACTCTCAATGTTTGTAAACAGCAGAGAGACCAGGGACAGATAATGCACGGGCTACTGGAATTTGTGAGCAAAAATAGAAATATAGTCCGTGAGCCAGGACCCCAAAAATGGGGTCATCATTACCATCTGGGGGGAATAATTCTCATAGTGATGTTTGGGTAGGTATACACCCCTAGAGCTAGGAAAAATGTGATAGCCTTGCATCGGTGGTAGCTATCTGTGTGTTATCACTCCTTTTATAACCACAAGCCAAAACACAGTTTTCAAAATCCGAATGAAGCATTCTACTTCAAACTGATGGTTCTCTCTTATTATTGACCCTCTCTCTCTGAAAAATTGTTGGGATAAAGCTCAGACTATATATTGTCCAGAAAGGTTGTTAAAATTTGCATATCTAGAATATTTTCTATTACAGGCAGTGACAACATAGTGACTATATGTGACATAAGATGTACTTTGGTTTTAATGAAAGATGGAACACAAAGGGTTCCTTTGTAAATTACCTATAGATTTAAAACCATGTTAGATTCTAAGGAAATGTATTATGAAATTCAATAAACAGAATATAGTGCAATGGGTAAGAAAATATCCAAAATGGCCACTAAACACACGCCTGGCAATTTTTTACTTTTAATCCGCTTGTCTTAGAATACCTCTGTTTAATACCTCTTTTTTAGGGTTTTCATATGTAGAATCCATTCCTGATGTTATTTTTTCAGGTCAATCATGTCAAAGGTCAGGTCAAGGTTAAAATTGACCTCTGGGAGAACAACAAATGGAAACAACTTGATGAACATTCATGGTTCACTATTCATGATTTTGTTTTGTGAAAAGTGTCATTAACATGTCACAAGAACTGGTATTCATAATAACATGAATGTAAAATGATATAATCTAA
Source organism: Gymnoscopelus braueri (assembly GCF_963280865.1). Taxonomy (NCBI): domain Eukaryota; kingdom Metazoa; phylum Chordata; class Actinopteri; order Myctophiformes; family Myctophidae; genus Gymnoscopelus; species Gymnoscopelus braueri. Next base: position 55,671,545 of record NC_137610.1, read on the forward strand.
TGTCAAATATGTATCTTTTGCAACTACATCTGTATTCTCCAACCCACATCCTGTTCTACCTCATCCTTACAAGTATCCTCCTTATTAACATCACTCCTCATCTGTAGCTTGAACATATCATCAGTAACCATCTTCACCAGAGCAGTTACAGTACATCAGTGATGTACTTCTCACTCTCTGTGCCCTAAATTGATATTGCACCATGTCACATAGCTCTGACGGTGGGGTCACCCTTAGCAATGACAGGAACAAGAATATCCTAGATCTCCTATCCAAATTTTGTGACATCAAACGACTTGTCAGGTGGGGCTTGGTGGTCTGCCACTTTCCACAACATCACTTGTAAATAAATGAGCCCACATGTGATGCAACAGGTTGGTCGGTGTTGGAGGAAGGGCCATTGACTTGTGGCACCCACCTCACCCAGCACATCAGGGTAGCCTGGGAAGTTCCCTGCCAGCAAAGTGTAGTGTGCTCTGATCTTGCCTTTGTCATACATATAAGACTGTCCCATCCCAATGCTCCATCTATACTTTACACTGTAGGTCCACCTGATACACCCCAATACACAGCATACAACAGGACAAGAACATCAGTGTAATCACTGAGCATGTGTATCACACCCTTTCCAGAGATGGCTGCATCAGGGATATAGGAACTCATGGTGATGTCTGCCTCATCATGACTAAATGCAGTATCTATCGTCAGCACTGAAGGTGTACAACATGCTCAACGGCTTCTGCTTAATGTTCTTACTCTTCATGATGACATCTCATGTGGGTAAAGGACATTACTATTCACAACAGCATGGGGGCAAATTAGCCAAGGATGGGATTGAAGAGATGATCTTTCTGTGTGTGAGGAATCCTACACCCCAATATTTTATGACCAAGACACACCAGTGCTTCAACTCTCCCTCTGTTTCTGCACATTTTGGGGAAGGCTTCAGTCCACTCCACTCACATGCATCATGACAGCATCTTTCCTGATCGTTATGGCAGTCTGCTCCCCAGACTGGTCAGCAGAGACAGTGATCCAGAATCCATCATGGTGCCGACAGACAAGGTCTAGCTTAGCCTCTATGCTATGGCATGGAGCACATGCATCTTCAGCAGGCACTGGGTTTAATATCAAGCACACTGCACATGGCCAGCATGGAAGAAGTGCTTCAGTCATGTGCTTCATGAGAGAAAAGGTGAAGTTAATGTCAATGTGTCTCCCTGCGCATTCAAACTGGTGGATGTGAAGTGTAGGAAGAAGTTGTCTACCCACTGTCAGCCAGTAGGATGGAGATGTGCAGTGTCCAGGTAGGCTACTGCTGTATCTGTTCAAATGTCTTTGGCCAAGTTGATAGAAACCACTTCAGAGTGCTGCTGATACACTCAGGACTGACCACTGAACTTGCCTGTCATGTTCTGCAACCACATGCATTTCCACTTCCAGTGCTGAACCTTGCATCAGTTTTGCAATGCAGCTGAAGAATGACTGTATAACATGCATCCCACCGGGATGCACAATTACATTATAGAGCTTATATACCTGCAAGGTGTCAACAAACGGCTCCATGTCAATTGTGAGGTGAATAGGGCCTGCTGTACATGTCAACCAGTGACCATATCTGCTGCCTGCTTGGACACCTGGTTGGACGATAAGGTGCGAGAGAGACCTTGACCTGACCTTTAGCACATAGGCCAAAGACTGACCAGCAAGTCAAAATATAACATTAGAAATAGATTCTACACCTATGAATGCCCCCCCCCCCCAGGTCCCCATATGAATCACGTTCACGAAGTTCACAGATTCCCTCACACAACTGCAATATTTTGTTGTTTTTAACATAATTTAGTACAATGGAACATCACCATGGGATGGACACCATCTTTGATTTGGCAATAAAAAATGGTAAAAAAACTGATGGTAATTTCACTGATTCAGCCATATTTCTTGAACCCTAAGACCTAGTTTTAGACACCAAAACCACCTTTCTAGGTTGAACAGTATCATAAAGCCATTTAAGCTCCTGGCAGTCATATTGGACGCCATCTTGAAAATGATGGCTTTACGAGAAATATAATTTCCTAGATTTTTTTGTATGTTCTTAAGCATGCCTAGACGTACCAGAACCAATTGAAAAACCTTTTGTATATTTTTTTTGGGGGGGGTTAATAGTATGTTTTCATATATTGACCCATGTAATTTTCGCCTAGTGTTATAACATAAAATGCATGATAGCACCCATAAAGCTACCATTGGTGCAAGGCTATCACATATTTTCTAACTCTAGACATGCATACCTTGACAAAAATCACTATGAGCATTATTCCCCTCAGATGGTAATGACCAACCCCCCTGGCTCACGGACTAATAGTGAAAAGAGTAAAATTTTGCAAGAAATTAAGGTAAAAGAGGATAATACCAAAGAGAAATGGGAAAAATTATTGTCAATAACAATGTTGGATGATTGTTGGAAAGAAGCATGCAAAAGATGTTTTAAGACGACACAATCCAAGTATTGGAAATACTTTGCTTGGAAAATTAATATGAGGATTTCTGTAACAACCAACATGTTATCAAAATATAGACCAACAGGCAGTGCTGAATGCTGGAGGAAATGTGCAAAACTGGAAGCCAATCATACACACATTTTCGGTTTTGGGAGATCGTGAAAATACATATAACCAATACATTTTCCTTAAGGAAACCCATACACCCAATCAATATTTGATTAGGTATTATTCCATTAGAAATATACAGGGATAAATATCTGTATACAATATTACGTAATCGCTGCCTTAAAACAAATCACACGGAAATGTTTGGATGTAAACCCACCATCTATTAATAATTGGAAGAACAAAGAGATGGAAAGAATTACTTAAAAAATGAGAAACCGTGAAGATGAATTAGAAAGAAACTGGATTAAATGGGACTCAGAAATACATAGTAGTACTACAGGAAAGCTATCCCTATCCCCTCCCTTTTCTTTTGTTTTATTTTTTCTCTCTTATTTTACCTTATTTATTGCACCTCCCCTTTTTTTTATTTTTTATTATTAATTTCTGTTTGTATATGTAATTAAAACAAATAAAAAATGATGCAGGATGAATCAAACAAGTAAAGACAACTTGTAAGATAATTAAATGAAATCAATAACATGTAATGTATGAACCTGCAATAAAGTTAAAAAAAAAGAAAAATGTTTGTAAACAAATAAATGGTGAATATTGTAGCAGATGAATGTGTTCTCTCCTTTAATATTGGATTAAATGTGTAACCCACCTGAAAATGTATTTTCTGTTTGCTAAAGAGCAAGGAGAGACGGGGACAGCACTGTTACTGAATATAGCAATGAATACTTTAAGAATATACTGTACGTCTTTAACTTTAACAAAACCCTTTTGTTTAACAGCACCTTAAAGGGAGACTTACATCAAACATGGTTTATTCTGTCCAGTTTTACTTAACTAAGTAAAAGTCATAACTTAACCCCCCCTGTTTTTCTTCTCAAACCTTTTACTTTACATATTTTAGTTTTTCTTATTTTTCATTTTGTGACATTAAATGACAGACAGATATACACTACTATGTGTATATCTGTCTGTCATTTAACACTATTATTGCAGCAACTACTTCTTCCCAATATAAAAAAAAAACATTTAGAAGTGGTGCTATGAGGCTGAGCTTCGGCAGGAACTGTGTGACACGTTTCCAAGCAAAACCAGAAAACTTATTGCAGTTAAGGTAATTTATTCATGCAAAATAATATGGTCCAAAAAATGTTACTGAAAATTAGATGAATGAAATGTAGGCTAAACGCATAAAGCAAAACGGTCAACAGAAAATATTGAGCCTAGCTCACCCCCATTCTCTCACTGAATGCCCAGCAGCCTGAGACACACACCTGAAATAAACTAAAAGGTAATGAACAGACACACAGCAGGAGCTAATCAGTCGATTACTGTGGGAAGTGGGACATCAAACCAAAGCGTGGGAAAAAACAAACAAAAATAAGATAGCAAGCAAAATATACATTTTGGCCCCTACAACTATGATTTGAAGTATTCAATCAATCAATCAATCAACACATTCCCTGCCATTGATGCAGATCAACGTCATTTAAATCATTTTTATTTTATATTACGCTAGAGGGCGCTCTTCCCCAACCTATGAATGATCCCTTGACTCTGAGAGAATGATAGAAGCAGAAATAACATCATCCCAAAAATATAATTGAATAAATTAATGCATGTATTACCCTCTGTAGATCTTTTGAGGAGAGACAGACAGGTCTCTATGTTGAGGGCGATATCTTTTGAAAAAACATTTTAAAATAGTTCAAATAGCCGATCTACAAGCTCACAACGTTCCACATAAATACATAATAGGAATAGAAGGATTCATATGACTGTGTGTGTGTGTGTGTGTGTGTGTGTGTGTGTGTGTGTGTGTGTGTGTGTGTGTGTGTGTGCGCGCGCACTTAAGACTTCTGGTGATTAGTAGTTTCGTTCCCTACCTATGGTGAAGACCACCCACACCTCAGTACGTATTTTAACTATACGATAATCTTTGCAAAATCTGTGACAATTATAATATCCGGATATTATAAGTCCCAGGACTTTTTGTGTTATCCTTTTGGCCTAAATGTTTTACTGTACATCTGTGCTATTAAATCTTTTTTGACTAATAAAGTATTCAATCAATCAATGACTCAATCAATATGCATAGGCATCATTACATATGCAATACAACAGAAAAACTGCACCACATTGTACATTTTTGGTTTCCAAAAACATTTGAGGTGAGAAATAGTGCAGTAACACTTGATTCGGCACTGCCTTGTTGCAGTGGCAGTGTACAACGTAACGTTTAGATCACATACTTTAAATCACATTATGTAGGTTAAAATATGGTTGTAAAAAGCCATTTCAGCTGGTCTTTAAGTGGTTAACAACATTCAACTATTATTATATACATACTACTATTCTTCTTCAACTATTTCTAGATTTCAGTGCATGGCACTTCACTAGAAAGCTTACAGGCTGCACTTTAGTACATTGTGCTGCAAGTCATGGTCATGTTTCAGTCTCTTACAGATTATTAGATGTAAACAAAATACTTTCTTGGCCTACTGGCAGCATGCACAAGAACTTAGGCGCTGATCGGTACAGTGGTTTGTTAAATTAGCCCCAGACACAGACGGATTCTTATTTAGTAACTGTTTGGTCAGTCTTAGTAGATAATAGCTTTGAACATGGAACATGGAAGATAGAAAAATAGATTTACATTTTAGGAATCCAGTGTTGACTATTATGTTATTTTTCTGCTCCTAGCCATCCTGCACATGGTTGTGTGTAAAGAGGAGGTTTCTCCTGAACAGGAGAGGAGCCCCAGTCTGCTTCAGGAAGAACCAGAGCCTCCAAAGATTAAAGAGGAACAGGAAGAGCTACTTCAAAGACAAGAGGACCCTGTTGGGTCAATGTTGACATTACTAGCAGTGAAAGCTGAAGTTGTTGAAGACATCACTTCACGTCGCTCTGAAGTTGAAGTTAAGCTTGAATCTGACACTGAAGTCGCTGAAGACAGTGATGATTGGGGGGAGACAAGTGGGGGTGTCCACACTGGAGAAAAAACTTTCCAGTGTAAACTGCGTAACTGTAACAAGATTTTCAGAGGTTTATATCGTCTCAAGATACACCAACGTGTCCATACTGGAGAAAAACCTTTCCAGTGTGAACTGTGTAACAAGAGTTTCAGCTTATCATGTCTTCTCAAGACACACCAGTATGTCCACACTGGAGAAAAACCTTTCCCCTGTGACCAATGCGACCAAAGTTTCAAACGGTCAGATTACTTGAAGAGACACCAGCGTATCCACACTGGAGAAAAACCTTTCCACTGTAAACATTGTGACAAGAGTTTCATTGACTCAGGTTCCCTCAAGATACATCAGCATATCCACACTGGAGAAAAACCTTTTCACTGTAATCGGTGTGACAAATGTTTCAGTGTGTCAAGTAGCCTGAAGAGTCATCAGCGTGTCCATATCTGGAGAAAACCTTTCCAATGTAAACATTGTGACAAGAGTTTCAATGTGACAAGTTCCCTCAAGAGACACCACCAGCGTATCCATACTGAAGTTGAGTTTGAATCTGACATTGCAGTCGCTAAAGACAATAATATTTGGGGGGAGACAAGTGGGGGTGTCCACACTGTAGAAAAAATGTTCCAGTGTAAACTGTGTAACAAGAGTTTCAGCCATTCATATTATAAGATACACCAGCGTATCCACACTGGAGAAAAACCTTTTCAATGTAATCGGTGTGACAAATGTTTCAGTGTGTCAAGTGCCCTGAATCGTCATCAGCGTGTCCATATCTGGAGAAAACCTTTCCAATGTAAACATTGTGACAAGAGTTTCAATGTGTCAAGTTCCCTCGAGAGACACCAGCGTATCCATAATAGAGAAAAAACCTTCCCACTGTAAACATTGTAACAACATTTTCAATACCCCAGGTGACCTGAAAAAACATCAGCTTATCCACACTGGAGAGAAACCTTTCCACCCTACACAATGTGATAGGAGTTTCAGTAGGTCAGGTGACCTGGAGAGACACCAGCGTATCCACACTGGAGAGAAACCTTTCCAATGTAAACTACATCTCCACAATTACACAAAGTGTCTATGTAGATCGGCTAGTTAAACTATTTTAACTCTCAATGTTTGTAAACAGCAGAGAGACCAGGGACAGATAATGCATGGGCTACTGGAATTTGTGAGCAAAAATAGAAATATAGTCCGTGAGCCAGGACCCCAAAAATGGGGTCATCATTACCATCTGGGGGGAATAATTCTCATAGTGATTTTTGGGTAGGTATACACCCCTAGAGCTAGGAAAAATGTGATAGCCTTGCATCGGTGGTAGCTATCTGTGTGTTATCACTCCTTTTATAACCACAAGCCAAAACACAGTTTTCAAAATCTGAATGAAGCATTCTACTTCAAACTGATGGTTCTCTCTTATTATTGACCCTCTCTCTCTGAAAAATTGTTGGGATAAAGCTCAGACTATATATTGTCCAGAAAGGTTGTTAAAATTTGCATATCTAGAATATTTTTCTATTACAGGCAGTGACAACATAGTGACTATATGTGACATAAGATGTACTTTGGTTTTAATGAAAGATGGAACACAAAGGGTTCCTTTGTAAATTACCTATAGATTTAAAACCATGTTAGATTCTAAGGAAATGTATTATGAAATTCAATAAACAGAATATAGTGCAATGGGTAAGAAAATATCCAAAATGGCCACTAAACACACGCCTGGCAATTTTTTACTTTTAATCCGCTTGTCTTAGAATACCTCTGTTTAATACCTATTTTTTAGGGTTTTCATATGTAGAATCCATTCCTGATGTTATTTTTTCAGGTCAATCATGTCAAAGGTCAGGTCAAGGTTAAAATTGACCTCTGGGAGAACAACAAATGGAAACAACTTGATGAACATTCATGGTTCACTATTCATGATTTTGTTTTGTGAAAAGTGTCATTAACATGTCACAAGAACTGGTATTCATAATAACATGAATGTAAAATGATATAATCTAATGTCAAATATGTATCTTTTGCAACTACATCTGTATTCTCCAACCCACATCCTGTTCTACCTCATCCTTACAAGTATCCTCCTTATTAACATCACTCCTCATCTGTAGCTTGAACATATCATCAGTAACCATCTTCACCAGAGCAGTTACAGTACATCAGTGATGTACTTCTCACTCTCTGTGCCCTAAATTGATATTGCACCATGTCACATAGCTCTGACGGTGGGGTCACCCTTAGCAATGACAGGAACAAGAATATCCTAGATCTCCTATCCAAATTTTGTGACATCAAACGACTTGTCAGGTGGGGCTTGGTGGTCTGCCACTTTCCACAACATCACTTGTAAATAAATGAGCCCACATGTGATGCAACAGGTTGGTCGGTGTTGGAGGAAGGGCCATTGACTTGTGGCACCCACCTCACCCAGCACATCAGGGTAGCCTGGGAAGTTCCCTGCCAGCAAAGTGTAGTGTGCTCTGATCTTGCCTTTGTCATACATATAAGACTGTCCCATCCCAATGCTCCATCTATACTTTACACTGTAGGTCCACCTGATACACCCCAATACACAGCATACAACAGGACAAGAACATCAGTGTAATCACTGAGCATGTGTATCACACCCTTTCCAGAGATGGCTGCATCAGGGATATAGGAACTCATGGTGATGTCTGCCTCATCATGACTAAATGCAGTATCTATCGTCAGCACTGAAGGTGTACAACATGCTCAACGGCTTCTGCTTAATGTTCTTACTCTTCATGATGACATCTCATGTGGGTAAAGGACATTACTATTCACAACAGCATGGGGGCAAATTAGCCAAGGATGGGATTGAAGAGATGATCTTTCTGTGTGTGAGGAATCCTACACCCCAATATTTTATGACCAAGACACACCAGTGCTTCAACTCTCCCTCTGTTTCTGCACATTTTGGGGAAGGCTTCAGTCCACTCCACTCACATGCATCATGACAGCATCTTTCCTGATCGTTATGGCAGTCTGCTCCCCAGACTGGTCAGCAGAGACAGTGATCCAGAATCCATCATGGTGCCGACAGACAAGGTCTAGCTTAGCCTCTATGCTATGGCATGGAGCACATGCATCTTCAGCAGGCACTGGGTTTAATATCAAGCACACTGCACATGGCCAGCATGGAAGAAGTGCTTCAGTCATGTGCTTCATGAGAGAAAAGGTGAAGTTAATGTCAATGTGTCTCCCTGCGCATTCAAACTGGTGGATGTGAAGTGTAGGAAGAAGTTGTCTACCCACTGTCAGCCAGTAGGATGGAGATGTGCAGTGTCCAGGTAGGCTACTGCTGTATCTGTTCAAATGTCTTTGGCCAAGTTGATAGAAACCACTTCAGAGTGCTGCTGATACACTCAGGACTGACCACTGAACTTGCCTGTCATGTTCTGCAACCACATGCATTTCCACTTCCAGTGCTGAACCTTGCATCAGTTTTGCAATGCAGCTGAAGAATGACTGTATAACATGCATCCCACCGGGATGCACAATTACATTATAGAGCTTATATACCTGCAAGGTGTCAACAAACGGCTCCATGTCAATTGTGAGGTGAATAGGGCCTGCTGTACATGTCAACCAGTGACCATATCTGCTGCCTGCTTGGACACCTGGTTGGACGATAAGGTGCGAGAGAGACCTTGACCTGACCTTTAGCACATAGGCCAAAGACTGACCAGCAAGTCAAAATATAACATTAGAAATAGATTCTACACCTATGAATGCCCCCCCCCCCAGGTCCCCATATGAATCACGTTCACGAAGTTCACAGATTCCCTCACACAACTGCAATATTTTGTTGTTTTTAACATAATTTAGTACAATGGAACATCACCATGGGATGGACACCATCTTTGATTTGGCAATAAAAAATGGTAAAAAAACTGATGGTAATTTCACTGATTCAGCCATATTTCTTGAACCCTAAGACCTAGTTTTAGACACCAAAACCACCTTTCTAGGTTGAACAGTATCATAAAGCCATTTAAGCTCCTGGCAGTCATATTGGACGCCATCTTGAAAATGATGGCTTTACGAGAAATATAATTTCCTAGATTTTTTTGTATGTTCTTAAGCATGCCTAGACGTACCAGAACCAATTGAAAAACCTTTTGTATATTTTTTTTGGGGGGGGTTAATAGTATGTTTTCATATATTGACCCATGTAATTTTCGCCTAGTGTTATAACATAAAATGCATGATAGCACCCATAAAGCTACCATTGGTGCAAGGCTATCACATATTTTCTAACTCTAGACATGCATACCTTGACAAAAATCACTATGAGCATTATTCCCCTCAGATGGTAATGACCAACCCCCCTGGCTCACGGACTAATAGTGAAAAGAGTAAAATTTTGCAAGAAATTAAGGTAAAAGAGGATAATACCAAAGAGAAATGGGAAAAATTATTGTCAATAACAATGTTGGATGATTGTTGGAAAGAAGCATGCAAAAGATGTTTTAAGACGACACAATCCAAGTATTGGAAATACTTTGCTTGGAAAATTAATATGAGGATTTCTGTAACAACCAACATGTTATCAAAATATAGACCAACAGGCAGTGCTGAATGCTGGAGGAAATGTGCAAAACTGGAAGCCAATCATACACACATTTTCGGTTTTGGGAGATCGTGAAAATACATATAACCAATACATTTTCCTTAAGGAAACCCATACACCCAATCAATATTTGATTAGGTATTATTCCATTAGAAATATACAGGGATAAATATCTGTATACAATATTACGTAATCGCTGCCTTAAAACAAATCACACGGAAATGTTTGGATGTAAACCCACCATCTATTAATAATTGGAAGAACAAAGAGATGGAAAGAATTACTTAAAAAATGAGAAACCGTGAAGATGAATTAGAAAGAAACTGGATTAAATGGGACTCAGAAATACATAGTAGTACTACAGGAAAGCTATCCCTATCCCCTCCCTTTTCTTTTGTTTTATTTTTTCTCTCTTATTTTACCTTATTTATTGCACCTCCCCTTTTTTTTATTTTTTATTATTAATTTCTGTTTGTATATGTAATTAAAACAAATAAAAAATGATGCAGGATGAATCAAACAAGTAAAGACAACTTGTAAGATAATTAAATGAAATCAATAACATGTAATGTATGAACCTGCAATAAAGTTAAAAAAAAAGAAAAATGTTTGTAAACAAATAAATGGTGAATATTGTAGCAGATGAATGTGTTCTCTCCTTTAATATTGGATTAAATGTGTAACCCACCTGAAAATGTATTTTCTGTTTGCTAAAGAGCAAGGAGAGACGGGGACAGCACTGTTACTGAATATAGCAATGAATACTTTAAGAATATACTGTACGTCTTTAACTTTAACAAAACCCTTTTGTTTAACAGCACCTTAAAGGGAGACTTACATCAAACATGGTTTATTCTGTCCAGTTTTACTTAACTAAGTAAAAGTCATAACTTAACCCCCCCTGTTTTTCTTCTCAAACCTTTTACTTTACATATTTTAGTTTTTCTTATTTTTCATTTTGTGACATTAAATGACAGACAGATATACACTACTATGTGTATATCTGTCTGTCATTTAACACTATTATTGCAGCAACTACTTCTTCCCAATATAAAAAAAAAACATTTAGAAGTGGTGCTATGAGGCTGAGCTTCGGCAGGAACTGTGTGACACGTTTCCAAGCAAAACCAGAAAACTTATTGCAGTTAAGGTAATTTATTCATGCAAAATAATATGGTCCAAAAAATGTTACTGAAAATTAGATGAATGAAATGTAGGCTAAACGCATAAAGCAAAACGGTCAACAGAAAATATTGAGCCTAGCTCACCCCCATTCTCTCACTGAATGCCCAGCAGCCTGAGACACACACCTGAAATAAACTAAAAGGTAATGAACAGACACACAGCAGGAGCTAATCAGTCGATTACTGTGGGAAGTGGGACATCAAACCAAAGCGTGGGAAAAAACAAACAAAAATAAGATAGCAAGCAAAATATACATTTTGGCCCCTACAACTATGATTTGAAGTATTCAATCAATCAATCAATCAACACATTCCCTGCCATTGATGCAGATCAACGTCATTTAAATCATTTTTATTTTATATTACGCTAGAGGGCGCTCTTCCCCAACCTATGAATGATCCCTTGACTCTGAGAGAATGATAGAAGCAGAAATAACATCATCCCAAAAATATAATTGAATAAATTAATGCATGTATTACCCTCTGTAGATCTTTTGAGGAGAGACAGACAGGTCTCTATGTTGAGGGCGATATCTTTTGAAAAAACATTTTAAAATAGTTCAAATAGCCGATCTACAAGCTCACAACGTTCCACATAAATACATAATAGGAATAGAAGGATTCATATGACTGTGTGTGTGTGTGTGTGTGTGTGTGTGTGTGTGTGTGTGTGTGTGTGTGTGTGTGTGTGCGCGCGCACTTAAGACTTCTGGTGATTAGTAGTTTCGTTCCCTACCTATGGTGAAGACCACCCACACCTCAGTACGTATTTTAACTATACGATAATCTTTGCAAAATCTGTGACAATTATAATATCCGGATATTATAAGTCCCAGGACTTTTTGTGTTATCCTTTTGGCCTAAATGTTTTACTGTACATCTGTGCTATTAAATCTTTTTTGACTAATAAAGTATTCAATCAATCAATGACTCAATCAATATGCATAGGCATCATTACATATGCAATACAACAGAAAAACTGCACCACATTGTACATTTTTGGTTTCCAAAAACATTTGAGGTGAGAAATAGTGCAGTAACACTTGATTCGGCACTGCCTTGTTGCAGTGGCAGTGTACAACGTAACGTTTAGATCACATACTTTAAATCACATTATGTAGGTTAAAATATGGTTGTAAAAAGCCATTTCAGCTGGTCTTTAAGTGGTTAACAACATTCAACTATTATTATATACATACTACTATTCTTCTTCAACTATTTCTAGATTTCAGTGCATGGCACTTCACTAGAAAGCTTACAGGCTGCACTTTAGTACATTGTGCTGCAAGTCATGGTCATGTTTCAGTCTCTTACAGATTATTAGATGTAAACAAAATACTTTCTTGGCCTACTGGCAGCATGCACAAGAACTTAGGCGCTGATCGGTACAGTGGTTTGTTAAATTAGCCCCAGACACAGACGGATTCTTATTTAGTAACTGTTTGGTCAGTCTTAGTAGATAATAGCTTTGAACATGGAACATGGAAGATAGAAAAATAGATTTACATTTTAGGAATCCAGTGTTGACTATTATGTTATTTTTCTGCTCCTAGCCATCCTGCACATGGTTGTGTGTAAAGAGGAGGTTTCTCCTGAACAGGAGAGGAGCCCCAGTCTGCTTCAGGAAGAACCAGAGCCTCCAAAGATTAAAGAGGAACAGGAAGAGCTACTTCAAAGACAAGAGGACCCTGTTGGGTCAATGTTGACATTACTAGCAGTGAAAGCTGAAGTTGTTGAAGACATCACTTCACGTCGCTCTGAAGTTGAAGTTAAGCTTGAATCTGACACTGAAGTCGCTGAAGACAGTGATGATTGGGGGGAGACAAGTGGGGGTGTCCACACTGGAGAAAAAACTTTCCAGTGTAAACTGCGTAACTGTAACAAGATTTTCAGAGGTTTATATCGTCTCAAGATACACCAACGTGTCCATACTGGAGAAAAACCTTTCCAGTGTGAACTGTGTAACAAGAGTTTCAGCTTATCATGTCTTCTCAAGACACACCAGTATGTCCACACTGGAGAAAAACCTTTCCCCTGTGACCAATGCGACCAAAGTTTCAAACGGTCAGATTACTTGAAGAGACACCAGCGTATCCACACTGGAGAAAAACCTTTCCACTGTAAACATTGTGACAAGAGTTTCATTGACTCAGGTTCCCTCAAGATACATCAGCATATCCACACTGGAGAAAAACCTTTTCACTGTAATCGGTGTGACAAATGTTTCAGTGTGTCAAGTAGCCTGAAGAGTCATCAGCGTGTCCATATCTGGAGAAAACCTTTCCAATGTAAACATTGTGACAAGAGTTTCAATGTGACAAGTTCCCTCAAGAGACACCACCAGCGTATCCATACTGAAGTTGAGTTTGAATCTGACATTGCAGTCGCTAAAGACAATAATATTTGGGGGGAGACAAGTGGGGGTGTCCACACTGTAGAAAAAATGTTCCAGTGTAAACTGTGTAACAAGAGTTTCAGCCATTCATATTATAAGATACACCAGCGTATCCACACTGGAGAAAAACCTTTTCAATGTAATCGGTGTGACAAATGTTTCAGTGTGTCAAGTGCCCTGAATCGTCATCAGCGTGTCCATATCTGGAGAAAACCTTTCCAATGTAAACATTGTGACAAGAGTTTCAATGTGTCAAGTTCCCTCGAGAGACACCAGCGTATCCATAATAGAGAAAAAACCTTCCCACTGTAAACATTGTAACAACATTTTCAATACCCCAGGTGACCTGAAAAAACATCAGCTTATCCACACTGGAGAGAAACCTTTCCACCCTACACAATGTGATAGGAGTTTCAGTAGGTCAGGTGACCTGGAGAGACACCAGCGTATCCACACTGGAGAGAAACCTTTCCAATGTAAACTACATCTCCACAATTACACAAAGTGTCTATGTAGATCGGCTAGTTAAACTATTTTAACTCTCAATGTTTGTAAACAGCAGAGAGACCAGGGACAGATAATGCATGGGCTACTGGAATTTGTGAGCAAAAATAGAAATATAGTCCGTGAGCCAGGACCCCAAAAATGGGGTCATCATTACCATCTGGGGGGAATAATTCTCATAGTGATTTTTGGGTAGGTATACACCCCTAGAGCTAGGAAAAATGTGATAGCCTTGCATCGGTGGTAGCTATCTGTGTGTTATCACTCCTTTTATAACCACAAGCCAAAACACAGTTTTCAAAATCTGAATGAAGCATTCTACTTCAAACTGATGGTTCTCTCTTATTATTGACCCTCTCTCTCTGAAAAATTGTTGGGATAAAGCTCAGACTATATATTGTCCAGAAAGGTTGTTAAAATTTGCATATCTAGAATATTTTTCTATTACAGGCAGTGACAACATAGTGACTATATGTGACATAAGATGTACTTTGGTTTTAATGAAAGATGGAACACAAAGGGTTCCTTTGTAAATTACCTATAGATTTAAAACCATGTTAGATTCTAAGGAAATGTATTATGAAATTCAATAAACAGAATATAGTGCAATGGGTAAGAAAATATCCAAAATGGCCACTAAACACACGCCTGGCAATTTTTTACTTTTAATCCGCTTGTCTTAGAATACCTCTGTTTAATACCTCTTTTTTAGGGTTTTCATATGTAGAATCCATTCCTGATGTTATTTTTTCAGGTCAATCATGTCAAAGGTCAGGTCAAGGTTAAAATTGACCTCTGGGAGAACAACAAATGGAAACAACTTGATGAACATTCATGGTTCACTATTCATGATTTTGTTTTGTGAAAAGTGTCATTAACATGTCACAAGAACTGGTATTCATAATAACATGAATGTAAAATGATATAATCTAATGTCAAATATGTATCTTTTGCAACTACATCTGTATTCTCCAACCCACATCCTGTTCTACCTCATCCTTACAAGTATCCTCCTTATTAACATCACTCCTCATCTGTAGCTTGAACATATCATCAGTAACCATCTTCACCAGAGCAGTTACAGTACATCAGTGATGTACTTCTCACTCTCTGTGCCCTAAATTGATATTGCACCATGTCACATAGCTCTGACGGTGGGGTCACCCTTAGCAATGACAGGAACAAGAATATCCTAGATCTCCTATCCAAATTTTGTGACATCAAACGACTTGTCAGGTGGGGCTTGGTGGTCTGCCACTTTCCACAACATCACTTGTAAATAAATGAGCCCACATGTGATGCAACAGGTTGGTCGGTGTTGGAGGAAGGGCCATTGACTTGTGGCACCCACCTCACCCAGCACATCAGGGTAGCCTGGGAAGTTCCCTGCCAGCAAAGTGTAGTGTGCTCTGATCTTGCCTTTGTCATACATATAAGACTGTCCCATCCCAATGCTCCATCTATACTTTACACTGTAGGTCCACCTGATACACCCCAATACACAGCATACAACAGGACAAGAACATCAGTGTAATCACTGAGCATGTGTATCACACCCTTTCCAGAGATGGCTGCATCAGGGATATAGGAACTCATGGTGATGTCTGCCTCATCATGACTAAATGCAGTATCTATCGTCAGCACTGAAGGTGTACAACATGCTCAACGGCTTCTGCTTAATGTTCTTACTCTTCATGATGACATCTCATGTGGGTAAAGGACATTACTATTCACAACAGCATGGGGGCAAATTAGCCAAGGATGGGATTGAAGAGATGATCTTTCTGTGTGTGAGGAATCCTACACCCCAATATTTTATGACCAAGACACACCAGTGCTTCAACTCTCCCTCTGTTTCTGCACATTTTGGGGAAGGCTTCAGTCCACTCCACTCACATGCATCATGACAGCATCTTTCCTGATCGTTATGGCAGTCTGCTCCCCAGACTGGTCAGCAGAGACAGTGATCCAGAATCCATCATGGTGCCGACAGACAAGGTCTAGCTTAGCCTCTATGCTATGGCATGGAGCACATGCATCTTCAGCAGGCACTGGGTTTAATATCAAGCACACTGCACATGGCCAGCATGGAAGAAGTGCTTCAGTCATGTGCTTCATGAGAGAAAAGGTGAAGTTAATGTCAATGTGTCTCCCTGCGCATTCAAACTGGTGGATGTGAAGTGTAGGAAGAAGTTGTCTACCCACTGTCAGCCAGTAGGATGGAGATGTGCAGTGTCCAGGTAGGCTACTGCTGTATCTGTTCAAATGTCTTTGGCCAAGTTGATAGAAACCACTTCAGAGTGCTGCTGATACACTCAGGACTGACCACTGAACTTGCCTGTCATGTTCTGCAACCACATGCATTTCCACTTCCAGTGCTGAACCTTGCATCAGTTTTGCAATGCAGCTGAAGAATGACTGTATAACATGCATCCCACCGGGATGCACAATTACATTATAGAGCTTATATACCTGCAAGGTGTCAACAAACGGCTCCATGTCAATTGTGAGGTGAATAGGGCCTGCTGTACATGTCAACCAGTGACCATATCTGCTGCCTGCTTGGACACCTGGTTGGACGATAAGGTGCGAGAGAGACCTTGACCTGACCTTTAGCACATAGGCCAAAGACTGACCAGCAAGTCAAAATATAACATTAGAAATAGATTCTACACCTATGAATGCCCCCCCCCCCCAGGTCCCCATATGAATCACGTTCACGAAGTTCACAGATTCCCTCACACAACTGCAATATTTTGTTGTTTTTAACATAATTTAGTACAATGGAACATCACCATGGGATGGACACCATCTTTGATTTGGCAATAAAAAATGGTAAAAAAACTGATGGTAATTTCACTGATTCAGCCATATTTCTTGAACCCTAAGACCTAGTTTTAGACACCAAAACCACCTTTCTAGGTTGAACAGTATCATAAAGCCATTTAAGCTCCTGGCAGTCATATTGGACGCCATCTTGAAAATGATGGCTTTACGAGAAATATAATTTCCTAGATTTTTTTGTATGTTCTTAAGCATGCCTAGACGTACCAGAACCAATTGAAAAACCTTTTGTATATTTTTTTTGGGGGGGGTTAATAGTATGTTTTCATATATTGACCCATGTAATTTTCGCCTAGTGTTATAACATAAAATGCATGATAGCACCCATAAAGCTACCATTGGTGCAAGGCTATCACATATTTTCTAACTCTAGACATGCATACCTTGACAAAAATCACTATGAGCATTATTCCCCTCAGATGGTAATGACCAACCCCCCTGGCTCACGGACTAATAGTGAAAAGAGTAAAATTTTGCAAGAAATTAAGGTAAAAGAGGATAATACCAAAGAGAAATGGGAAAAATTATTGTCAATAACAATGTTGGATGATTGTTGGAAAGAAGCATGCAAAAGATGTTTTAAGACGACACAATCCAAGTATTGGAAATACTTTGCTTGGAAAATTAATATGAGGATTTCTGTAACAACCAACATGTTATCAAAATATAGACCAACAGGCAGTGCTGAATGCTGGAGGAAATGTGCAAAACTGGAAGCCAATCATACACACATTTTCGGTTTTGGGAGATCGTGAAAATAAATATAACCAATACATTTTCCTTAAGGAAACCCATACACCCAATCAATATTTGATTAGGTATTATTCCATTAGAAATATACAGGGATAAATATCTGTATACAATATTACGTAATCGCTGCCTTAAAACAAATCACACGGAAATGTTTGGATGTAAACCCACCATCTATTAATAATTGGAAGAACAAAGAGATGGAAAGAATTACTTAAAAAATGAGAAACCGTGAAGATGAATTAGAAAGAAACTGGATTAAATGGGACTCAGAAATACATAGTAGTACTACAGGAAAGCTATCCCTATCCCCTCCCTTTTCTTTTGATTTTATGAAATCAATAACATGTAATGTACGAACCTGCAATAAAGTAAAAAAAAAATGAAATGTTTGTAAACAAATAAATGGTGAATATTGTAGCAGATGAATGTGTTCTCTCCTTTAATATTGGATGAAATGTGTAACCCACCTGAAAATGTATTTTCTGTTTGCTAAAGAGCAAGGAGAGACGGGGACAGCACTGTTACTGAATATAGCAATGAATACTTTAAGAATATACTGTACGTCTTTAACTTTAACAAAACCCTTTTGTTTAACAGCACCTTAAAGGGAGACTTACATCAAACATGGTTTATTCTGTCCAGTTTTACTTAACTAAGTAAAAGTCATAACTTAACCCCCCCTGTTTTTCTTCTCAAACCTTTTACTTTACATATTTTAGTTTTTCTTATTTTTCATTTTGTGACATTAAATGACAGACAGATATACACTACTATGTGTATATCTGTCTGTCATTTAACACTATTATTGCAGCAACTACTTCTTCCCAATATAAAAAAAAAACATTTAGAAGTGGTGCTATGAGGCTGAGCTTCGGCAGGAACTGTGTGACACGTTTCCAAGCAAAACCAGAAAACTTATTGCAGTTAAGGTAATTTATTCATGCAAAATAATATGGTCCAAAAATGTTACTGAAAATGAGATGAATGAAATGTAGGCTAAACGCATAAAGCAAAACGGTCAACAGAAAATATTGAGCCTAGCTCACCCCCATTCTCTCACTGAATGCCCAGCAGCCTGAGACACACACCTGAAATAAACTAAAAGGTAATGAACAGACACACAGCAGGAGCTAATCAGTCGATTACTGTGGGAAGTGGGACATCAAACCAAAGCGTGGGAAAAAACAAACAAAAATAAGATAGCAAGCAAAATATACATTTTGGCCCCTACAACTATGATTTGAAGTATTCAATCAATCAATCAATCAACACATTCCCTGCCATTGATGCAGATCGACGTCATTTAAATCATTTTTATTTTATATTACGCTAGAGGGCGCTCTTCCCCAACCTATGAATGATCCCTTGACTCTGAGAGAATGATAGAAGCAGAAATAACATCATCCCAAAAATATAATTGAATAAATTAATGCATGTATTACCCTCTGTAGATCTTTTGAGGAGAGACAGACAGGTCTCTATGTTGAGGGCGATATCTTTTGAAAAAACATTTTAAAATAGTTCAAATAGCCGATCTACAAGCTCACAACGTTCCACATAAATACATAATAGGAATAGAAGGATTCATATGACTGTGTGTGTGTGTGTGTGTGTGTGTGTGTGTGTGTGTGTGTGTGTGTGTGTGTGTGTGTGTGTGTGTGTGTGTGTGTGTGTGTGTGTGTGTGCGCGCGCGCGCACTTAAGACTTCTGGTGATTAGTAGTTTCGTTCCCTACCTATGGTGCATTTATTGTAGGTCGCTTTGGATAAAAGCTCTGCTAAATGACTGTAATGTAATGTGTGTTATAAGGACAGCCAGGGAACTACATTTTGCTAGGTCTTCAATGCGATGGTGACACCTGGTGGTTAAACAGGAACAACACAATGTTGGTTTATGACAATAAATGCCTTCTTTGCTGCTCTGTGCTCTCTGTATTGGCAAATACATATCAGACAGGCTTGCATTCTCACACATCACCTTAAAATGTACACATTTTTACCAAGGGAGCTCTGAGATATGTGGGTGGTAGTTATGTCCATCTGTGATTATTATCATTTGATTATATGACGGTGACCTGTTTCTGTCGTTTCCTTGCTCTTCTCTATCTAGTCTCAAACGGGTCATAATATGTTGACAGTCTAATGCTGCGTTCACACCAAAGGAAGCTGAACACAAAAAAAACAGCTTCAAGGATGAGGTCTGGGTTCTCTGGGTTCTTTCTCAAAAAGCACGCTTTTCTATTTAAGCTTTTAAAAGCTCATCAAAACATTTAAAAAGCTGATTTGCATAGAGATAACATTGAAAATAAAAGCTGATTCATTGTTCGGTTTCTTTTGTTGTGAACACAGCTTACTTTTATCAAGGCTACTCTGTCCTTCCCTTTCCCGAAAACAACAATCGATGAACTTGTACAATAATAGCAGTGATGGAAGAAGTACTCACATGTTTTACTTAAGTAAAAGTATCAATACTGCAAGGTAGAAATACTTGCTTACAAGTAAAAGTCTGGAATTCAAAATGTTCTTGAGTAAAAGTACAAAGGTAATTGGTATCAAAATGTACTTAAAATACAGAAAGTAGCCGACTCATTATGCAGAATGTCCCATTTCACAAGTTTTCAAATGTATAAATTGTATGAAAATCTTTTGAAATAGCATGCTCACAACATAACGCGCATTGTCATTGTGAGCCTCAGATCTGCTATTTTTTCAAATGGCCGAAATGTACATAAGTGGTTAAGCATTGATTGCCAGAATTATTTCAGATTTTTTGCATTTTCATGCCAGGGTTTTTACATTGAAAAAAAAAAGTACTCAGGAGCTGAGATACAACATTTTTAAGTTTTAAGTTAACAAGGAAGTGGATGGGAGTCTAGATCTTCGACAAATCATATCTCCTTGGTCTTTGGGTCAAATAAAAAAAAAAATATATATATATATTTTTTTTTTTTTTTTTTTCTTCCTAAAAACGAGTTAACTCGATCTAGGCAATCAAGCGATGGATTCTAAAAACGAGTTAACTCGTTCTTTAATGTACCCCTATGTTTTTTTAAATAATCAAAATCTACAAAGAATGTAACTAGTAACCAACATTTTAGAAATAATTGTAGTGGAGTAAAATTACAATATATTTGCCTCTGAGATGTGGTGGAGTAGAAGTAAAACTACTGAACACTGGAAATACTCCAGTAAAGTAAAAATACCTCAAAATTGCACTTGAGTACATGTACTAGTTACTTTACATCATTGAATAATAGTGCAAATAGAGCTTTGTTCTCTGTGTGTATTGTTGTTTGTGGCCCCGGCAGGAGACACTAAATGTAATTTCTCTTCCAGGTCTCGAGCTGAAAAAGTTTAGAAACCCCTGCAGGGTGTTAGGCCAGACAATGGGCAGCAGTCAGTGTTGCCATGTCCGCTTATTATAAGCGGCTTTGGGCTTATTCTTCTGTGAATTTGCGAGTTGCGTTTTTTTGGGCTTGTTTCTAAAGTGTAGTTGCTTATTTGGACTTGTTTCACACATTTTCTAAATGATTTTAACAAGCAGTTCTCACATACTTTCATGTGATGGACCCCCAAATTAATATGTATTTGTCCCTAACCCCAATCTGTTTTTTGCCCGTGATATGTCCCAGTGAGCCATAGTCGTCTATTAGACCTCTGTTTTTTAAGCGCCTATATTTAGACCGTTTATATTATAAACATCATTTCAACGGCTATGATATAGACGGTCTATATATAGACGCTTAAAAAACAGCTAATCAACGTCTAGGCTAAGAATAGACGTTGAAAAAACTTTCACTTTTATACCAATTATAACCCGGTTTTAGCCTAGCCCTTAAACGTATTTTAGACGTCTAATAGCCCCAAAAATGCTCAGTGGGGTGTTGTTAGAATCAAAAATAAAAAACCTTTTATTTCGAGATGTTTTGAAAATAGCAGATCTACAAGCTCACAACTCATCGCGATGCCTTGTGAGCTTGTAGACCGACTATTTTCAAACTACGTATAGCTATGTTTAAAGTACTCATGTAGTCACTTCTTTTGGGCTCGTTTTCCCCAGACCTGGTTGCTTATTTCTCTCACACAATCTGACAAGTTGTGGCAACGGCGAGAGGAGGAAAGTGAGACAGACGCGGTGCGGTGGAATAGAATTGTTTGTAGCAGAAAACTTTTTTTGAGTATTGGGGATCCTGAATGATGTGATTGTGGTAGATTAGTTATTAGAAAGGGAATCATATAGTGAGATAAGGTAGATTTAAGTGGTGAAAGGGTACCGACCAACGACCTATATAGGTCTGGAACGGTGCCCGGTTCTATTCTTTTCTTTTCTTTCATTGATTGATTTATTTTATTTTATTTTCTATCTTAGGGATGGCAAAAGGAAACCATAGATCGGATGGAGGTAGAAAAGGGAGGGGAAGGGTGGCAGGAGAAAGGGGACAGAGTAAGGAGAGGAGGAGAGGGAGTGATGAAGAGGAAGGGAGGGAGAAAGAGTGGCAGGGAAGGAAAGAAGGTATAGTAAAGAGACTTAGAACAGCAAGCTCATCCAGCAATGACACTGAAGAGATGGCTAGTGAGAACGAGGGAAGTGGGAGAATTGAAACTATCAATATGATAGTACGGTTTGCTGAGGAGGGAGGAGGAGTGGGAAAAATGAACCCGATTAAACTTACAAAAGAACTAACAGGGAAATGTGGGGAGATAAAATTTGCACGGGTGTTAGGAGATGGTAATCTGCTTATAGGATGCGCAGATGAGCTCCAGATGGCTCTGGCAAAACAGATGACAATGGTTGGAGAGAAGAAAGTGGTGAAGGTGGTGCAAGTTGGAAATCGGAGAAATAAAACATGCAAAGGAGTAATGACAGGAATTGATGTGGATATTGAGGAGAGGGAGATTAAGGAGAATCTAGATGCTAGAGGGATAAAAATAGTAAGTATTAAGAGGATGACGAAGGGACCAGAAAAGGAGGTAAGTGAAACGGTGTTGGTGGAGTTTGAAGGTGAAAGAATACCAGATAGAGTATATTTGGGTTTCATGAGTTTTTATGTGAGGGCGTATGTACCCAAACCGTTGAGGTGTTTCAAATGCCAAACATTTGGGCATATTGCAAAGTTCTGTAAGGAAAGGAGGAGGTGTGCAAGATGCACAGAGGATCATGAGTTTGGGGAGTGTGCAGAAGGAGCCAAACTAAAGTGCTGTAGTTGTGGGGGGGAGCATAGTGTCACATTTGGAGGTTGTGCTAAGATGAAAGAGGAAGTAGAGGTACAGAAGGTTAAAGTGCTGGATAAAGTAACCTATGCAGAAGCAGTGAAGGTGGTTAGGCAGAGGGAAGGTAGTCAGATTCAGGGGGCGGTAGGAGGAAGGGTAGTAGGGGGGGTTGAGAGGAGAGTGACAAGGGAGGCGGACGTAGAGCAGCCAGACCGAGGAAAAGTATGGGTTGATAAAAAACAACTGGTGGTTTTTGTTGTGGCAGCAATTAATGCCACAAGAGACTCTTTGTCAAGGACCAAAAATATACAGGTAATAGTAAAGATGGCAGCAGATTTTTTCGGCATGGAAGGGTTAAATTGGAAGGAAGTAGAGAAGGAGATCAGTAGTCAGAGTAGTCAGGAACCAGGAGCCAGTAAGGAAACTTGATAATTATGGTGGTAATTCTCCAGTGGAATGCTAGAAGCATGGTGCCAAATGGTCAGGAATTCAAGCATTACTTAAGAGAATTGGAAGAAAAGCCGGATGTAATATGTATTCAAGAAACTTTTTTGAAACCAATATTAGATTTTGTGGTATATGGGTATGTAGTTATAAGGAGAGATAGGGGTGAAGGTGAAGGGACATGTGGAGGGTGTGCAATGTTTATCAAACAAGATATTTCATATAGGATACTAGAAAAAGGAATAGAACAGGAGTATATAGTGGTGGAAGTGTGGGAGGGGGGGAGGTGGTTGTTATAATTAATTACTACAATCCATGTAAAAAGTTAGAGATAGATAGGTTAGTTGGGATTAAGGGGTTAGACAGGAGTAAGTTAATATGGTGTGCAGATTTTAATGCCCATAATACATTGTGGGGAGGGGCACACACAGATACAAATGGTAGGGTAATTGAAGAGTTGATGGAGGATAGGGAATTGGTATGTTTGAATGATGGGAGGGGAACACGTGTAGATGTAAGGACTGGAAATGAGTCAGCATTAGATATAACATTAGTATCAGTTAGTTTGGCAGGAATTAGCAAGTGGGAGGTATTGACAGGCACAACGTTAGGGAGTGACCATTATTTAGTATTATGTTCAGTGGGAGGAAAAGTGGAAGTGAATGCTGGGGGTGGGATTCAGAAGTGGGTGTATAGTAAAGCAAAGTGGGAAAAATTCAATAAGATAAGTGAGGATATAATGGAGTCAGTTGATATGAGTGGGGATGTAGATTCAGTAAATAGCAAGGTTACGTCAGCAATTATGACAGCAGCAAGTCAAGCTATACCAAGGAGTAAAAATAGGAGAGATAGGAAATTAGTGCCATGGTGGACAGAAGAGTGTTCTAAGGCAGTAAAAGCCCGGAACAAAGCATTTAAGCTAGTTAAAAGAAATAATAATACACATAGTCTGATAGAGTATAAGAGGGCACAGGCAATGGTGAGGAGGGTAGTTAGACAAACAAAGAGGGCAAGTTGGAGATTGTTTTGCAGCAGCATAGGGAGAACAACACCAGTGGGAGAAGTGTGGGAATGATAAGGAAGATGGGAGGAGATAGAAGGGAGTGGGATTACCCAGTGATTACTTTAGAGGAGGAAACGGCAGTATTTGATAAGGATAAGGCTGAATTAATGGCAAAAGCATTTGCAAAGGTACATAGCGAAGATAATTTAACAGTGGAAGGGAGAAAAAGAAGAGAAATGACTATGAGTCAGTATCCAGGTGTGTTAGATAGGAGGGAAGATACAGGGGAGAGTATAGATGATAGGTTTACAATGGCAGAGCTTGTGAGGGCAATTAAAAGAGCCAAGAATACAGCTCCGGGGGAAGATCAGGTGAAGACCCAGAAGGCCAGGCCAGGTAAAGACCCATGTAAACCTTCTAGTTATAGGCCAATAGCACTAACTTCTAATTTATGCAAAATTATGGAAAGGATGGTGACAGAAAGGTTAACGTATGAGTTGGAGAAGAGAGGCATGTTGGCAAGCTGCCAAAGTGGTTTCAGGAAGGGAAGAAACACTATGGATGCAGTGGTAAGGCTAGAAAATGAGATAAGGAAAGCACAGGCAAATAGAGAGTCAGTAGTAGTTGTGTTTTTTGATATTGAAACAGCTTATGATATGATGTGGAAGGAAGGTTTGTTAATTAAGTTGTATAAGATGGGGGTTGGTGGTAGGGTTTTTAATTGGATAAAGAATTTTTTGTTTGGTAGGAAAATACAGGTAAGGATTGGGTCTGATTTGTCAGATAAATATCTGGTGGGGAATGGACCTCCTCAAGGAAGTGTCATTAGTCCTTTATTGTTTATTTTTAATGATAAATGATGTATTCTCTAGGGTGCCAGAAGGTATAGGAAGGTCACTGTTTGCAGATGATGGGGCATTATGGAAAAGAGGAAGGAATATGACACATGTAGTTAGGAAAGTACAGGAAGCAACTGATGAGGTGACAGATTGGGGGTTTGATTGGGGGTGTAGATTTTCTGTGGAAAAAACGCAAACTGTATTTTTCACAAGGAAAAGAGTTGAGGAAGGGTTGAAATTAAGGATGTATGGGAGGGAATTAGAAAGAGTAGGAACATTTACATATTTGGGAGTTATTTTTGATACAAGGTTAACTTGGGCAGACCATATTAGGAGGATAGAGGATAAGTGTAAAAAAGTAATAAATGTGATGAGATGTTTGACTGGTAGGGAATGGGGAGCTAGTTGCTCATCACTGAAGACATTATATGTAGCTTTGATTAGGTCGGTAATGGATTATGGTAGTATAGCATATGGGTCAGCGGCTACATCTCTGTTAAAGAAGTTGGATGTGATTCAGGCACGGGCATTAAGGGTATGCAGTGGGGCGATTAAATCATCACCAGTGTCCGCAGTACAGGTGGAAATGGGGGAAATGCCATTGGAATTAAGAAGGAAGCAGTTGTTGACAAATTATTGGGCAAATTTACAGGGTCACAGGGATAGTCACCCTACTAAAGGAGTATTACAGGATTGCTGGGATTATGGGAAATGTAAGAGGAATAGCTTTGGTCGGGTGGGGAATGAAATAGCAAAGGAATTTGGGGTGGATGGCATGAAGGTAAGTCCAACAGTAGTTTATCCAGTGATGGAGCCATGGAGAATGGTTTGGCCAGATGTGGATTGGCATTTGATGGAGACAAAGAGGAGAGAGAGAATGCAAGTAGACCTGGTTCAAGTATTTAATCAACGTTTGATAAATGAGTATAGTGAATTTGTACATGTGTATACAGATGGAGCAAAGCAACCTGAGACAGGAGTGACAGGGTTTGGGGTGGCAGTACCATCAAAGGGAGTTGGGATTAACAGAAGGACATCTGACCATCTAGGGGTGTATACAGTGGAGATGTTGGGGGTGTTGGTTGCACTAAGGTGGGTGGAAACAGTGAGGTTGAAGAAAGTACTTATATGTACAGATTCAGCTTCAGTTCTAGCTAGTTTGAGGTCATTTTATTCAAGTAGCCGCCAAGGGTTATTGTACGAAGTCCTTCAGTCAGTCACAAGAATAGTACAGCAGGGAGGTGAGGTTAAATTTGTGTGGGTTCCAGCACATGTAGGGGTGAAGGGGAATGAGACAGCGGATGGGTTGGCTAAGAAGGCGTTAGAGAAAGGGATAGTAGAGATGAAGGTTAGTATTAGTAAAGCGGAAGTTAAGAGTGTAGTATGGGAGAAAGTTAATAGAATGTGGCAAGGAAAATGGGATTGTGAGGTGAAAGGGAGACAATTATATAGTGTTCAAGAGAGTGTCAAAGTTAAAAGGATGGGTAGTGGGAAGAAGAGAGAGGAGATAGTATTGGTAAGGCTAAGGTTAGGGCATATAGTGCACTAAATGGAACATTAAAAATAATGGGGAAACATCAGTCTGGGTTATGTGAGGGTTGTCAGGAAGAGGAGTCAGTGGAGCATGTACTTATGAATTGTAGAGGGTATGGGATAGAGAGGGAGATAATGAGGAATCAGATGAGGGACTTAGGGATGCAGGAATTTACCCTAAAGGGTTTATTAAGGATGGAAGGTAGGAAACATATTAGAGTGTTATTAGAGTTCTTAAGGGAAATAGGAGTGTATGATAGGATATAGAGTAGTTAAGTGTGTGTGTGTGTGTGTGTGTGTGTGTGTGTGTGTGTGTGTGTGTGTGTGTGTGTGTGTGTGTGTGTGTGTGTGTGTGTGTGTGTGTGTGTGTTTTGATGTAGTTTATTTAGAAAGACATGAGAATAGTACATGACAGTACATAACAGTACATGGAAGTACAAATTCACAATACAAGGTCTACTAAACTGGAAACCCTCATTAAGCATTACGCTTGTTTAAGATGAGAACCCCATGCACACAAATCATGATGAAATATAAGAGGCAGGCAGATATACACACTACTATACAGTGTGTGTGGGGGTTGGGAGGAATTAGATATAGTAGTATTAAAGTAGTTTGTCTGATCCATAATATGGGCCAGAAGGTGGCGGTAATGCACCAAAAACTGGTTGCCAACCGCCGTAAAATAAAAAGAAGAAGAAGAAGAAGAAGTCTCCCACGGCAGCAGCTGCGTTCATAGTTGAACGTTCTCCTTATTTCAGGTCAGATTCCTCTTGTGTCACTTAATAACAACGTTTATATTGTAACTCACACAATAAGATAGGATAACAATAGGTCTTAGGAGAGTGTGTTAGCATAGCCATGGTTCACATGACGCTCGTCTGTCAAGAGCTGACAGTCATGTTTCTGGGCTAGTGTTAGCATAGCTGCTAACGCTAGTGTTAGCATAGCTGCTAACGCTAGTGTTAGCATAGCTGCTAACGCTAGTGTTAGCAAGCAAGAGCTATATATATGACCGTCTTCATCCAAGACTTTGCAAGAGCAGATGTGTTGTTGTTGTTGTTGGAGGAGGAATGTGTTGTGGAACCTCATGATCATTTTACACCATGTTGTTAACCGACAACTCATTAGAACCTACATTTAACATATGCATCTATTCACATACTTACAGAAGGGGAGCTAAATGCTAAAAGTAGAGGAGGCTAACCATGAATTGGGTACAAAGGACCCTAATGGAAACACGCCATAGGCTTTCTTGGGTTTTAAATCCTCTTAGCAGACCTTGTATTGAACTGGACTTTCCTGTGCTTTTTAAAGTATTCAATCAATCAATCAATCAACCCTTAATACCAGACAGAATGCCAAAGACAAATTGTGTGTGTGTGTGTGTGTGTGTGTGTGTGTGTGTGTGTGTGTGTGTGTGTGTGTGTGTGTTCTCTATGGCAGTGGTTCTCAACTTGTGGGTCAGGACCCACAAGGGGTTCTCCATATGATTTTGGGGGGTCCCCAGATGATAGTGAAGTGACAATTTAAGGACTTTTAAGACCTTTTTTATACCAAAAATACCATTACTGTATCGAAAGTCAAAAACAAACTATACTATTTAAAAACGGGTCAAACATTGGCCAAAATTGTCAAATAATATAAGAAAGACGCAAACAGTGTGAAATTTCACAATTGTGAAAATAGCCGAGATCGGCTATTTTCCACTATTTATCTGTGGAACCGAGTCAAACTAAATGTAGCCTGAAAGAGCGAGCCCTATCGATGGTCTTGTAGGGCGGATCCAAACCCAGGCGGTTGTATTCCAGCGCCGCTTCCTATTGCTTCACCAATCTATGTCCCCTACTCGTGTGTGTGTGTGTGTGTGTGTGTGTGTGTGGGTGCACCTGATTCGGATGCTATCAATGCATTGAATGGGACATTATCACCTTTTATTAGACCATTGAATGGACGAAATAGGCGACATACTGACCTACCCGCGATTTATCAGACCATTCATTGGGTGTTATCAAGACATACTGACCTACCAACGGAGATGACTTAAATAGTTCAGTTTCGGTTTTGGTTTCGGACCATGACGGAGGCGCACAGTCACAGGCAAACTGTCACCCCGTGAAGGACCACCGAGGGAGCTAAAGCGACGAGTTGCCGTCCTGAACGGTGTGACGTTCGCCTGTGCCTACTCAGCGCCGTTCGAGTTATGTACCGATAGGCACAGAATCGTAAATATTGTTGTGGGGACTGCTCCGCCTCCAAGTAGGTCAGTAGCTCCTGATTACGCCCCATGAATGGTCTGACAAATCGCGGGTAGGTCTAAATCGCGCCTACTTGTCGACTACTCGCCCATTCAAAGGTCTGATAAAACGTGATAATCTCCCATTCAATGCATTGATTGCATTCGAAGCCGTGTGTGTGTGTGTGTGTGTGTGTGTGTGTGTGTGTGTGTGTGTGTGTGTGTGTGTGTGTGTGTGTGTGTGTGTGTGTGTGTGTGTGTGTGTGTGTGTGTGTGTGTGTGTGTGTGTGTGTGTGTGTGTTGGTTGATGTAGCATTTTGTAGTGCAGCAGCAGTGTTTGCTTATGTAAACTTTCCATACTACATGGTGAACAGTTTATACCCACGCTTCAGGTCTACTGTACCTACCTTTGGTGTCTTTTCATACTCTTCACGCGTCACCATTTTAGAAATTAGATTGCATAGAAGTGTGTGAATCCTATAAACACACTCACCCCCATTTTTCCCGCGGACCAGCGGTTCTTGTATTCGTTTTACTGAGGATAAGGCTAGAAATAAGTTTAGGGTTAGCCATAGTTTCACTGAGGTTAAGTTTAGGAATA
Organism: Gymnoscopelus braueri; assembly: GCF_963280865.1. NCBI lineage: Eukaryota > Metazoa > Chordata > Actinopteri > Myctophiformes > Myctophidae > Gymnoscopelus > Gymnoscopelus braueri. Next base: position 55,701,289 of record NC_137610.1, read on the forward strand.
AGGTTAGGTTTTGGCACTGTTTTACTGAGGATCCGTTTAGGAATAAGGTTAGGTTTAAGCATAGTGTACTGAGGTTACGTTTAGGCTGGTGTGTTTAGAGAACAACAGAGCGCGTGAAACCTGAAGTTGTGTCCCTGATGTTATTGTTCAATGTCCACCATATGTTTGCACATGATATTAGACCTTAAACTGCCATTGATTTTGAAAGTTGGTGTGTTATCCTGTGTTTGTGCTGTGCGACTCAGGCGTGTGCGTGGCAATCAGTGTTGCCAGGTCTGGGCTTATTTTCCTGTAACGTTGCTTGTAAATATTCGTAGTTGCGGGTTGCTTTTGTTTGGGCTTGTTACTGAAGTGTAGTTGCTTATTTGGGCTTGCTTTCAAGAGGTGAGATCTTCAAGGCAACAACGCGTCGAGGCGCAACACGTTGTTGGCTTGTAGATCTGTTCTCCAAATGTGTAACGTAAGTGACGTCAGACCACTTCCGGTGCTTCTGGAATATTATTGTTTAATAATGACGTTTCATATAAACTGTACATCGTGCAATGTACTCGAAGGTGGAAAAGAAGATGGTTGCCAAGCCAGAGCCATAAGCGATTTTTGTAGCAAGTTGGGAGATAATTGGACAACTGCTTGGCTCTAATTTAGTAGTCCGTACGCAGAAATACAGGTTGCCGGACCTCAATTATTGTAGCAAGATGGGATGCATAGCAACAGAAACATTCAAAACAGATGGGCTACTTTCACCTTATTTACTTAAGACCATTGTTTGTAGAGATGCACCAAAATCCTAGGCCGATACCGATTACCGATTTTTTAAAAGTCTGACCTGCCGATACCGGTTTTATTGATACCGATTTTCTGTCCAAGAACTAAACAACTAACTATAATTTGTTCAGGCCGAGTGCAAGTACTTCATTTTGTGTATTTGCCAATATAGAGTACCAATAAGATTAAACCAGGAAAAGAACACTTATGCCATATCATAATAGTACAATATCCACAATCACAGACAATATCCAGTCTAATATCAAAATATGGCTATAATATTGATGCCCTAACTATACAACGAAAGGCCTAAAGTCATTACAAAAAGAAGAATTTGTAAAAGAATACTACTGTAGTCTATTGATTTTTTTGTATTTGTACCATTGCTGTCATGGCTGTCACTGTTATAGAGCTGCATGATTATGGCAAATTATGGGTCCATATTGAGATCAGTTATTGAAATTATTTTTAAAAATGGTAATATTTTTTAACAAAAATCTTATCTCAGTGATGTTGCTAGGTTTTCAATGTAATGGGTCCTGGTACCCAAGGGTGGTCTTTTAGATGGGTCCCAGGGACATTTTATGAGTCCCACAAAAATTCACACCCTACGTGGTGCCCAGTGCTTGGACCCAGTTCGGTGCCCCCCCCGGGACGGTTTTGTCAACGGGGGGCAATAGAATACATTTAATCACAGAACCTTTTTATCATTATTATTATTATTTTATTTTGTATTATTTATGAATGCAGAATTTATTTTTACTATTTATTGTGTAGCAATAAAAGACTGAAAACACTGGCTTACAGTGGAATTATTGGCAACTAAAGAAATAGGAATTCAAGAAATAATGAAGACAAATACTGACAATGCCTATTAACATTGGCTTGCAGTTATTGCACATAGCCAAAATGCAATAATAATTATTAGGCTTGTCATTGAGAAAGGAAAATAAAGTTGTCTTTTTGAGGAGAAGTGGTCTCCCTATTCAGGGAATTACTTGATATGATATCTCTAGGCTACAGAAAACATTCAGTTGGCTATTAAACATACACAAGACACAGACGATAGACAACCGGTTACTTACAGCTGCCATTAATTAGTGCTTTTGATTGCCTTTTGTGGTCAAATCAGGGGCAAATGCATAGGCTGAACGAGCCATCGTTAACCTGCTAATGTTACACAGCTGATTGGCAACATGCGTTAAACCAACACAGTCTCACTCCGAAGAAGGCACATATTGTATTTTAGTCAGACCCCCAAAGATGCAAGGTGTGCCTTCTTCGGCCGCCGGCGACTTCATAATGCGCCTTCCTCGGCCACCCATTGACATTGACTGCGGTCCAAAGACGGCACATCGCTCCGTTTCCGGCGACTTCATAATGCGCCTTCCTCGGCCACCCATAGATAATGCATTGGCTATTCAAAAGTGCGCTAATAAAGCTTGTTTAAAACGCACCAAACCACACGCCCGCACACACAGAAGCCTGTAAATATTATGAGCATTTCCATACTATTTTGGTAATTTTACGATGAGTATTTGTTGAGAACGAGACCTTTGTTTAACGTTTACAACCCAGGACGTCACGTGATATTCCTTCCGCATGCGTGACATGATTGACAGTGTGAAAGATTTAATCAAAACTTCGATATTTACTATAATATATGTATATAATAGATGCGCTTGTCCATAAATCAATTATTCTGGCACTGAAATGCCTAATTTATCAAAATGTCCAGTATTAGATATTAATTTTAATATTAATTATAATTTCCTGGTTTCTGGCTTTCATTAAATCCCGCCTACTGCATCCGGTTTCTCATCACGTCCACATACATGGAAACAAAGGTAGCGTTTCCGTATCCGCTCTAGACCGGAAGTGTATTTATAGAAACCAACTGGTTTCAAATGGTTTTAGCTTTCTTTTAAAGCCTTTTTAGATAAAAAGCATCAATCTTTTGCAGTCGCTTTGGAGCAAAAAGCAGCATTTATGTTTTCTTAAAACGATGTCATGTTTTCTTGATACATTTAGCACGTAAACAATCACATTGATTCTGTTTATATATCTATGTATGAATAGAAGCGTCATGACGTCATGATGTCAGCGACGCGTTACCCATGATGCAGTGCGATATGACTTCTCCCCGCTAAAGTAAGTAGTGTTATTGTCCCTCTTGCATTATTTTATACAAATACATGGTTTAATCTGCACCACGACCACCATTAATCATAGAACCACAACACTGGGTTATTGCTAACAGGTTGGGGTGTGTAGCAAGTTGCAAGTTGGTCTGTTTGTATAACTTTAATACTGTTTTACTGTGGCTAGACCCAAGCTATGCTAAGCTACAACAACAACAACAACAACAACATGAGTTTGGCTTTATTTAGTAAGTGTGTACTCAATCTATCTGCTATGTTTGTTTGCACAACACTAAAAACAAAATGTATTCTTTATCTGTGTTTCCCATTTTGAGAGTATATCAAATGGATGTTTCATGATTTAGAGGCCAAAATTTATCCAATGAGCCAGTCATAGATATATTATTAGTGGGTGGGAGCAGAGGATTCAACTATAAAGGCTACCAGGAGTTATATAAAGACATTTGAGAACAGGAACTATTTATCCAATGAATTAAAATGTGTTATGGGGTACTTGTTGTTATTGGGATACAACCAGGACAGGAATTTAAGGGAGGTCATGATGGCCGTGGTTGCCCCTCAGTCTGGCCTTGAGACCCTTAAAACATGGCATTTCCTGAAGCCATAGTGGCTTTAGTGCCCTAGATCAGTGGTTCTCAAACTAGTTAATGTCCAGGACCTCCAAAGTGACACTTACTAGCCTGCGGACCCCAATTTGAAAAGATATACCATAGACCCTCATATAAAAGAAGGTTTTTACAGCTCCAACAGTGATTTTCAACCATTTTAATTTCAGGGACCCCCAGTTTGACATGAATTATTTGCATAATTGCATTATAATGGCATTTCTGTGTAGACGTGTACCAAATGGACACTAACGGTTCCATTTGTACACTCTGAGTTACAGACCCACAAGGGTTGGTTCCTAACTATCATTTAGCTGGGGACCCCCTGGAATTACCTCAAGGGACCCCGGACCCCACTTTGAGAACCAATGCCCTAGATAATGCCAACAGATAAACAGCTCTTTACTCCCCAGTGACCTTGATTGGTGCAGGGTTAGGCATGGATCAGATTGTAAAGTATTTATTGCAACGCAGATAGTCTGCCTATGATAGACTAATTATTTACCCTTCCTGCCCTGGTATTTGGTCTTTGTGCCCTCAAAAAATTGACAACAATAAAGGTGGCTTAAAATGATGAAATTTCAGGCCTGCTCACAACTCATTGTGATGTCACGTGAGCTATGGATCTAGCTATTAAAACTGAGATGTTACATATTAGTTTCTTTGACATGAAAAACATGTAGAAGTACTGCCATAAGGGTCTATTCGGTTCTGTACACTCACATAGTTTATCTGGGGATTACAGTTTATGGAGCTATTAAAGGTATTGTGAAATCTTTTGGGCTTTATTAATATTATGGATGTCTGGTTAAAGTCTCCTTTTCCTATTGTACATTGAAATTTTGAATATTTTGCTTTCTCTTACAGATTCTTGCTTTGTATTACAACCACACTAAAGAAACAAAAAACAAAAAGGCACTTTTAAGAGCCACTCTCTCTTTCTCTCTCTCTCTTGCGCTCTTCCTCTCTCTCTTGCGCTCTTCCTCTCTCTCTCTCTCTCTCTCTCTCTCTCTCTCTCTCTCTCTCTCTCTCTCTCAAGAAAAATGACAAAAAGAAGGACCATCATCTGCCCCTCCTGCTTAGCATCAACCGAGGCCAAGAAGACTGCCTGTACTACCTGTTTCGCAGTCCTTCCAGTTACTCTCACAAAAGTAGCGGCCAAGCTGGAGAAGTATGGCCCGGAGTGGGTCAAAAAGCAGATGAAATTTAACAATGTGTCCCGGCACATAAATAATGCAAGAGTTGCTGTAAGTATAACAATATGTATATCCTTCTAAAAATCATCGCAAAGTATGAAGAGTAGACTATTTTAAACTTTTCATATATTCTCAATTCATTTCACAGGAAATGATTTATTTAAACCTGCTTCTTTCGATCTTGACATGGCATACAGCTCATGAATAGAAAATACGAAAAGATAAATTTATAAAAGAAACGAAATAATGATCTCGTAATAGAATATTACGTGAGACTAAACATTTAAATAATTTACAATACAGCAATGTCAAACATCTTTAAATTATGTTTATTTAATATGAACTCATTGATTTTGGTTACTTTTGAACAATTTGCTTCATCAATAAGGGCATCAAGAGTTAGCAGAAAGGGGGCGTGAACCTTGAAGCTAAGTTAAGCTATGTTTTGTCATTTTAGCTGTTAGTTTAGAGTAGCAAAGTATACATTTATGGGTATTTGTATTTGAAAATATAAAGCATTACATAAAAAAAAGCACCATAAAAATTCTATCAGCAAAAATAGTGTAATCAGGCTATCTTGATAATAAAAAAAAGCAGTCTTAAAAACATTATAGGCTATAAAGAAGAGGAAGAAGAGGCATGGTAAAGATATTTTATTTTTCGAGTGATATTCTATAAGTTTCGAGTGGCAAAGAGTGTTGTTTTTGATGCAGATAGCCTGATTACACTATTTCTACTGATACACTTTTTATGGCGATATTTTTATGCAAGCTATAGTGCTGTTTTATTTGTCCTTCGCTCCATTAATTAAAGAAAAAAAGAAACACTTCTTATGCAAATACAAAGACCCACTAATATATACTTTGCTACTCAAAACTGCTAAAATGGTAAAAGATAGCTTAACTTAGCTTGAAGGTTCACGCCCCCTATGAGTCTAGCAAGACATAGATAGATAGATAGATACCTTTATTATCCCGCGGGGGAAAATGAGTTGCCCAGAGGCAGCAAGCAGGTTACAGGCAGTACAGTGAGTAAGTAAGAAAGAAGACACAGCGATTGTACAGCAACCCACCGGGTAAGAAGTAAAGAACATGTTTGGCTAACCTAAATATAGCATTCTATGTTATTCTTTACCAGTTAGTGGGGTGATCTACATGTATATGGTTCTGAGCATGTTGCTCTGAAACGTTATTAACTAACTGATTTTCTTTGTTCATTTCAGGTGGCCAAACTTGGGGCTCTGGGCTTGAAGCCAGTTCTATTCTACTGTTCCCAATCGCGTGGGAGAAAGATCCCGGACCATCTTAAGCACCTGGACTTCACTGGGGAACAGAACTGTGGCCTTTTCGAAAATATGAAGAAGTCTTACGAGTACCTCTCCAGCGTGTGTAAGAATACTTAAAAAATATATATATTATTTTAATTACTACTTGTAATTGTAAGAACACACACAAAATAAATGTATATTTTTCTTCAGAATTTTTAATTATATTAATATAATCTTTCATGTTACAGCAACAGTGCCAGATATGTGTGCAGCGGTCACAGAGGAGGAGGAGGAGGTCGCTGTTGATGAGAGGTAACTACATCAGTCAGATCAAACCAACCAGATGAGGACTTGTACAGTCCTGTTGTTGCAGGCAGAAAAGATCTCCTGTAGGGCTCCTTTTTGCAATGTGGGACAGACTGTTAACATGTAACAGTCTTTTGCTGAAGGAGCTTTTTTGCCCTGCCACAGTACTAGAGAACAGGGGTCATCAACATCTCCATATTTGTCTGTGGCAAGACTTGGTTTTGTCCGTGTCAAATTCTAGATATTTTTACATACCATTGTAATTTGTCTTATTTTCATCAAGGACCCATCCTCATGACACCAATTGTGTAAATATTGAACCAAATACACCTTGAGGGTCCATTCCATTCCTCTCTGTGTTCCAGACCTGTTATTGTCATTCAGGGCTATATCTTTGTGTTTCTGGTAAATACTATTGTCTTCTCAGTTGTATGTCTGTCGCAAAAAATTGCCTGGGGATGACCCCTGCTTGAGAATGAGAGGGATTGTCCATAATGGCCTATAGTTTGGGCTCCATCCTTGTATTGGCCACCTCCTTCATAGTATCCAAGCTGGTACCACGGGCAGAACCAGCTTTATTGAGCCTCTTGCTGTCACCCTCCTTGATATTACTTCCGATATACCACTGCACACAGTACAGCGCTAGCCACTACTGATTGATGTAACATGTTCAGCTGAGTCCTATACACACCAAAGGTGTTATACACATCAACACACAACTACACATCCTCTCCCTTGGTGGAAAGGGGAGACAAGGAGGAACCCACCATCTTCCTAAAATCCCTAACCATCATCACCTTTATTTTGGCAACGTGTAACAAAAGGTGGTTCTGTTTACACTACATAACAAAGCAGTTAACCAGTCCTCTGTACTCCTTCTCTTAACCTCCACAGACACATACCACAATAGCGGAATCATCTTCTGCATGCAAACGTCTGCAAAGGACAAGTGGCTGTTCTTAAATAGTTGTCCTGTATATTGATATTCTGTGTTAAATGTTTGCTTTTGTGTAGTGGACCACAATGAATGTGTTGGTGTTTTCGATTTTATTTGTTTGATTTTTTTTAATTGCCCATACATGTTTTCTATTATTTTCTATTCTAGTTCCATTGAAGAGCAGGTGATCATCATCGAATTTGTCCCTGTACCAGTGCCCTCTACCAGCGCCATCACCCCATCTCTCCCTGTTTCCCCTCCTTCTGTCATCACCCCATCTCTCCCTGTCTCCCTTCCTGACCTCACCCCATCTCTCCCTGTTTCCCCTCCTCCTGACCTCACCCCATCTCTCCCTGTTTCCCCTCCTTCTGTCATCACCCCATCTCTCCCTGTCTCCCTTCCTGACCTCACCCCATCTCTCCCTGTTTCCCCTCCTTCTGTCATCACCCCATCTCTCCCTGTTTCCCCTCCTCCTGAGCTCACCCCATCTCTCCCTGTTTCCCCTCCTTCTGTCATCACCCCATCTCTCCCTGTCTCCCTTCCTGACCTCACCCCATCTCTCCCTGTTTCCCCTCCTTCTGTCATCACCCCATCTCTCCCTGTTTCCCCTCCTTCTGAGCTCACCCCATCTCTCCCTGTTTCCCCTCCTTCTGAGCTCACCCCATCTCTCCCTGTTTCCCTTCCTGACATCACTCCATCTCCTACTCTTCCGCCTGTCCCCCCTGTCTGTCCTCCCACCCTGTCCCTCTGCAAGAGGGCGAGGAAGAAGCCCTCTCTTACGCCTGTCCCCGCTGTCTGTCCTCCCACCCTGCTCCTCTGCAAGAGGGCGAGGAAGAAGCCCTCTCTTACGCCTGTCCCCCCTGTCTGTCCTCCCACCCTGCTCCTCTGCAAGAGGGCGAGGAAGAAGCCCTCTCTTACGCCTGTCCCCCCTGTCTGTCCTCCCACCCTGCTCCTCTGCAAGAGGGCGAGGAAGAAGCCCTCTCTTACGCCTGTCCCCGCTGTCTGTCCTCCCACCCTGACCGTCCGTAAAAGAGGGAGAACAACTAAGGCAGACAATGTGAAAAGGATGAAGAAAGCAGGTATGTAGTTTCCAATAATAATAATAATTTGTAAGAATAAACCAAACTTAGATGACAGGCATAAAATAGTCCATGCAATATGGAAAACATATAATAAACTAACAATTAAAAAGTAGATCAAAAATAAAATAATAGAATAAAGAAGCTGCCTGTCCTACATACTTGTTTATATATATATATATTTTTTTCCCAGCACTAAGCTGTTAGATCTGTTGTTTTTGTTGCAATTAAGCTCATTAACTACCAAGCAAGTAATATTTGATACTAAGGGCATTTTTAAACGGGTCCGTATTCGTTGTGAAAACATCAGCATGTTTACACTGCGTGTTGACTCGTATTGTCCTGTCTTTACAACGCACAACATGTTTTTTTCAACAAGTAGTGCATCATGCCCAACATAAAATGATAGAAATAGCAAATTATTACCATGGTTGATTTGATTTGCGGAGACATGTCACAGACAGTGAGCCTTTTCGATTAAGTTATAATATTTCATTATATGACGTAGTGGTGTGTACGCAAATGCACACCCGAGCGCACTCCCTGATACAAATTTGTATGGGCTATATTAGCTTGTTTTGTGCTATATTTTCAAACCCACCTACAGTTGAGAACTTGATGATCTACACACACAATCTGAAAAGCACAATGCACATGTTTGCTTATCAAAATGGTAGGCAAATGGCTACATTAATATAGGCTCGTTTCATCTTTAAGCGCAGCCGAGCTGCAGTGGCGTCAGTTCAGCAAAAGTTAAGGTATAACAACAGGACTGGAGTCCTCATGCACTCGCGCCAGGCGTGCGCATGCATGAGGATTCCAGTCATGTTATTATACCTTCCGTGGATAGTGTTCATGCATTTACTTTAAAAACAGTTTTCACCCTGGAACCAAGGTGTGGCAGCTGTCATACCTTGCCATACCCAATTGACGCCTCTTGAGTCAGGCTCACACACACCACGCCATGTGCACCATGGATCTGGGATACAAAATCATACAGTAGCCTTGCATTATGGTTTTAAGTTTCAGGAAAGGCACATTGACAGTGCAACCAAATAATTCTGAACTGTAGCACTTTGTATGTAGGCTTGGTGACCAATTATGTAACAAACAGGCCCCCTTCACTATTCTAATTAAAACATTATAGAAAGGGCTTTGGATGCCGAAATCCACTGAGTGGGGGTTCTAAAACACGACAGATCTCTAATGTAAGGTTTGTTCTATAATAATTGCACAGGAAATACCTGCAATAACACTTCTGGCCTACAGTTTGGAAACTTGCACAATGTAGCTTTAAAGGAAAGTCTTTAGCGCTCCCTTAAAAGCCTCCATGGGAATTCCATAGATGCATTGGTGTGGTAACAGGTACATTATGTTGTGTCTGGGAGGCGATGGGGAGCCAGTGCAGTGAGTGGAGAATGGGGGTGATGTGTTCATATTTGCACACTCTCATCAGGACCCTAACAGCTCTGTTCTGGATGTATTGTAGCTTTTTAACGCTCTTGCTATGGATCACGACTAGCAGTGCATTTCAGTAATCACGCCTGGTGAAGACAAAGCTTGGAGCTGCTTTTCAGCGTCAGGCAGTGTTTTTTGCAGAGATTAATGAGATGGAAGAAGAATGTTAAAGGAGTAGTTCACCCCCAAAATGAATGTTTTTCTATTGATTACTCATGCCTTAGACACCTAAGTTCAATAGTATTTTTTTGTATTTGTCACATTACTAAGACAAAAAAATGGTTTTAGTAAATTTACCCCCATTCATTCCCCTATCAGAATCAATGGGGCTAAATGTATTATAATATTTATTTTGTCTTAAGAATGCGACAAATACAAAAAAAAACTATTGAACTTAGGTGTCTAAGGCATGAGTAATCAATAGAAAAAAAGTCATTTTGGGGGTGAACTACTCCTTCAAGCAGAGGTGTTTGATCTGGGCTCCATAGTTGAGGTGGTGGTCCATTTTAAGGGCACGTTTAGATATTACGTTGTGTCGTTTGTTCAAAGACTTGAGTTGAGTAACACTAACCCTAAACCAAACCTTAACCCCAACCCTTGTCAAACTATAATATATATATTTAACACCCAGGTTGATTCCAACTCATGAGAAGGTGATGCTTGTTATACTAGATCCTTACCCGTACAATCTCTCCACACAACTTACAGCTTTAACCAACATTGCCATTGTTTTTAAATTGTCATTTTTTTGTAGTTGTCATTGTTTTAGAGTAAGACATAATGATGTCATGTGAAGCTTGAACAATCATGGAGACACCACCCTTTGTCTCTCTCTGATTGGCTACAGGCATAGACACAGACACAGACACACATAGATTTGGCAAATTTATAGACAGATAGATGTGAAATACTGCAGATTTTTATGAAGTGTTAGGGCTTAATGATCTTGTCTTTATCCTTTAAGGTTGCGAGGAATGTAGTGAGGAGAAGCAAAAGGAACCCTGGCCAGCAAAGGCTGTAACAGCCCGAAGGACAGGAAGGAAGGTAAAAAATATATATATATGTATATACGCACACACACACACACACACACACACACACACACACACACACACACACACACACACACACACACACACACACACACACACACACACACACACACACACACACACACACACTCTCTCTCTCTCACTTAAATTTACATAGGGGACATTTCTGTTTGTTTGATTATAGCTCTGCTGTAACAAAGCTTCTAGGCAATAACCATTAGGCCGTTTCTACGCATGTTTATTTACCATTTAAATGGTTCCCCATTTTTGTAGATGATACAATTATGTATTGAACGGAATTTGTGTGGATTTTCTCACAAAGAAAAGTGTGGGGTGTCCACTCTTAACTCTGACGTCTGTTAGAGTGAGATCCAGGTTGTGGACACAGAGCTCATGAAGTTTGTGGCTTTTCAACTCTCTCCTCTCTATGCATAAATCTCCAATAAATAATCTGGGAAAGGTTATCTGGGAAATCTGTCTCTCAGATGAGATTAGAACGTCTGTTATGCTCATTTTAGGCTGGCAGATATAACAGATGACAAAGACAAAGTTACATAGCATATCATTGTCTTGGTAAACTGCATCTTTTCATATGCCGTTGTGAACACAGGATTAGAGTAGGATCCACTCCATAAGATGTTTGCCATGACAGGCAGGAATGTTTTTTTTCTTCTCCTTCTCCCCCCTTCCCCTTATCCCTCTACACACTCCGAACACATTCACAGTACGTTATAGGACAGGGGTCCCCAAACTTTCTTGACTTGAGATCTACTTTTTGAGGTTTGCCTACTTTAGAAGCCATGAAGGGAGCTGGCAGGCCCTTCTAGATGTCAAGTGACATATTATTTTTATATTTGAATTACATATATATTTTAGGAGCATGTCATGTAATCTACCTGTAAACCCTTGATGATCTACTGGTGGATCACGATCTACCTTTTGGGGCCCTGTTAAAGGATCTAAATAGAATAATAAGTGTGGTTATCAACCAATACATAAATGATCTAAGTGACGTATGTGGCCCAGCTCAGACACAGGTCTACATGGGTTTATTGAAACAATCCACTTTTAGTGGAAGTGAACTTCTCACCAGGCTTTTTGCATTGCAATTGTTTACGCACTGTGAGTTCATGTTAGTTCTCAACACTCAAATCCTGGTTAGACTACCGTATCCAGTAAGTTGCCCAAACCAATTACACCATAATAAAACATATCCCCTATAGACTCAAAATGGATTGTGGGAGTGGCATATAGCAAAGGCTTGACCTGCCCAGGGATCCAACTGGTGACTCTGGTGAGATTTTGAGATTTCCCCAACCGAACCAAAAAAATCCTGCTCTATACAGGGTCCCCACGGTCATGAAATTCCTGGAAATATTTTGAAATAAAAATTTAAAAAATCCAGTACTGGAAAAAGGTTTGGAATTGATCAAAGGTCCTGGAAAAATATTTGGCTATGCATTGTTTTTGGCTATTGATTTTGTTAACACAAAACATTTTCATAAACATGTATAACATTACACAAAATATGTAACATAAGTAGTTTTTCGCCGCACGGGCTGTGTGATGGCAGCCTAATGTATGTCTCAATTGTTAGGTTGCACTGCATAGGGTGCCAGGTTGGTCACGTGATAAAAATAACAGAGCTACAAGCTCATACAGCATATTACTCTGATCTCCATTCTCCAAGCAAGTTGGAGAACACTCTGAAATCGTGGATTTTACTTTGGCTGGTCAATTTAAGATGACAATAGCAACAAAGGTTAGTTGTAGACCTGTATGTATGATGATCAATTATTCCAGACAGTGGTCTATCCAAGACTTTTTTACACGTTTGAGACCAGGTCTCAACCAGCTCCTCATGCCGTCTCACTCTCTCTCTCTCTCTCTCTCTCTCTCTCTCTCTCTCTCTCTCTCTCTCTCTCTGTGTTTAACCTCGCGTCACCAGTCTTTCCACCTCTGTGTGTAGCGTAGCCTAACAGTGTGTGTGTGTGTGTGTGTGTGGGGAGGGGAGGGGAGGGGAGGGGCTGTGCTGCTGCTGCTGCTGCTGCTGCTGCTACAACATGTGCGAGAGTCTCCCCTATGGAGTCTCCACACAACGGTGTCTAACCGAGTTATACTTCTCCAGTACAAAGTGTCTAACCGAGAGTTATACACTTCTCCAAACAACGGTGTCTAACCGAGAGAGTCCATGCAGATCACAGCAACTAATTTTACCGCATTTTTTTTTTCTCTGTTGGTGACAACTCTAGTGCGTCCCATGGACGCCACGACAGTGTCATGAATGCGTCCTTTCGCAATATTGTGCGTCAGCGAGTCGACGCAGGACGCAGGCCTATGAGCATCTTAATGCAAAATTACGTTCTTATTTTGACTAAAAGCAAAAATAAATAAATAAGGTTTTCCCATTCAGACACATAGCATGTATGTCTGCATATAATTGTTTTCAAGGTGTGACATTTACCTTATGTCACTAGTCATGGGGTCTTCAACAGGGGGTCCGGGACCCCTAGGGGTCCTCAGAGTTACTACAGGGGGGCGCCAAATCTTTGTGTTTTATGATATTTTTTTACATTAACCACTAGCATCCCATTTTTGAGGAGGACTTAAGACAAATATAGCAGATCTACAAGCTCACAAGCTTGTAGATCTGCTTTTGGCAAAGAGGCATATAGGTGTATAGGGGCAAAAAGAGCAGATCAAGTTTATACAATATAGAGGGGGTCCCTGCTTCATCTCTCTCTCAACTAGGGGGTCCTTCCTTGGCCTGAAAATGTTGAAGACCCCTGCTCTAGTCTAGTATCTTGCCTTTCAATGATAGCAGAGGCAAAATATTACCTTATGTCACTGTTTTGGCTTGTCTTAACCTCTGGGACTTATGTTACACTACTCTCTGTTGCTCAGTGGACTTTGTTAAACTTTCGGACAAGTCTTAACGAGCTTTAATAGGCTACAGCTGGATAGATGACAAGATGTCTGTAGGCACATTAATTAAACCATGCGCAGCGGTGTGGATGGATATCATGATCTGGTGAATCATGACCATAAAACGTTTTATTCTGTGAAAAAACTTCTGAAAACGGCAAAACAAAGGGTATTTATTAAATATAGTATATCATATAATTAAATATAAAATTAAAAAAATCACAGAAAAAAATGTTTTATGGTCATGATTCACCAGGACCCTGGATGGCTTGATTCTAGGCTTAAATTAATTGATATAAATATTTTTGGAAATGTCAATGGGAAAAATGCTTTGAGTATTTTGAAGTGGAACCAGGAAGTGGGCGGGAACTGCGATGCCCTATAGGCAGTTTTTGCAATGCTGTTGTCTGTCACTGAAAGTGAAAGTAACTTCAACTGCATGGACCGTATCCGTCTGAGCAGCCTGGTGACGTACTTACTGCCTTTAAACTCTCAGTGATCGACCGACCGACAGTCACGGCATTGACTAGGCTATAACTGCACGCAGCATTATGGAATATATAATATATTCCATTATTATATATATTCCATTAATATATATCCTTATATTTCATAGGTAATCAGCACCATCTGTAGGCTGTCACTTCTTGTTAATGTTTACCGAGTCGACTCGCACGATTTGATCAGCTGTTGCTGCGCAGCATGCAGTATGAATTTGACCGGCATAAAATCGGAATTTATGACAGTGACCGGCCGAGCGCCGATCCAGCCGGTTTGACCTAAAACCGGCTTTTTTAATTGTATTTTTTTTTTTTGCATCTGTAATTGTTTGCATTGCATGAGTCCATCTTTTGATAAATGTATTTCCTTTTGTAATCTTAAATTAAGTGTGATTGCTTCCCTAATATATAAATCCCACAATCTTTGAACCCAAGATTCATATTTTGGAAAGTTAGCTTCAAATCATTATTTTTGACACCACTGCTGGGTCTCCAGTAATGTTTTTGTTTGTTTTAAACTTTGTGTTTATTTAGCAATTTCAGCACGTTAGACAGGGGAAGAACATCATTTCATCATATCATATTACATCATTCTTTAGTTTTTTCCCCCCGAAAAGGACATCCTTTCATCATGTCATTTTTTGTTTTTTGGTATTAAAATCTTTATTCAATTTGTTCATTTCAGACCCAGTGTGTGGAGTCCAGACTGCAGGTGAAGATGAACTCTCCAGACTCATCCAGGGACATTTCTATTAAACAGGAGGAACCTGAAGACCACCCACACCTCAGTACGTATTTTAACTATACGATAATCTTTGAAAAAACTGTGACGATTATAATATCCGGATATTATAAGACTTTTTGTGTTATCCTTTTTTACTGTACCTCTGTGCTATTCACATTTTTGACTAATAAAGTATTCAATCAATCAATGACTCAATCAATATGCATAGGCATCATTAAATATGCAATACAAAAGAATAACTGCACCGCATTGTACATTTTTGATTTCCAAAAACATTTGAGGTGAGAAATAGTGCACTAACACTTGATTCAGCACTGCCTTGTTGCAGTGACAGTGTACAACGTAACGTTTAGATCACATACTTTAAATCACATTATGTACGTTGTGTGACTGAAACATTGCCTCAGAGCCACCCAGTCTGTTTCACTGGGAATTAGGTTAAAATATGGTTGCAAAAATCCATTTCAGCTGGTCTTTAAGTGGTTAACAACATTCAAATAAGTTTATCTTCAACTATTTCTAGATTTCAGTGGAAGGCACTGAACTAGAAAGGCTACTACAGGCTGCACTTTAGTGCATTGTGCTGCAAGTCATGGTCATGTTTAAGTTTCTTACAGATTATTAGATGTTCTTGGCCTAGCATACAAAATAAATTTGGCGCTGATCGGTACAGTGGTTTGTTAAATTATCCCCAGACACAGACAGATTTTTATTTAATAACTGTTTGGTCAGTCTTAGTAGATAATAGCTTTGTACATGGAACATGGAAGATAGAAAAATAGATTTACATTTTAAGAATCCAGTGTTGACTATCATGTTATTTTTTTGCTCCTAGCCATCCTGCACATGGTTGTGTGTAAAGAGGAGGTTTCTCCTGAACAGGAGAGGAGCCCCAGTCTGCTCCAGGAGGAACCAGAGCCTCCAAAGATTAAAGAGGAACAGGAAGAGCTACTTCAAAGACCAGAGGACCCTGTTGGGTCAATGTTGACATTACTAGCAGTGAAAGCTGAAGTTGATGAAGACATCACTTCACACTGCTCTGAAGTTGAAGTTAAGCTTGAATCAGACACTGAAGTCACTGAAGACAGTGATGATTGGGGGGAGACAAGTGGGGGTGTCCACACTGGAGAAAAACCTTTCCACTGTGAACATTGCGACAATAGTTTCACACGGTCTGAAAACTTGAAGAGACACCAGTATGTCCACACTGGAGAAAAACCTTTCCACTGTGAACATTGCGACAAGAGTTTCATTACGCCATCTGAACTGAAGAGACATAAGCGTATCCACAATGGAGAAAAAAAATTCCACTGTAAACATTGTAACAAGAGTTTCAATTATTTGGGTAACCTCAAGAAACACCAGCGTATCCACACTGGAGAAAAACCTTTCCACTGTAAACATTGTAACAAGAGTTTTAATGAGTCAGGTTCCCTCAAGAATCATCAGCGTATCCACACTGGAGAAAAACCTTTTCACTGTAAACATTGTGACAAGAGTTTCAATGCCTCAGGTAACCTCAAGAAACACCAGCGTTCCCACTGCAAACATTGTAAAATGATTTTCAATAACCCAGGTGACCTGAAAAAACATCAGCTTATCCACATTGGAGAAAAATCTTTCCATTGTACACAATGTGACAGGAGTTTCAGTAGGTCAGGTGACCTGGAGAGACACCAGCGTGTCCACACTGGAGAGAAACCTTTCCACTGTAAACAACATCTCCACGATTATACAACGTGTCTATGTAGTAAGGCGGCAACAACGGATCGAACAAAACATCAGCTTATCCACATTGGAGAAAAATCTTTCCATTGTACACAATGTGACAGGAGTTTCAGTAGGTCAGGTGACCTGGAGAGACACCAGCGTGTCCACACTGGAGAGAAACCTTTCCACTGTAAACAACATCTCCACGATTACACAACGTGTCTATGTAGTAAGGCGGCAACAACGGATCGATTAAATAATTTAAAATTGATTACTAAATTTGTTTCCAACGAATTTGATGATCGATTTTAATTGACAATGAATCACGATTACACAACGTGTCTATGCAGATCGGCTAGCTGAACTATTTTAAATCTCAATGTGTGTAAACAGTGGAGAGACCAGGGACAGATAATGCATGGGCTACTGGAATTTGTGAGCAAAAATAGAAATAGTGAAAAGAGTTAAATATCAAAATGTTATACAATTCTGTAAGAAATTAAGGTAAAAGAGGATAATACCAAAGAGAAATGGGGAAAATAATTCTAAAACAATTTTGGAAGATTATTGGAAAGAAGCATGCAAAAGATTTTTTAAGGCGACACAATCCAAGTATTGGAAAGAATTAGCTTGGAAAATTAATTTGACGATTTTTCAGCAGGCAGTGCTGAATGCTGGAGGAAATGTGTAGAACTGGAAGCCAATCATACACACTTTTTCTATTTATGCCCAAAAGTTTAAAAGGTTTTGGGAGATAGTGAAAATAAATACAACATACATTTTCCTTAAGGAAACCCATACACCCAATCAATATTGTATTAGGTATTATTCCATTAGAAATATAAAGGGATACATATTTGTATACAATATTACGTATCCCTGCCTTAAAACAAATCGCACGGAAACGGTTGGATGTAAACCCACCATCTATTAATAATTGGAAAATAAAAGTTGAAGAGATTAAAGAGATGGAAATAATTACTTACAAAATGATTATTGATTGATTGATTGAAATTGTTATTAGGCAAAAAGAATGCAAAACATCACGGTTACATTTATAATACTTTTGTCTAAAAGGTCCGTCCAAAAAAGTCCCTTGCGGACCTGTTTCCGTTGGGGTCCTTGGTATTCATTTCATAGACATATATAGTAGCAACCAAACAGTTCAAATATGAACATAAAAATACAGAGAAAAAATAACACTATGTACAAAAAAAGAAGAAAAAAAAGCAAAAAGCATGAAAAAATAAATATATATATGTATGTATTAAAAAAAGGGAGGGGGGTCGTCTGTCTACCAGGAAACTGGTACTACCTCCTCTTTTGGCCTCCAGAAAGATGAGTTTTTAGGGCTTTTTTGAATGAGCCCAGCGAACTGCATTTTTTGAGGGATGGGGTTAGACTATTCCATACCTTGGTGGCCGTGCTGTAGAAGGAGAATTTGCCCATGTTTGTTTTATGGGTGGGTGGTACCAGACCTGAGGGTTGACAAAAGAGGAAACTCTGCCCATAAATCTGGTTCTCTGGTTTACTCTTTTGACCACCTTTGTTGCCATGCTTTCACCTTTCAGGTATTTGTCAAGAACACATCCCAAATAGGTTCTCTTCTTTGCTAGAGATGATTGTGTCATCGACTTTGACCTTGAAGTCATTCACCTTCATCTTACTGAGGGAATGTTTGGTCCCAAAGAGAATGGATTCATGAGAAACCGTGAAGATGAATTTGAAAGAAACTGGAGTAAATGGGACTCAGAAATACTGGAAGTGTAAAAATAGATTTCGGAGTAGTACTACAGGAAAGCTATCCCTATCCCCCCTTTTCATTTTGTTTGCTTCTCTCTCTTATTTTACCTTTATCCTCCCCTTTATTATTCTTTATTATTAATATCTGTTTGTATATGTAATTAAAACAAATTAAAAATGATGCAGGATGAATTAAAGAAAACTTGTAAGATAATTAAATGAAATCAATAACATGTAATGTACGAACCTGTTTGTAAACAAATACATGGTGAATATTGTAGCAGATGAATGTGTTCTCTCTCCTTTAATATTGGATGAAATTTGTAACCCACCTGAAAATGTATTTTCTGTTTGCTAAAGAGCAAGGAAGAGACAGGGACAACACTGTTACTGAATATAGCAATGAATACTTTAAGAATATACTGTATGTCTTTAACTTTAACAAAACCCTTTTGTTTAACAGCACCTTACTTTACTTTATTAGTTTATTTAGACAGGACAGAGCATATTAATGAACGTCACATGAACGTAAATACACCGGATTTAGCAAAGATGCTAAGTTTCATCCGCAGTCGTCACACAAAACATAAAATCAGAAAAACAGACAAACTGTGGAATACATTTACATAACATTACATAGCCTAAAAATAAACCTTAAACATGATCACAAATGGTTGCAGCTTTGGTTTTCAAGCAACCATCTTTTCACATTGAATTTAAAAGATGGAAATGTAGCACAATCCCTTATACGTAGAGGAAGGCCATTCCATGCTACACAACCCTGTACTGAGAGGACATTTTGACCGAAGGTTGTTTGCCGGTGCGGCACTTCACAATCTCCTCGAGTGGTTGCTCTGGCACTGATTCCTCTTTCAGGCTTCCTTTTAATGAATTCACTTATGGGGGGCGGGCACAGACCATGTAGGGTCTTGTATATGACCCCAACCTGTTTGAACTTTTTGAAATTGTCGAAGCAAAAGGAATTGAGCCTCCTGAGTATGTTACAATGATGATAAGAGTGAGGCTTCCTGTCAAACACTTTGAGCGCACTTTTGTAGAGCTGTTCAATGGGTTTTAGAATCGTCACGCCTGTGCAAGACCAGTTTGTAAAACAGTATTCAATGTGTGATAGGATCATACAGTGAAGATACGATCTGGCAGCTCCAACTGTCAGGAAGGGTCTAATTTGTTTAAAATTGTGAAGGTTGAATTTAATTGTATTCTTCACATGTTTTTTTAAAGTTAGGGTTGGGTCTAGTATGACTCCGAGGTACTTGAACTCTGGGACAAGTTCAAGTTCCTCCCCACCCAGAAACACATTTGAGGACTCCAACACAACTGGTCTTTTGGAGAAGGCCATGCAGACTGTCTTTTTGGCATTCAGGAGCAGACATGAATCTATAAGCCAGTCTTGAATGCTTGTCAGAGCTGAGGTTAAGATTATTGACACCTCTGCATAGCTTTTACCATGGGCAAGTACAACGGCATCATCTGCATACATCTGGACATGTAGATTATTACATACTTCAGGTAGGTCATTTATGTACAGTGAGAACAGAATTGGACCTAGTATTGAGCCCTGGGGGACACCGACCGAACAGGTGTGGTAGGGGGATTTAACACTGTTTACACTTACACACCTTAAAGGGAGACTTACATCATACATGGTTTATTCTGTCCAGTTTTACTTAACTAAGTAAAAGTCATAACCTAACCCCCCCCCCCTTTTCTTCTTCTCGAACTTTTTACTGTACTATTTAGCTTTTCTTATTTTTCATTTTGTGACATTAAATGACAGACATATATACACTACTATGTGTATATCTGTCTGTCATTTAACACTATGATATGAGTACATGAGGACCCTATTTGAAACAAGCCATTAGGCTTTCATGGGTTTTTCAATCCTATTTAGTTGACCTTGTATTTAAACTGTATTTTCATGTGCTTTTTTTTCTGCAAAGTTCTAAATAAAGTATTCAATCAATCAATCAATCAATCAACACATTCCCTGTTATTGTGCAGATCTACGTCATTTAAATCATTATTTTGATATTACGCTAGAGGGCGCTCTTCCCCAACCTATGAATGATCCCTTGACTCTGAGAGAATGATAGAAGCAGAAATGACGTCATCCCAAAAATATAATTGAATAAATGAATGCATGTACATGTATTACCCTCTGTAGATCTTTTGAGGAGAGACAGACAGGTCTTTATAAAAAACATTTTTAAATAGTTCAAATAGCCGATCTAAAAGCTCTCAATGTGTCGATGTAGATCGGCTACGGCTAGTTGAACTATTGTTTTTCAAAATAGTAATTTATTTATTACCCCTTATCCCTAAATAAGTTTAGGGGTAAGGCGGCGCGCAAGATAGGGTCCTAAGCCTCTTAAGCCAGTATTTATTTTTTATTTTAGATTTTCTACTATGATAACATGTACAAAATATGCATTGAGTATTACTCGATTAATGTATTACATTAATTATCAATTGTTTTTGTAATTGATCAAATTGATTTGTTAACTAATTGACTATTAACTAACTGTGTCACACTCCTACATGGATGCTGTTACTGTATAGGGTGTACCAAAAAATCCTAAAGGGGGCGTCAACATGTGTAACTTGGTAGCGGCGGCCATTTTGGGGGCTGGAGGGTTGGGGTCCGAGGGTACATAAACAGCTTGTAAACAGTGACCCGACCGTGTTTGTTTTTTAAACTCACAGTCACAATGGTGAGGACTTACTCAGTTCATAAGTGCCATAGCAGGTCGGGTCGAGGTAATGTGGTAGGTAAAGCAGTACAATTTGTCAGCTTTCCAGCATAGAGGCAACATCACGGAGCTCAAATAGATGTGGTATGGCTTGGATCTCAGCTGTACGACGCACATAATTAACGTTCAACAACCTGCCCAAGTACAGCCGTGTTTGTTCACTTCACTTTCTCAAAGGTACCAAAAATATGAAACTGCTATTTTGTCTCTGCTAACTGAAAGTAACTAGGTAATGCAACTAGGATGGTCCAGAGTGTTAGTGACTTTTTTTCCCTCTCTAACGCACTGACAGGCGCGCTGCTCTGCTCATAGACCGAACATTCCACTACCGTGCGAGGTCTCCAACTTTAATAAAAATAAACAAAGCTATTTTGCTACTCACCGAAACTTTCAACAACACAAAACTGCCTTTGTTTCGGTGAATAGTGAAATAGTTTTGTTTATTTTTTTAATTAAAGTTGGAGACCTCACACGGTAGTAGCAGCGCGCCTGTCAGAGCGTTAGAGAGAGAAAAAAGTCACTAACACTCTGGACCGCCCTAGGCTATCCTAGTCTAGTTACATTACCTAGTTACTTTTAGTTAGCAGAGACAAAATAGCAGTTTCATGTTTTTGGTAAAAATGTACCTTTGAGAAAATGACGTGAACAAACACAGCTGTATTTGGGCAGGTTGTTGAACGTTAAATCTTTGTGTGGTACAGCTGAGATCCAAGCCATACTAGTCTCTTCTCTTGAATACATTGTTAGCCTCACACTGTATTCAATCTTCAAGAGGAGAGCTGCGACATGTGTACATTGGTTTCAAAACCAAATTCATTCAAATTTTGGACAGTGTGGCTCCCATGAAAACCATCAGGGTCAAAACCCGCTCTGTACCATGGATGAATTCGGACATCCTTACTGCCATGAAAGTCAGAAACAAAAAGTGTTCTGAGTTTCATAAAGGTAGGATCAAACTCGCCAAATGTTTTAACAAAGGTCTCGAATCCCATGTAGCTAAACTTGAAAAAGAAAAAAACAAGCTAAGAAACAAGGTTAATGGCATGCTCCTATTAGCAGAAAAAAGCTTCCTCGATGACAAAATTGAGGAAAATCAAAGCAAACCACGAGAGCTTTGGAAGCTATTCAACAACCTACTAGGCTGCAGCAAGAAATTGAAAACCAGGTTTTCAAACATAAGCCTCAAGGTGAATGACACTCTCACCACATCCAAACATGAAGTGAGTAAAATCCTCAACATATTCTTCACGACCATAACCTCAGATTTGGTTGAAAAACTACCCCCTCACTCTGGGTGCTATGGTGAAGAGTATGTTGACTCATTTTACGAAAAACAGGGTGTACGCAAAGAGGATTTTAAACTCTCCCCTGTGAAAACAGAAGAGGTGTTTAAACAATTGAGTGCTCTTCATCAACACAGAGCAACAGGACTCGACAATATCCCCGCCAAATTTCTAAAAGACTCAGCCGCCTCCATTGCTCCAATCATTACCCACATAATAAACCTCTTCATCATACAGGGACGGGTCCCTAACGATTTCAAAAAAGCAAGGGTGACCCCTCTGTACAAAAAAGGAAACAAATTAGACCCTGGCAACTACCGCCCTATTTCTATTCTTGGCTCCATCTCGAAAGTCATGGAAAAAATAGTCTATGAACAGGTCGATAATTATCTTGCAGAGAAAAATCTAATTTACAAATTCCAATCTGGTTTCAGAACAAACCACTCCACTGACACATGCCTTCTCTATTTGAACGACTCTATCAAACAAGATGTCGACAAGGGCAAATATTGCGGCATGGTCATGCTGGACCTCCAGAAGGCCTTTGACACCGTTAATCACCCAATCATGATCAATAAGCTCAAAGCAATAGGTTTTGATGATACGTCAGTGAACTGGATGAGAAACAAAAAGTGTTCTGAGTTTCATAAAGGTAGGATCAAACTCGCAAAATGTTTTAACAAAGGTCTCGAATCCCATGTAGCTAAACTTGAAAAAGAAAAAAACAAGCTAAGAAACAAGGTTAATGGCATGCTCCTATTAGCAGAAAAAAGCTTCCTCGATGACAAAATTGAGGAAAATCAAAGCAAACCACGAGAGCTTTGGAAGCTATTCAACAACCTACTAGGCTGCAGCAAGAAATTGAAAACCAGGTTTTCAAACATAAGCCTCAAGGTGAATGACACTCTCACCACATCCAAACATGAAGTGAGTAAAATCCTCAACATATTCTTCACGACCATAACCTCAGATTTGGTTGAAAAACTACCCCCTCACTCTGGGTGCTATGGTGAAGAGTATGTTGACTCATTTTACGAAAAACAGGGTGTACGCAAAGAGGATTTTAAACTCTCCCCTGTGAAAACAGAAGAGGTGTTTAAAAAATTGAGTGCTCTTCATCAACACAGAGCCACAGGCCTCGACAATATCCCCGCCAAATTTCTAAAAGACTCAGCCGCCTCCATTGCTCCAATCATTACCCACATAATAAACCTCTTCATCATACAGGGACGGGTCCCTAACGATTTCAAAAAAGCAAGGGTGACCCCTCTGTACAAAAAAGGAAACAAATTAGACCCTGGCAACTACCGCCCTATTTCTATTCTTAGCTCCATCTCGAAAGTCATGGAAAAAATTGTCTATGAACAGGTCGATAATTATCTTGCAGAGAAAAATCTAATCTACAAATTCCAATCTGGTTTCAGAACAAACCACTCCACTGACACATGCCTTCTCTATTTGAA
Organism: Gymnoscopelus braueri; assembly: GCF_963280865.1. Lineage (NCBI taxonomy): Eukaryota > Metazoa > Chordata > Actinopteri > Myctophiformes > Myctophidae > Gymnoscopelus > Gymnoscopelus braueri. The sequence goes on from NC_137610.1 coordinate 55,725,259, forward strand.
CGACTCTATCAAACAAGATGTCGACAAGGGCAAATATTGCGGCATGGTCATGCTGGACCTCCAGAAGGCCTTTGACAGCGTTAATCACCCAATCATGATCAATAAGCTCAAAGCAATAGGTTTTGATGATACGTCAGTGAACTGGATGAGATCCTACCTGGAAGGGAGGGAGCAAGTGGTGGAAGTAAATGGCACCCAGTCCCCCCCCCTCCCTGTGACTTGTGGTGTTCCTCAAGGAAGTATACTAGGACCTTTACTGTTCCTGATATATGTAAATGATATGTCTTCAGCCTGCGACTGCAAACTGTTCCTGTTCGCAGATGACTCGGCCCTGCTAGTCTCGGACAGGGACAGGCTGCAGGTTGGGAAAACTCTCAGCTCTGAACTCATCAAGATCTGCATCTGGCTCTCTGACAACAAACTTTCATTACACCTGGGTAAAACTGAATCCATCCTCTTTGGGTCCAGTCCTAACCTTAGCAAGGCAGAGAGTTTCACGATCAAAGTGGGTGATGATGTCATCAAAAGAAAGGATGAAATTACCTACCTGGGCTCCATCTTGGAGGCAAACCTCTCTGGTAACAAAAACGCAGAAAAAGTGATCAAAAATGTCCACCAAACAACACGCTATTTGTGGAGGATTGATCGTCTAGTCAGTAAGAATACTCTGAAGATTCTTGCAGGGGCCCTCATTCAAGGTCATTATGATTATGCATGCACTTCATGGTATCACAACACCTCCAAGGCCTTAAAAACAAGGCTCCAAACATCCCAAAACAAACTTGTAAGGCTACTTCTTGGCCTCAATCACAAAACCCATCTAACCCCTGCTCATTTTGCTAGGATTGGACGGCTTAGGGTTGAGGACAGAGTACAGCAACTTGCTATGGGCCTGTATTTGACAAATACAGGGGGATCCCAATGTTGTGGTGTATCTTGAAGACCAGGCCCATAGCAAGTTGCTGTACTCTGTCCTCAACCCTAAGCCATCCAATCCTAGCAAAATGAGCAGGGGTTAGATGGGTTTTGTGATTGAGGCCAAGAAGTAGCCTTACAAGTTTGTAAGTCTCTAGTCTTAAGCGCGTCTCTATGTACAGTCTGACCCCTCAAGGGCTGTAGCGTCGAAAAGGGGTGCGTGGCGATTTTTTGGTGACACGACGTTGGTACGCCCTAAAAAAAAGAAGAGAAAAAAAAGGACAGTACCGAGACTAACAGTGGGGGGCAGCAATACGCCAATTGGCGTTTCTAGACAAACTCATCAGAAGAAGAACATACCCACAATGCAGTTGTGAAAACAACTGTGTGTGTGTGTGTGTGTGTGTGTGTGTGTGTGTGTGTGTGTGTGTGTGTGTGTGTGTGTGTGTGTGTGTGTGTGTGTGTGTGTGTCAAGTCCCCAGAACCCAGAACCCAGTGGTTTCATTGAAGCACAATTTCCCATTTCACAAGTTTTCAAATGTATAAATTGTATGAAAATCTTTTGCAAATAGCAAGCTCACAATGTGTGATTGTGTGGCATTGCAAAGAATTGTGAGCTTGTAGATCTGCTATTTTCAAATGGCCGAAATGTATAGGGTTGAAGTGGATAAGACTATGTTTTTTTAAATAATCAAAATCTACAAAGAAAGTTTTCAAATAATTGTAGCGGAGTAAAACAAAGTAGCCTACAATATATTTGCCTCTGAGATGTAGTGGAGTAGAAGTAAAACTACTGAAAACTGGAAATACTCCAGTAAAGTAAAAAAATACCTCAATATTGTACTTGAGTACATGTACTTAGTTACTTGTTTACACCACTATAATACCACTATAATTGAGCAAATAGAGCTTTGTTCTTGTGTATTGTTGTTTGTGGCCCCGGCGGGGAGACACTAAATGTAATTTCCAGGTCTCGAGCTGAAAAAGTTTAGAAACCCCTGCAGGGTACATAGGCCAGACAATGGGCAGCACTCAGTGTTGCCATGTCCGCTTATTATAAGCGACTTTGTTTTTTTGGGGGCTTGTTTCTAAAGTGTAGTTGCTTATTTGTAACCTGACTCCGTCAAATGGAAGAAGCTTTTGACACTGGAGGGAGGGGGGTTTACCAGGCTAGCTTATTTGGGCTTCTTTCATTTTTTTTATTTTATTTTAACGAGTAGTTCTCAAATACTTTCATGTCATGGACCCCCAAATTAATATATATTTGTCCCTTACCCCCATCTAGCCTGGGGCACCATTCCTTTTCGGGTATATGATCCGGTCGGGAGCGGAAGTTAAAAAAATAAAAAGTGGCCGGATGGGCAGAACCGGAAACACGTCTCACCCCAAAATAGGTCCGATAATAAAATCGTTGATGCGGCATAGTTTCGCTTATTTTTTAAAATGTAAATGTGCGTGCACTATCCGGAGACTATTTAGCGTCTGTATTATCCCACGGGGAAATTCTATTCCATTTAAATAGGGATTGGGGAACTAAAACAAAGCGGCACCGCAAAACCGGATGGGCAGAATCCGGAAACAGGATTCTTTTTTCTTTTTTTTTTCAGTAGGCGTGGCCTAGACCGGATCATATGGGTCTTTAGTAACAGACACCAGGCTTTCCTCCGAGGTGGAAAGACTGGTGATGCGAGGTTAACCCCCATCATGTTTTTTTTTTTTTAACTTTCAAGTATTGACATTTTATTTCAAGATGTTTTGAAAATAGCAGCTAGATCTACAAGCTCACAACGCATCACGACGCCTTGTGTGCTCATGTAGTCACTTCTTTTGGTTTTGTTTCCCCAGACCTGGTTGCTTATTTCTCTCACAAAACCTGACAAGTCATGGCAACACTGGCAGTCTCCCACGGCAGCAGCTGCGTTCATAGTTGAACGTTCTCCTTATTTCAGGTCAGATTCCTCTTGTGTCACTTAATAACAACGTTTATATTGTAGCTCACACAATAAGATAAGATAACAATAGGTCTTAGGAGAGTGTGTTAGCATAGCCATGGTTCACATGACGCTCATCTGGCACAAGCTGACAGTCATGTGTCTGGGCTAGTGTTAGCATAGCTGCTAACGCTAGTGTTAGCATAGCTGCTAACGCTAGTGTTAGCATAGCTGCTAACGCTAGTGTTAGCATAGCTGCTAACGCTAGTGTTAGCATAGCTGCTAACGCTAGTGTTAGCATAGCTGCTAACGCTAGTGTTAGCAAGCAAGAGCTATATATATGACCGTCTTCATCCAAGACTTTGCAAGAGCAGATGTGTTGTTGTTGTTGTTGTTGTTGGAGGAATGTGTTGTGGAACCTCATGATCATTTTACACCATGTTGTTAACCGATAACTCATTAGAACCTACATTTAACACATGCATTTATTCACATACTTACAGAAGGGGAGCTAAATGCTAAAAGTAGAGGAGGCTAACCTCCATGAATTGAGTACAAAGGACCCTAATGGAAACACGCCATAGGCTTTCTTGGGTTTTAAATCCTCTTAGCAGACCTTGTATTGAACTGGACTTTCCTGTGCTTTTTAAAGTATTCAATCAATCAATCAATCAACCCTTAATACCAGACAGAATGCCAAAGACAAATTGTGTGTGTGTGTGTGTGTGTGTGTGTGTGTGTGTGTTCTCTATGGCAGTGGTTCTCAACTTGTGGGTCAAGACCCACAAGTTCTCCATATGATTTTTGGGGGTCCCCAGATGATAGTGAAGTGACAATTTAAGGACTTTTAAGACCTTTTTTATACCTAAAATACGATTACGGTATCAAACTATACTATTTAAAAACTGGTCAAACATTGGCCAAAATTGTCAAATAATATAAGAAAGACGCAAACAGTGTGAAATTTCACAATTGTGAAAATAGCCGAGATCGGCTATTTTCCACTATTTATCTGTGGAACCGAGTCAAACTAAATGTAGCCTGAAAGAGCGAGCCCTATCGATGGTCTTGTAGGGCGGATTCAAACCCAGGCGGTTGTATTCCAGCGCCGCTTCCTATTGCTTCACCAATCTATGTCCCCGACTCGTGTGTGTGTGTGTGTGGGTGCACCTGATTCGGATGCTATCAATGCATTGAATGGGACATTATCACCTTTTATTAGACCATTGAATGGACGAAATAGGCGACATACTGACCTACTGTACCCGCGATTTATCAGACCATTCATTGGGTGTTATCAAGACATACTGACCTACCAACGGAGATGACTTAAATAGTTCGGTTTTGGTTTTGGTTTCGGACCATAACGGAGGCGCGCAGTCACAGGCAAACTGTCACCCCGTGAAGGACCACCGAGGGAGCTAAAGCGACGAGTTGCCGTCCTGAACGGTGTGACGTTCGCCTGTGCCTACTCAGCGCGTTCGAGTTATGTACCGATAGGCACAGAATCGTAAATATTGTTGTGGGGACTGCTCCGCCTCCAAGTAGGTCAGTAGCTCCTGATTACGCCCCATGAATGGTCTGACAAATCGCGGGTAGGTCTAAATCGCGCCTACTTGTCGACTACTCGCCCATTCAAAGGTCTGATAAAACGTGATAATCTCCCATTCAATGCAATGCATTGATTGTGTGTGTGTGTGTGTGTGTGTGTGTGTGTGTGTGTGTGTGTGTGTAGCATTTTGTAGTGCAGCAGCAGTGTTTGCTTATGTAAACTTTCCATACTACATGGTGAACAGTTTATACCCACGCTTCAGGTCTACTGTACCTACCTTTGGTGTCTTTTCATACTCTTCACGCGTCACCATTTTAGAAATTAGATTGCATAGAAGTGTGTGAATCCTATAAACACACTCACCCCCATTTTTCCCGCGGACCAGCGGTTCTTGTATTCGTTTTACTGAGGATAAGGCTAGAAATAAGTTTAGGGTTAGCCATAGTTTCACTGAGGTTAAGTTTAGGAATAAGGTTAGGTTTTGACACCGTTTTACTGAGGATCCGTTTAGGAATAAGGTTAGGTTTAAGCATAGTGTACTGAGGTTACGTTTAGGCTGGTGTGTTTAGAGAACAACAGAGCGCGGTGAAACCTGAAGTTGTGTCCCTGATGTTGTTGATCCATGTCCACCATATGTTTGCACATGATATTAGACCTTAAACTGCCATTGATTTTGAAACTGCGTGTGTTATCCTGTGTTTGTGCTGTGCGACTCAGGCGTGTGTGTGGCAATCAAGTGTTGCCAGGTCTGCTTATTATAAGCGACATTGGGCTTATTTTCCTGTAACGTTGCTTGTAAATATTCGTAGTTGCGGGTTGCTTTTGTTTGGGCTTGTTACTGAAGTGTAGTTGCTTATTTGGGCTTGCTTTCAAGAGGTGAGATCTTCAAGGCAACAACGCGTCGAGGCGCAACGCGTTTTTGGCTTGTAGATCTGTTCTCCAAATGTGTAACGTAAGTGACGTCAGACCACTTCCGGTGCTTCTGGAATATTATTGCTTAATAATGACGTTTCATATAAACTGTACATCGTGCAATGTACTCGAAGGTGGAAAAGAAGATGGTTGCCAAGCCAGAGCCATAAGCGATTTTTGTAGCAAGTTGGGAGATAATTGGACAACTGCTTGGCTCTAATTTAGTAGTCCGTACGCAGAAATACAGGTTGCCGGACCTCAATTATTGTAGCAAGATGGGATGCATAGCAGCAGAAACATTCAAAACAGATGGGCTACTTTCACCTTATTTACTTAAGACCATTGTTTGTAGAGATGCACCGATTGAAAAATCCTTGGCCGATACCGATTACCGATTTATTAAAAAGTCTGACCTGCCGATACCGGTTTTATTGATACCGATTTTCTGTCTAAGAACTAAACGACTAACTAGAATTTGTTCAGGCCGAGTGCAAGTACTTCATTTTGTGTATTTGCCAATATAGAGTACCAATAAGATTAAACCAGGAAAAGAACACTTATGCCATATCATAATAGTACATGTAGGAGCCATGAATTGGTTTATTGTTATTATGTTTATATTTGTTTGTTATTTATTTTCTTGGTCAATGCCCTGTCACTGTTGTGTATGAGTGGATGATTGAGTGACGGGCATAGGGGAGGATACCTGGTTACCTCAAAAGCACCACCTGACCACCTGCTGAGAACAGACAGAGAGAGAGAGGGGGTGTTTGGGAGCCTACCTTTTGTTGACCGCTTTATACGTTATTTTGCTTTATTGTTTTGATTACTGTGATCGCCTTGCTATGAGTTTAAGCACCTTTAGTTACGTTCCTTTTGTTTCTTTAATAAACCCCTTAAAACGCATCGTTTGGATCCAGTGAATCTCCTTTTGTTTGTAGCGCGTCACACAATAGACCTGGCCCATCTCATCGCCTCTCGCGACTTATTTTAGTTTAGTTCTGTGCAGTCGCATACATTGTCAACAAAAAACGGTAATGTTGATAGCATCAAACAGCAGAAGACGCACAGGATCAAGATCAGATCAAGTGGACATGAATTAAAGACGGTCGGAGACACAGACGGAGGACAACAAACATTTCGTGAGTCACGGTCAAAGTCAACCTCAAAGTCAGGTACGATTGCGGGCTGTATAATAAAGGAAGGAATGCAGTTTGCATATTCTTTAGTCCATTGGGGACGATGGAATGCCTGATCACAGGTTCAGTTAACAAAGCTAACTGAATGATAATAAGGAGCCTCCGTGCTGCGCTGTCAATAAAGGAATCACCGCTGGCCCTTTAAATCCGCTGCTCCGTCTATTTAAAAATCCTGTTGCGCTGCTGATGTATGAATTGAATACATACCGTAAATGTTTTCTGGATAAGTTTCCTTTCAATCTGTGGAATGTGGATGTGTTAAATGGCACAATTAATTGAGAAGGAAAATTAAAAGGAAAAATGAGTGATTTAAATACTGAGGAGGTTTCCAGTTCTCAATCTGAAATGGAACGTGGGAAAAGAGAAATCACGCTCACGGCAAAGGCCGTGCTGAATAAAATTGAAAAGCTTGAACGGGAACGTTCAGTGTCTGTCAATAAAATGAAAGCACTCATACCGCAAATAAAGTCCTTCATGGAAAAAAGGGGAAATGTTTTGCGAGTGGAATCTCTACTGGTGACTTTGAATGAGCAATAATGCAAATGCCATAATGTCTCATAATGGGTTATTGTCTATATTACCCGAAGAGGAAAAGGAAAGACAAAACGAATGGTTTTCCAGCATTTCAAAATACAGCAATTTATGTAAAGGTGAAGTGGAAAATTGGTTGAATTAATCAAATGAAACAGGACATGTGTCTGACAGTTGTGCACAAACTCAATTTGTTCCTGTTGAAATTAGTTCACAGTTGGAAGTTGAAAATGTTGTATGCCTACTGAATGAAAAGGTGTCCACTCCCACAACAGTGGATACAACTCACACAATAACACAAGCTGTATCAATAATCATGATGGTGTGCATCCAAATGACAGTGTGTCAAACTTGGGAAGGAATTCCAGGACGCAACATTCTGATACAGGAAGGAAATCAACTGCTTCTAAAATTTCCTCTGCATGTCTGAAGGCCCAAGCTGACTTGGCAGCACTACAGGTCAAACAAAACCTATTAAAGGACAAACATGCACTTGAAGCTGAGGAGGAAATGCTGCGCAAAAGAAAGGAGCAACTGAAATTGGATGAGGACATTGCAGCACAAATGGCAAAATTAAATGTGTCATAAGTGGGAGATCCTCTAAAACAAAACATGCAGATGGAATGAATTCTTATGTGGAAAAAATGCAAGGAAAAGCACAAACCCTCAGTGCTAATGCCAATCCATTTACACCAAGAATGTCACAAAATCACGTGGACACAGGAACAAAGCCTAAGGACAAAAATACCTCTCAGTTCATTCATTCATTTCATTCACAATCACAGCCTCTGTCAGTTATGCAGCCTGGACCTAAGCCACGCCCACTTCAAAGCAATCATGATAATACACCAATGCAATATGTCTCAAATGTAACTACTACTCATCATGGAAATGCAAATGTTCATTCTGACAATGTTAATTCTGGAAATGAAAATGCAAATGGTCAAAATGACATGCTTGGTATTATGAGGAAACAAAATGAAATAACCACACTGTTAATACAGCAGCAATGCCTCTCATCTTTGCCAAAGAGAGGTACCAATCTATGATGGGGATCCATTGAAATATCATGCTTTTATGAGGGCTTTTGAGAATGGAGTGGAAAATAATACTCAAAATTACAGTGACCGTCTATATTACCCAGAGCAGCAGACAAAGGGTCTTCCCAGGGAACTTGTTAGGAGCTGCCAGCGCCTGGACCCTGCAAGAGGGTATGCTAAAGCAAAAGCTCTATTGAGAGAGGAGTTTGGAAACGAGCAGAAAATTGCATCTGCATACATGGACAAAGCTCTTTCATGGCCACCCATTAAAACTGAAGATGTGAAAGCTCTTCAAGAGTACAGCCTCTTTCTTAGAGGCTGCTGTAATGCCATGGAAGAGGTGCAATATTTACATGAGCTGGACATGCCTGCGAATATGCTGACTATTATTAGGAAGTTGCCATACAAATACAGAGACAAGTGGATAAATGTAGCCTGTGAACTACAGGAAAGGCGCAGACAAAGAGCTACATTCATGGACATCACTGATTTCATTGGGAAACAAGTGAAAATATTATCTGACCCAGTATTTGGAAACATGCAGGATGTTCCATCACTAACCACAACTAAAAGTATGAGCAAGTACAATCCACAACCTTGTTCCGGAATGAAAGGAACTAGCTACGCCACTACTGTGACCCCTGTAAAACCTATGAATCAGCTTGGAGTGGAAGAGAAGGAACATGTTCAAGGAACAATGGAAACATGTCTTTACTGTGGAGAAGGACACATGTTGGATATGTGCCCCCAGCTGGGGAAAATACCTCATAAAGAGAAGATAGGCTTCTTGAGAGAGAACCGTGTCTGTTTTGGCTGTTTGTGTATTGGACACATAAGCAAAGTTTGCAGAAAATGGATTACCTGTGAAAAATGTGGTCTCAAACATCCAACTGTACTTCACATCACTTCAAAAGAATGGGACAAAGAGTCTGACCAAGCTGAGAGGAAGTCAGGGATATCAGTGGATGGCACAGTAGTATCGAGTGGCCTTACTGGGGCTGGTGACAATAACTGTAAACTGCCTATTGTTCCAGTACAGGTTAAGTCCAATAAGGGGAGCAAGATTGTTACCACATATGCTTTCTTGGACCCAGGAAGCTCTGCAGTATTCTGTACTGAAGCTCTAATGCACAAACTGGACCTTACAGGGAGGAAGGCACATATTCTCTTGAGGACAATGGGCCAAGAGAAAGTAGTTTCTAGTCACATTGTACCAGGACTGGAAGTCGCTGGCTTGAATGAGAAGCGCTTCTGTAAACTGCCTAAGGCTTACACAGGTGTGCATGCCTGTCCATAAAGGGAACATTCCCAGACAGAAGGATATTCAGAGATGGCCTCATTTCACTCATATTCATCTGCCTGAGATTGATGCTGACATTGAGCTGTTGATAGGGACAAATGTTCCTGAGGCTTTAGAACCACTGCAAGTCATTAGCAGTCTAAATAATGGTCCTTATGCCATCAGGACGATGCTGGGCTGGACTGTGAACGGACCGCTAAATGGAGGCAGCGATGATGCAATAGAATGTCAGCAGCCAGAGTTATTAGTGAATAGGGTGTCTGTTGTGAACTTGGATGAACAGCAGTTTAAGACAGATTTCCCCGAATGCAGTGCTGATGAACAAACTGGCATGTCAAGAGAAGACATGGAACTGGTCATAAAATCACCTGAGTGAGTGGCCTGTAAATTCTGATGATTCTCATCAACTACCATCAAATGACCCCGAGGTCAAGAAATCTGTTGCAATCAATGCTGTACAGGCTGCAGTGATTCACATGATCCATTACTTGGACTCTTGGACCCGTCTGATAAAGTCTGTATCTTGGATCTCGAGGTTTAAGACCTGGATCTTGTCTCTTTGTGAGAGGAGGAGGCAAGTGAAAACCAACCAGTCTGACTTGGATGTGGACAAAAAGAGCTGTTCAATGGAAAAGGACATGGAAACCTTGAAGAGGAAAACCGTTTCAAGTTGCCTGTCAGTGGAGGAGCTTGAGAAGGCAGAACTGGAAATCAGGAAGTTCAGACAACTGAAGAGGATTCCAGAGGACTTCTCCAGGCCACACAAAGGCAAAAATGTGAAGGAGGATAGTCACATCCACCTACTTTGCCCACTGATGGAAATGGAAAATAACAAAGAACAGCTGCCTGGATCGCCCAATAACCAAGAGCTGCTTGATCCAGGAGGTCGAAGAGGACTAATGCTTGGACAATGTCATGACCTGTTGGATACGGGATGAAGAAGGATTACAATTGCTTGGATTACAATTATTGCTTGGGTTTTGACCTTTTGACCTTTTTTTGACTTTTGACATTTGACTTTGCGACGAGAGTGTTTACTCTGAAAATGACTGATGGGATTCCAGGCCGGGTCCTTAAGACATGTGCAGACCAGCTGGCGGGTGTCTTCGCTGACATCTTTAACCTCTCCCTCTCCCTGGCTGTGGTCCCTGCAGGGTTCAAAATGTCAACCATTGTGCCCATTCCCAAAAAGGCCAAAGTGACATGCCTGAACGACTGGAGACCTGTTGCTCTCACCCCGATCGTCAGCAAGTGTTTCGAGAAACTGGTGAGGGAATACATCAGCTCCACGCTACCTGCCTCGCTGGATCCGTGGCAGTATGCATACCGCAAAAACAGATCCACCGACGACGCTATTGCCATGGCTCTCCACACCGTCCTCTCGCACATGGACAACAAGCTGCTGAAGGACAAATATGTACGTATGCTGTTCGTGGACAGCATTCAACACCATTGTCCCAGCAATACTTGACAAAAAGCTCAGAGACCTAGGGCTACACCCAAGCATGTGCGACTGGATACAGGACTTCTTGTCCAACCGACATCAGGTGGTGAGAATGGGCAGCATCACATCCGACCCCCTGACCCTCAACACCGGAGCACCCCAGGGATGCGTGCTGAGCCCTCTCCTCTACTCCCTGTACACGTATGACTGCATAGCCACACATGTCTCCAACACCATCATAAAGTACGCGGACGACACGACAGTGATAGGCCGAATCGTCAACAACGACGAGTCTGACTACAGAGAGGAGATCAAATCACTGGCACACTGGTGCCGGGAGAACAACCTCTCTCTTAACGTCGACAAGACCAAAGAACTGATCGTGGACTTCAGGAGGCCGCGGAGAGACCATGCGCCCATCCTCATCGACGGCGCTGCAGTGGAAAGGGTCAGCGAGTTCAAGTTCCTCGGAGTACACATCGAGGAGGACCTCAAATGGGAGACGCACTCCACACACGTGAGGAAAAAGGCTCAGCAGCGACTGTACTGGCTCCGCCGCCTGAAGAAGCTCGGAGTAGGACGTCGCATCCTCAGGCTGTACTACAACAGTTCTGTTGAAGGCATCCTAACAGGCTGTGTCACGGCCTGGTACGGGAACTGCACTGCCCGAGAAAAGATCAGCCTACAACGAGTAGTGCGATCGGCAGAGCGGATAATGGGAATCGAGCTCCCAGCGCTCCAGGAACTGTACAAAAAGCGGTGCGTGGTCAAAGCCAAGCGCATCATCAAGGACAAGCACCACCCAAGTCACAGACTGTTCAACCCCCTACAACGACCGCGACCGGGCAAGGGGCTCTACCGCAGTATCAAGAGTTCCACCACCAGGTTTTGGTGTAGTTTCAATCCAGCTGCTGTCAGAATGCTGAATGGGGCATAAGCCTGGATGAGGCATGGGCCTTGTTCAGCAGCCTGACAGCAGGCGGCGCAGACTTTTCTGGCTCTTCCTGAACACACCTGTGGATTATACCAGGGACAATGACTTGGACTTTAGCCCCCCCTCGGACACACCTGTGGACTACACCAGGTACAAATTACTTTTTGTTGCACTCCCTCATGGAGCTACTTGCGGATTATACTAGGGTCAGTCCACTCTAGGTGGACACGCACTGACCTTTTGCACCTTAATCCCTTGTATAACGCACTGACTTTTTTTTTGGTCTTTTTTTTTTATTGTGCTCCTTTTCCTCTAAGCACCTTAACGTCCATTGTCTATCATGCACAGTATAAGTATAACATGCACAGTATACAATACATTGCTGCTATGCTCAGGCACCTTAGTTTAGTTTTTTTTAGTTTTTTTATTATCTCAGGTAATTTGTAAATATGTAGATAACTTGTCTGGCCTTCTGTTGCTCTCTTGTTTTGATCTCCTTCCCACCTTCCCCCCCCCCCCTCTTCTTTCTATGGAAACTAACGTTGCGATGGGAACGATGTACAAAAAAGAATTTCACCCACTTTTTTACCTTGTAAACCTGTGATGTGACAATAAAACTGATTCTGATTCTGACTATTTGCGCATACGAACAATGACTCCTTTCGCGATCGGCTGAAAGAAGATTTTGTCTTATGTGAAAAAGAAAAAAGTATGGGACTACTGATTACTGTTATTTATTTCATGTTCTCCTATTATGCATTTTGATGTAATTATTATGTAATAACTTAATAATTAGGGGCTGGTGTGTAGGAGCCATGAATTGGTTTATTGTTATTATGTTTATATTTGTTTATGTTATTTATATTCTTGGTCAATGCCCTGTCACTGTTGTGTATGAGTGGATGATTGAGGGGAGGATACCTGGTTACCTCAAAAGCACCACCTGACCACCTGCTGAGAACAGACAGAGAGAGAGAGGGGGTGTTTGGGAGCCTACTTTTTGTTGACCGCTTTATAGGTTATTTTGCTTTATTGTTTTGATTACTGTGATCGCCTTGCTATGAGTTTAAGCACCTTTAATTACGTTCCTTTTGTTGCTTTAATAAACCCCTTAAAACGCATCGTTTGGATCCAGTGAATCTCCTTTTGTTTGTAGCGCGTCACACAATAGACCTGGCCCATCTCATCGCCTCTCGCGACTTATTTTAGTTTAGTTCTGTGCAGTCGCATACAGTACAATATCCACAGTCACAGACGATATCCAGTCTAATATCATGATATGGCTATAATATTGATGCCCTAACTATGCAACGAAAGGCCTAAAGTCATTACAAAAAGAAGAAGAATTTGTAAAAGAATACTACTGTAGTCTATTTAATTTTTTGTATTTGTACCATTGCTGTCATGGTTGTCACTGTTATAGAGCTGCATGATTATGGCAAATTATGGGTCCATATTGAGATCAGTTATTGAAATTATTATTAATCTTTTTTAACAAAAATCTTATCTTAATGCAAAATTATGTTCTTATTTTGACTAAAAGCAAAAATCAATAAATAAGGTAGGAGCAGCTACTGTCTACTGGGAGAAGTGTGTGCGCGTGCCGTTTGAGCAGCCTGGTGACGCACTTACTGCCTTTAAACTCTCAGTGATGGACCGACCGACAGTCACGGCATTGACTAGGCTATAACTGCACGCAGCATTATGGGATATATAATATATTCCATAATATATATATATTCGATATATGTATCCTTATATTTCAAAGCTAATCAGCACCATCTGTAGGCTGTCACTTCTTGTTAATGTTTACCGAGTCGACTCGCACGATTTCATCAGCTGTTGCTGCGCAGCATGCAGTATGAATTTGACCGGCATAAAATCGGAATTTATGACAGTGACCGGCAGAGCGCCGATCCAGCCGGTTTGACCTAAAACCGGCTTTTTTAATCGGCGGCCGATTAATCGGTGAATCTCTAATTGTTTGCATTGCAGGAGTCCATCTTTTGATAAATGTGTTTCCTTTTGTAATCTTAAATTAAGTGTGATTGCTTCCCTAATATATAAATCCCACAATCTTTGAACCCAAGATTCATATTTTGGAAAATTATTTTTGACACCACTGCTGGGTCTCCAGTAATGTTTTTGTTTGTTTTAAACTTTGTGTTTATTTAGCAATTTCAGCACGTTAGACAGGGGAAGAACATCATTTCATCATATTATTACATCATTCTTTTGTTTTTTTTCCCCCGAAAAGGACATCCTTTCATCATGTCATTTTTTGTTTTTTTTCCCCCGAAAAGGACATCCTTTCATCATATTTTTTGTTTTTTGGTATTAAAGTCTTTATTCAATTTGTTCATTTCAGACCCAGTGTGTGGAGTCCAGACTGCAGGTGAAGATGAACTCTCCAGACTCAGCCAGGGACATTTCTATTAAACAGGAAGAACCTGAAGACCACCCACACCTCAGTACGTATTTTAACTATACGATAATCTTTGTAAAAACTGTGACAATTATAATATCCGGATATTATAAGACTTTTTGTGTTATCCTTTTTTACTGTACCTCTGTGCTTTTCACATTTTTGACTAATAAAGTATTCAATCAATCAATGACTCAATCAATATGCATAGGCATCATTAAATATGCAATACAAAAGAAAAACTGCACCACATTGTACATTTTTGGTTTCCAAAAACATTTGAGACATTTGCATGGCACTTCACTAGAAAGCTTACAGGCTGCACTTTAGTGCATTGTGCTGCAAGTCATGGTCATGTTTCAGTCTCTTACAGATTATTAGATGTTCTTGGCCTACTGGCAGCATACAAAATAAATTTGGCGCTGATCGGTACAGTGGTTTGTTAAATTAGCCCCAGACAGACTGTTTGGTCGGTCTTAGTAGGTAATAGCTTTGTACATGGAACATGGAAGATAGAAAAATAGATTTACATTTTAAGAATCCAGTGTTGACTATCATGTTATTTTTCTGCTCCTAGCCATCCTGAACATGGCTGTGTGTAAAGAGGAGGTTTCTCCTAAACAGGAGAGGAGCCCCAGTCTGCTCCAGGAGGAACCAGAGCCTCCAAAGATTAAAGAGGAACAGGAAGAGCTACTTCAAAGACCAGAGGACCCTGTTGGGTCAATGTTGACATTACTAGCAGTGAAAGCTGAAGTTGATGAAGACATCACTTCACACTGCTCTGAAGTTAAAGTTGAGCTTGAATCTGACACTGAAGTCACTGAAGACAGTGATGATTGGGGGGAGACAAGTGGGGGTGTCCACACTGGAGAAAAACCTTTCCACTGTGAACATTGCGACAGGAGTTTCACACGGTCTGAAAACTTGAAGAGACACCAGTATGTCCACACTGGAGAAAAACCTTTCCACTGTGAACATTGCGACAAGAGTTTCATTACGCCATCTGAACTGAAGAGACATAAGCGTATCCACACTGGAGAAAAACCTTTCCACTGTGAACATTGCGACAAGAGTTTCATTACGCCATCTGAACTGAAGAGACATAAGCGTATCCACACTGGAGAAAAACCTTTCCACTGTGAACATTGCGACAAGAGTTTCATTACGCCATCTGAACTGAAGAGACATAAGCGTATCCACACTGGAGAAAAAAAATTCCACTGTAAACATTGTAACAAGAGTTTCAATGAGTCGGGTAACCTCAAGAAACACCAGCGTATCCACACTGGAGAAAAACCTTTCCACTGTAAACATTGTAACAAGAGTTTCAATGAGTCGGGTTCCCTCAAGAATCATCAGCGTATCCACACTGGAGAAAAACCTTTTCACTGTAAACATTGTGACAAGAGTTTCAATACCTCAGGTAACCTCAAGAGACACGAGCGTATCCACACAGGAGAAAAATATTGTCACTGTAAACATTGTTTCAAATGTTTCAATGACTTAGGTTCCCTCAAGAAACACCAGCGTTCCCACTGTAAACATTGTAAAATGATTTTCAATAACCCAGGTGACCTGAAAAAACATCAGCTTATCCACACTGGAGAGAAGCCTTTCCACTGTAAACAACATCTCCTCGATTACACAAAGTGTCTATGTAGTAAGGCGGAAACAACGGATCGATTAAACAATTTAAAATTGATTACTACATTTGTTGCCAACGAATTTGATAATCGATTTTAAACGACAATGAATCGCGATTACACAACGTGTCTATGCAGATCAGCTAGCTGAACTATTTTAAGTGTTTGTAAACAGTGGAGAGACCAGGGACAGATAATGCATGGGCTACTGGAATTTGTGAGCAAAAATAGAAATAGTGAAAAGAGTTAAATATCAAAATTTTATAAAATTCTGCAAGAAATTAAGGTAAAAAAGGATAATACCAAAGAGAAATGGGAAAAATTATTCAACAATTTTGGAAGATTATTGTAAAGAAGCATACAAAAGATTTTTTAAAGCGACACAATCCAAGTATTAGAAAGATTTTGCTTGGAAAATTAATTTGACTTTTCTTTTTAACACCCAAAATGTTATCGAAATATCAATTTGGAAAAACAGCGCCCTCTGCTGTTTTTACTATCTCAGTTGGCTCTGGGACAAGCTCGACGTAGCACCCGTGCGCAAGGAAACCGGGGTTTTGGTCTGCCTTCAGCCTTTCACTTCCGGTGGTGCGACTATGTTTTCATTCCCACTAACAATATTTCTACACGGAACACTAACGCCACTTCTCCCAGAGAACATGGATCGTTTTGGTTATAAGCCCACTTGTTTCTATGATGAAAGAGCAAGTTAAAATGTGAATATCTTTCGGTGGTTTTGTCTGCTCCGAGGACGCAATTGTTCAATTAGTTTCGGTTTGTTTCGAGTGGGGAAGGATCGGCGGACACGTAAATCCCGCCCACTACATTTGATTGGGTAAAGCGCTGCCTGCTTCCTGATCTGAAGGCACGCCCACTTGTAGGCCAGTGCGTACGCGATATGACAAACCTTCACGACAGATTCCAACGCAGAGCAGAATCTGTTCTTGAGAGATTATCAAAATATAGACCAGCAGGCAGTGCTGAATGTTGGAGGAAATGTGCAGAACTGGAAGTCAATCATATACACGTTTTCTATTTATGCCCAAAAATTGAAAAGGTTTTGGGAGATAGTGAAAATAAATATAACCAATACATTTTCTTTAATGAAACCCATACACCCAATCAATATTGTATTAGGTATTATTCCATTAGAAATTTACAGGGAGGGAGATAAATATCTGTATACAATATTACATAATCGCTGCCTTAAAACAAATCGCACGGAAACGGTTGGATGTAAACCCACCATCTTTTAATAATTGGAAAATAACAGTCAAAGAGATTAAAGAGATGGAAATAATTACTAGTAATAACTATAAATAAATAAATAGTAGGCTCGCAAAATGAGTGGGAGAGAGGTGGGTCATGGGCCCCACTCTGAGAAGTAGTCAAATCAGTTTGTTTTGGGAGGTTTGAAGCTTAGTCTTCAGTTACACTGAGGTGATGGAGTACCAAGAGGAGCAAGCATAGTCAAAGAGGGGGGTTGACAAAAGAGGAAACTCTGCCCATAAATCTGGTTCTCTGGATTACTCTTTTGACCACCTTTGTTGCCATGCTTTCACCTGTCAGGTATTTGTCAAGAATACATCCCAAATAGGTTCTCTCTTCTTTGCTTTGACCTTGAAGTCATTCACCTTCATCTTACTGAGGGAATGTTTGGTCCCAAAGAGAATGGATTCATGAGAAACCGTGAAGATGAATTTGAAAGAAACTGGAGTAAATGGGACTCAGAAATAGATTTGGGAGTAGTACTACAGGAAAGCTATCCCTCTCCCCCCGTCTTTATCCTTTTGTTTGCTTCTCTCTCTTATTTTACCTTCTTTATCCCCCCCTTTATTATTTTTTATTATTAATTTATGTTTGTATATGTAATTAAAACAAATAAAAAATGATGCAGGATGAATTAAACAAGTAAAGAAAACTTGTAAGATAATTAAATGAAATCAATAACATGTAATGTACGAGCCTGTTTGTAAACACATAAATGGTGAATATTGTAGCTGATAAATGGGTTCTCTCTCCTTTAATATTGGATGAAATGTGTGTATATCTGTCTGTCATTTAATGTCATTTAACACTATGATATGAGTACATGAGGACCCTATTTGAAACAAGCCATTAGGCTTTCATGGGTTTTTCAATCTTATTTAGTTGACCTTATATTTAAACTATACTTTCATGTGCTTTTTTCAAACTACTAAATAAAGTATTCAATCAATCCAATCAACACATTCCCTGCCATTGATGCAGATCTACGTCATTTAAATTATACTTTTTTGATATTACGCTAGAGGGCGCTCTTCCCCAACCTATGAATGATCCCTTGACTCTGAGAGAATGATAGAAGCAGAAATAACGTCATCCCAAAAATATAATTGAATGAATTAATGCATGTATTACCCTCTGTAGATCTTTTGAGGAGATTTAGATCTTTTAAAATCGCTGGCACTGTGAGTATATTATGAAAATACTCTGGCAGTCAAAGAGTTAATATAATAATTACACTGTGAAAGGGAGCAATAATTAACCTTTTTATTTAAAAAAAAAAAAGCATTTTCATATTCAACAATAAAATGGTTTGGACAAGCAAAAAAAAAAAAAAAATCTAATACGTTTTAATGTGCCTAGCCTATCAAAGATATTGCAATCTGTAATGTATTGTACCATACTGCTGTTCTTAGTTCTCGTAAACACAGGAGAAGTGCTCCTTTAATATGCAGAAGCAGGAATGCACATAGTTATTTTGTGAGACATAGGCCACAAGCAGAGACATGTGATGGTACTATAAATTGCTTGTCTGTATTCCACTCCTTTAAGCACATTATTTAAGTTTATATAGGCTAGCATATACTGTATTACTTTATGATGTATTGAACCAGATGGCCTCACTAAGATTAACAATGTCTTTATCAAGTGATACCCACAGTAATATCTGGAATGTTCATAAAATAAAATAAAACTAAACTAATAATTAGTTGACTGGGGTCGGCTTTGTACTTAGTCTGCTCTTTTTTTGATTATTGATTATTAACATTAAACACGGTAAATTATATGAACAATACAAACACAAATGACGCAAGTTATTAAATAAAAAAAAAGTGACGAGAAAGTTATTTAATTGACGGGATAAAATTGGCTTAATTCACTGTATTGCGGATGGACCGGAAGGAAAGACACCGGTCAATGCCAAAACCGGATGTGGGAGGAGCACTTTGTGCAAATGGTGAATAGACCTACTTATTATTACCCTACAATTTAAGGAGACTAAAAAGCAGCGCAAATACTTCAGACTAAACTTGCATTCATTGGAAAATCGTCCAGAAGAGAAAGGGGTGAAATAATAACTGAAAGAAAGGAGAAAACTGAAGGATGTTTTAAAAGGCGATCTAAAAGTACTAAGAGTGGCAGCCGACCTGCAGTTTACGTATAAGTATAAATATAATAATTACGTCGCGCCATCGCCTTGATATATAACTGCGTTAGTCTTTGTTCTCATAGCAAACACTGAGGAGGGGGCGTGTTTGGGTTCAAGGGGGGCACGGCTTTACCGGCTAGTACGGCGCAATTTGGACACACACGTCAAGCCCCCAGAACCACAGTAGAACAGTGAAGCGGCTCTCGCATGGTGGTCAAATCTTGGATGGCAACACTTCCGCATTTAAAATGCTACTGCGCATGCGTCTACCGTTTGAAACCCTTGTACGCCTGCTCATAACTCTATGGCCAGCTGATTGGCTCCGATATAGGCTCTGATATTGGTGCTTCTCAAGGAATCTCTTTTTTAATGAAGGGACGTGCTGGCCGTCGGGGATGCGCCATGACGCTCATGGGTGGCAAACCTTGCACCGGATGTTCGATGAAATACACTGCAGTGAATGGAGCCGGTTGGACCACCTTATTTATTAAAGATTATTTCTGAATGATTGCGACTCTTTGTCATATAATCGGTTCAGAAATATAAAAGAAGACCTATCACATCAGGTTGTTTTCTAATCACTTACTTTTCAATGTACACGGTACATCATTAAATGAGTACAGACAATGTTAAAATGGCACTTTTTAAAACCTATTGTACTCTCCCTGGCACCACCGAGCCTATCCAGTGAGCCCGTCCAACTCGGGAGACCCGAGACCCCTGTCAGCCTAAGCTTTGGAACAAACATCACCAGAGACCGACTCCAATCCCCCTATGAGCACTCATCCTGGTCATAGAAGCCACAGATAAAAAAGCAGATCTACAAAACACCCTTATTAACTTGGAAGGTGGTCAGAGCGCACACTCTCTCTACCTCTCTCTGACTGCCTTGTCAATATTACAATATTACAACTGTGCATTGCTCAGTAAGCCAATGTTATTCGCCTGCCGAATGAGGAGTTTAAAATAGTATTGTCTCTCACTCCGCCTCTAACGTGACAAGCAGCAGCTGCCAGCTGTTGCAGTGTTGAGGGAACCCCCCTTTCTTCTAACAGCTGTCAGCTGTCCTCAGACCATGTCCCATTAGCTCTGGAAACAGAAACACACACACATACAGAGCACAGTATTTTGTTGCAGGCTTTGTAGCACACCGAAAATAGCCTATCTAATCTACAAGCTCACAACGTGTAAGTATACGTTTCCATTCAGCTCTGTGTTCTGTCTGTAATTCCATTTAGTCCATTCATTTCTATGGGAACCTCCGTGATCTACCTATGTGTACGAAACTCCTTCTGTTGTTTTTTTTACCCCATACGGAAATTAGCCATGAGTATGTTGAAAAAACATAGATTAGCAACCTGCTCATCGGGAGCAATTAGGGGTTCAGCGTCTTGCTCAAGGACACCTCGACACTAATTCTGGGCCCCCCCCCCCGCCCGGGATCGAACTGGGAACCTTGCGGATTGCAGTTCACTCTACCCGGCCACTCTACCCCTGAGCCACTGCCGTCAAGTGAAGTTAGAGCTGTCTTCGTGCACCAGACAATGAATCCTTACCAACCAAACATGTGTCATGCTGTAGTGTGTCAGGCCTAGAATTACCCATCCAGGTTATGCATGGCATTGGAATTAGTTTCACTGTCTTGTTCACGGGCTGCTTATTTGCTGTTTTTTTGCTGCTTCATCGTTGCTCCACTTTGAATTTTAATTTCAGATGATTAAACAAACTAGTCAGTCATATTGTCTTGTGGTGCACACACCACCATAATAAATCTTGAACCGTACTTGTTGTTGTTCCTCATCAGACTCCTTGGAAAAGGTGAAACCAATGTGTTTCCAAACAGATTAATCATCATCTTTTCATCAACTTGACTAGAGCTGAACTAAGTATCTCACAGTCTAACTGAGATTGGGCGTTTAGTGGAGGGGCGAAAGTGCACCGATGTAAATGAATGGCTTGCACTGGATTTATAACTAAACACAAGACAAAACAAGCATCACACTTTTTGATTTGAGCTAAAAAAAATACACGTTGGCTATTCAAAAATAGCAGATATACAAGCTCATAGCGCGGCACCGAGTGCCGCGCTATGAGCTTGTAGATCTGCTATTTTTGAAAAATCATGAAAATTCGTGCAAATCTTTGAATATATATTCTTTTAAAGCGAACATTTTTAACTCAAATCTTTGCTTCTGGGGGTCCCTGGAACAACATATTTTGAGATGGGGGTCCATGGCCAAATACATATCATCTTGGGGGTCCTTGACATGAAAACGTTTGAGCACCACTGATATAGAAACATAAGTTTCTCAGAAAACTGTTGGGATTTAGAAGACATTTCTAGAATCGGCTTCAGGTCTCAAGAGCTAAGTTGGTGTTTGCCTGAGATCGGGGCTCTCGCCTTACTTAGGATGTATCTATCTGGTGTAACGCGGAGACTTCAGTGCGCTGAATGAAGAGCGCGTCGCCTTGAGAGTTGTGTCCTGGAGTGGTGTCTCTGAGTTGGGCATCGGAGTTATTCTCTACCGGTCTTATTTGAATTGTGTGGAAGTCGACTCTCATTAGCCACTGAATTCTCTAGTTTGGATATAGACGCAGTATGTACAGTTGGAGGGGGGGTACGGCATTGTGTAAACAGAGCTATGTCACACTTCAATGTTATACATGTTACAGATTGTAACATGCTGCTTTCAGGCAATAGTATGATTACTTTATATTCAGTGGTGGAAAAAGTACTCAAATTCTTTACTTAAGTCAAAGTACCAATACTGCAATATAGAAATACTCTGTTACAAGTAAAAGTTCAGAATTAAAAATGTACTTGAGTAAAAGTATTGTTATCAAAAAGTACTTAAGGTACCAAAAGTAAAAGTACTAAAATATTTGAAAATAGCAGATCTACAAGCTCACAACGCGTCGCATCGTGACGCGTTGTGAGCTTGTAGATCGGCTATTTTCAAATAGTCTATGTATGAAATAGGGCTGGCTCTATGTATGAAATAGTGGTTAATGTATGTTTTATAATGTAATAATTTATATCTGAAAAGTAACTAGTAACTAAAGTTTTCAAATAATTGTAGTGGAGTAAAAGTACAATATTTGCACCCAAGATGTAGTGGAGTAGAAGTAAAAGTATGGAAATACTCAAGTAAAGTACAAATACCTCAAAATGCTACTTAAGTACAGTAAATGTACTTGGTTACTTTCCTTTTTGAAACAAATAGCAGCAATCTTTCAGGATTTTGCACTTTTGGGACAATTAGCAGCATTTTTACCAAAACGATTTAAAATAGTATTGTCTCTCACTCCGCCTCTAACGTGACAAGCAGCAGCTGCCAGCTGTTGCAGTGTTGAGGGAACCCCCCCTTTCTTCTAACAGCTGTCAGCTGTCCTCAGACCATGTCCCATTAGCCCTGGAAACAGAAACACACACACATACAGAGCACAGTATTTTGTTGCAGGCTTTGTAGCACACCGAAAATAGCCGATCTAATCTACAAGCTCACAACGTGTAAGTATACGTTTCCATTCAGCTCTGTGTTCTGTCTGTAATTCCATTTAGTCCATTCATTTCTATGGGAGCCTCCGTGATCTACCTATGTGTACGAAACTCCTTCTGTTGTTTTTTTACCCCATACGGAAATTAGCCATGAGTATGTTGAAAAAACATAGATTTTCGTTTACTAAGGTAAAAATGTGTAAGATGTTTCTTCTGGTGTTTTCCACAGACGGTATCAAGAGAGATGGCCTCCAATAGTTATACCAAGTTGTCAGAGGAACAGCGAGAGCTGGACCAGGGATGTGGCGTGCTTGATGCAATGCTGAAACCTGTTGTAAAGTTGTACAGGATAGGTATGTACTGTTTCTGTTTGTTTGTTTGCTTTTTTTTGCTGGGAGTTTCCACTGACTATTGCAGAGAGAGGTCAGTGATTACAGACACTCATGTGCTATTATGTGCAAAATGTCACAACTCAAATATGCACAACAGAGCATTCAATCAACCAAAGCTTTCGCAAAAGAATTGTAGATCGACCAGCTAAAATTGTATCTACTGTATACCTGCATAGTTTACACAGCATTGAGGGCCTGAAATTTGGCGCATGAATGGCACAATATCTGCACACATTTACAGTGATGTTCATAGGCTTCATTTATCCATTCCCTCTGCTGGCTACACTGGTTACATACTCCATCATACGACCCTCTGTTCCCTCTGTTTTTCTTTAAACTATCATCGACAACTCAAGTCAAATTCCTTTTCCAAAGTCCTTATTCCATTCCTTCATTCCAGACCAGTGTGTGGAGTCTAGCCTTCAGGTGAAGATGAGTTATCCATCACCAGACAAGACTGGTTCCATTAAACAGGAACCTGAAGAACACCTGCACCTCAGTAAGTTTCATTCTCTCTGCTTTCTTTTATTCAGTTCTGTTGTAGGGGTTACCACTGTATGAATATTATTATATCCCGATTTTGATTGATTGAATACTGTTAACAATTGTGTTAATAGTATGGGTATTACAGTCAAAGTTTTAGCCATGGTTCACATGACACTTGTATACAAGTGTCATGGTGCCGAGTCCCCCTGGTTTATAGTGGTGTTCGATTTGTTTTACATTGCCAACTCTCACATGTACATAAACGTTCAGATTTCAAATATAAAGTGCTTACCCCCGAGCCACGGATGTTACAAGGCGATCCGGACCGCGATAAGTACCCGTATCTCCCGTATTGTTCAATAAAAAGCACCCATCGCCGGCCATTATTTTTTTTTTTTTTTGTAATGTATCAGAGTGCAATACACCTCCCAACCATTAGTGTCGCATGGGTGAAAGTATCGGAGAAAATTTGGTGAAAAAGATTGGATTAAAATTGTTTGTTATTGAACAATACGGGAGATACGGGTACTTATCGCGGTCCAGATCGCCTTGTAACATCCGTGGCTCGGGGGTAAGCACTTTATATTTGAAATCTGAACGTTTATGTACATGTGAACACCACTATAAACCAGGGGGACTCGGCACCATGACTGTCATGGTATGACAGTCATGTTTCAGGGCTATCAAAGTTTATGCTAAAAGGATAACACAAAAAAAAACACTGGCTAGTTTGCATTGTAGTCCATTGTACTCAATTAATAAGTAATACATACAGTACCATACATATCGGTAAAAACTCAGTAGCATCAAAAGGTTTATTTACAGAGAACATACAGAAGGGCGGGGGCCGTGAACAGAGGATGCTATATTACCAAGGTGTTCAAAGGTGTCAAATTATGCCCAGTTAAGGTCAGCCATTCTTTTTGGTTAGTTTTGAGTTTGGGTAGGGACAATAATGATGACATCTATCTGTGATAGATAGTATGTCTACACTCTCTAAGTCAAATCAAAGTCCTTGTTATTAAAGTCCATATCCCATTCCAGACCAACGTTTGGAATCCAGCCAGCAGGTGAAGATGAGTTCTCCAGTGCCAGTCAGGACGGTTTCTATTAAACAGGAACCTAAACAGGAAACTGAAGACCATGTGGACCTCAGTAAGTTTCATGCTCTCTCTCTACCCCACAGTACGCTGTTTATCGTTGCTGTCGGGCAGAAACCGCTTATCTCCATATTTTAACTTTTTGTGTAAATTAACGCCCTACTTGATCATACTACAGGGTCACACAAAAGTATCAAAAATAGCAGATCTGCAAGCTCAAAACGCAGCTTGTTGATCTGCTATTTTTGAATTTGTATCCTAAAAAGTAAAAGTTTTGGACATATGAGGTTTCCACCCGACAGAGACGATATGCACAGTATTACAAGGACTTTTGCACAGTGCAAATCAAATACACTTGTCAAATACAAAACAACAAATTATATTTAAATATGACGATGATGCCTCTACATATGAAATATGCAGATAGCCATACCAGAAGTGAAGGCATAAACTGTGCTATAAAGTTTATTCATTCAACTGTAAAACAAACTTCACTGTTAATTATCAGAATAAAAGGAGAAGACTTCTGCTCAGCGTTCATCTCACAGTGTTCATCAAAAGCTTAGGATTTTTAGAATACATATGGCATCCTAAAGTTGTCCATCAACATGTAAACAACAGATTTAGTAGCAGCGATGTAGGTTGCCATGTTGAAACCATTCATCAAGCTCTAAAGTCTGGGATAGGCCACGTGTTAACTTAAAAGAGCACTTTGCCCCTTTCTAACCTGATCAACATAGTACACTCTAATGCTCATTATAAGGTGGGCTGTGAACAAAAAAAACTGCCTACCAATGACATCAGTAGGTAGGTTTGGTTTTGTCAAACAAGGTTCCAACAATGGCTTCTATTTCAACATCCTAAATTCCCAGGAAGAGAAAGGCTGTAGTTCCCAAGAGCTTGGAATCCCCATTGATGATTTCATCAGGTAGGCAGGTTTTTGAACAGGTTTTTGAACCGTACACAGGCCACCTCAGAGAGACAGTGAGTAGAGCGAATTAGTGGCATGTTAAAACGACCATTAGTCCAACAAAAGAGGAATCTGCACAAAAATGACACTTGGGAAAGCAGTCGTTTGATTGATTGATGTACTTTATTTAGTAAGACATCAGTACATGGAAGTACAAATTGACAATATAAGGTCTACTAAACTGGGAGACTCATTAAGCACTGAGCTTGTTCAAGATGAGATCCCCATGCACACAAATCATGATGACATATAAGAGACAGACAGATATACACACTACTATACAGAATGTCATACAATCAGCTTACAGGTTACTGGTATGAAGAGTGAAAAAAAATGTACAAGAGAAGAACAATAAATAGTCATTTATCTTCTTTTTTTTTGCGTGACTTAATTCCTTTTTTCAATATCATACATTGTGTACCTTCTATGAATGCCTTTATTCCATCTGTATGTTCCATCTGTTTTTTACATTTAACCTTCATCTACAACTCATGTCAAATCAAAGTCCTCATTAAAGTCCTTATTCCACTCCTTCAATCCAGACCAGTGTGTGGAGTCCAGTGTGAAGATGAGTTCTCCACCACCAGACTGGACTGTTCCTATTAAACAGGAACCTGAAGAAAACCTGGACCTCAGTAAGTTTCATACTCTCTTTATAGTTCTGTTGTAGGGCTACCGCTGTATGAAAGTTTCAATATGATTATTATGGAAACAAATATCATGATAATGTAATGACATCGATATCTTTGATGTATCCTTGGCCAAACATTATGTTGGTGGCATCGTCACCAACGTCCAAGGTGGTGATGGCCAGAATAATGTTCTGATAAATCTATCGGTGCATTTGTTTATACATTTGCACAAGCTGAGAAGAAGTGCATTGAACCATAGACACCGTTAAATTTAACGACATGAAACCTAGCGTCCCTTTTCTGGGCATATCATAATAGACGAACATTTGGCGAAAATAGGCAAACATTCAGTGAAAAAAGATTTAGTAGTGTGAGATTCTTTTAGTCTTAGAACGTTGTTAGTTTACAATAGAAAACTGCTTGCGTGTCGTTTCTTTATCTCCCATCATTCTCCTTCCCAGATATCTTGACTGCACAACTACCAGTGAAAAAAAATGCATACTGTGACCTGTGTGGGAAAAGGTTCAGCACACACAATGGACTCAAACTTCACCAGAGAATTCATACGGGAAAGAAGCCCTACCATTGTGACCAGTGTGGGCAAAGTTTCAGTCGTTTAAAGACCTTAACAGCACACCACAGAATTCACACTGGAGAGAAGCCGTATCACTGTGAGCAATGTGGGAAAAGTTTCAGTCTTGCCCAGAACTTAGAGAGACACAATAGAATTCACACTGGAGAGAAGCCCTATCACTGTGACCAATGTGGAAAAAGTTTCACTGGTGCCCAGAACTTACAGAGACACCTCAGAATTCACACTGGAGAAAAACCCCATCACTGTGACCAATGTGGAAAATGTTTCAGCATTGCCCAGAACTTGGAGAGACATTACAAAATTCATACAGGAGAGAAGCCCTTTAGTTGTGAACTGTGTGAGATGCGTTTTAGAGAGAATAAGAACTTAAAATTTCATATGCGAACCCATACAGGAGAGATGCCCTTCCACTGCAATGAATGTGGAAAGAGCTTTAATACTTTAGGTTTTTTGAATCAACATCAGAGAATTCACACTAGATAAAAACCCTATGAATGTAAACAATATGGAAAATGTTTTAGATGGAGTAATACATTAAAGTCTCATCAGTGCAGCCAAACAGGAGGGACGACATGATCTTGCTTATGTAGGTTAATCGAATAATCAAGCAGCAGTTTTTTATGGCCTTATTTTATAATCAACTTAATCGATTAGTCTGATTAACCACTTAACCCTGTATTATATACTTCATTGTACAATGGTGGCATACACAAAATAGTGAAAACAAGGGGGAGGGAGAGATGGGGTCGGAGAACAGAGTCCTACAGTTTGAGGTCCGACAGAACCTAAAAGATAAGCGAACAGAATTAAGCACGAAACCCACAGGACACAAAAGAATAAGCACACTGACAGTGCTTTTCTTTCCCTCCATTGTTGCTACGATTACTTTATTAACAACTCAAACTGAAATGTGTCTTGCGATTCAGCAGCCATGTATGCACCACATACTGTAATACACACATTTGACATAACACCGAATCAAAACTAAATTAATTACATACTTGAAGACAAGATCATGAATGTCGTGAATGACATGAATGTCCTCCGCTCGGCCTACCCCTTATTGTATATTGGTTAGACTGAGTTCCTTTATTTGCCTTTTTGTAATTGTTTTGATTTTCTATATTCATTTTTGATGTATACTGTACATTACAGTACTTCAGTGTTTATTTTATACATTTGATATGGCTGTTAAAGGTATTGTAATGCCTGTGCTGTTGTATTTTCATCCAGTATTATTACTTTAATTTTTCTTATTATATTTAGACGGGAGGGAGTGGAGGGCAGCGATCCATGAGTGTCGATTTGGTGTGGGCTAGTCCACACTCTCGAATCACATTGCTTTTGTATGTGTGTGCATGTGTGTAATTTGGCATGTACATCACCAATATGTTTTAAAAATAAATCTGTTAAAGGTTGTCCCTTGTTTTCATACTGGCACTGAAATTACTGCATGACTTTGTCTTTGATATAGTACTTTTTGTTTTACTTAAAAACAAATAATTAATAAATAATAACATGTAGAAAATAGGCTGTTAATATAAATAAGGCTTTTGCACAAAATATAAACCAAATTGATTGAATGGATCCAGTGATGAATGCCATAAGGGTACGGTCACACCTAACTTTCATTCTGCCTATGTGGCTGTCTTTTTGCAATGGTTTTGTTGCCATTGAACGCTCCGTTCCCATTGAAAGCCATTGCAAAAAGACGGCCACTTAGGCAGAATCAAAGTTAGGTGCGACCGTACCCTGCGGGATTAAAAAAACAACGATATTTCACAACATACAGGCCAAATCGAACAGAAAACTATGATCGGAACCATGACAAAATACAAAATAACACGTGTGAACTGGCAGCAGTGACTACATTCAAAGACACACAAAGATGTGTGTTATACAGTAGTATGTTTCTTTTTTCTATTATTTTTGGAGCAGCAGTGCAGTGTTTCATTTGCCATTTCACTTCCCTTCAGCCGTACCACACATAGCCAGTTCTCCATTAAAGACAGAGGTTCTTTACTCTGGAATACACACATACTTATTGCCAACTCCCACACACGCCTTTTCATTCTAAATAACTTAAATCTATTTTGTTTCGAAGGTGCTGTTTTTGCTAGTGAAGTATTACTACTGGATGATTCATAGTCATGGTAGGCATAGGCCTCGTTCCTCCATTATCATGGCCATGTCCTACCACAAATTACACATCAAAGTTTAAACAAGCTCACAATGCGTCACGATGCAACGAATTTTCCAATATTTTTGAAAATGGCCTAAGTCATTTTTTGAGGAAAATGTTATTTTTGCCAAAGTCAAAAGCTCCTTGACAGCTCCTAATAAAAAGGATCATGCTGTTTCCTCCCCTTTTAGTATAATGGCCTATCTCCCTAGTGTGACTTATGCCAAAATTGTCATTTTTTTTTGCCTAAGTCACATGCTTTTGTGACTTAGGCCAAAACAATGTCCAAAGGACTAAGTCAGGTTTAATCCTATTTAAACCTATTTAAATCTCTTATGTTACATAACTGACACACAGTGTTATTTTTATTTTAATAGTCATAATTTGTTATAAACGTATTAGGTGAAATGATTAAGAAATATCATATAGTTTTGTTTTGGATCAGTTTTTTTTTTTTTCGTGGTCAGTGTGGTGTGGTACAAGTAGCTACTGTAGGTAGGGTGCGACCTGCGGGATGCAGATCGAAGGTTCTGGGGGAGGGTTGTACCCTGATACTTTTAGCTAGGTGTGTGCCAGTCTGGTGAAGGTCGTTATGAACCCCTCCTGTCAGGAACAAAAAGATAGAGGACACTGGAAGAGAAATTGGCATGAGTTGAACGTCATTCCCAACTCCTTAAAAAAATTAATGAGAGCGGGTATAAATCAAGATTTGTAAATACATGCTCTTATCTTACACTTCCTCTGTAACATGTAACTGCTGCTGGCTGCCGTAACTCAATAACTCGGGTCATGTGGATCTCGAGATGCACGTTGGGAACGTTGTGGTTCCATTATGGATATCATCTCACACTTAATGTGGCCAGCAGCCTGTGACGTCAATCATCGATGGCGCATCTATGACATATCAGTCATATGACTCCAAATTTGGGACTCCAAGATTTCAGCCTGATCAGAGCCCCATTGACTTCCATTATAAAATTAAAGTTAAATATTTCAAAAGTGGTGGTTATGGTACCATATGGGCGCAGAATGTGTGTCCCCAGTTTGACTCCCGGGCAGGATGGACCATTTGCTATGTGTCTTTCCCCTCCCCTCTGTTTCCAGTCTCTCTCCACTGAGAATAAAGCAGGAAAATGTCAAAAATAAATCTTTACAAAATATATTATATTTCTGAAGTATAAAATGTGAAAAGATATATATAATTGTGAAGATACCTATGTGGCCTACTGGCAGTGTGCACAAGACATTTGGAGCTGATCGGTCAAGCTCTGGACACACAGGCCCGACCCTCTTATAAATGGCTAGATTCCTAGAGAGCCAGGATGTAAAAATGAGACGGCTATTTTGTTAATACAGCGTTTATTTGTTTAAACTGTAGATTCAAGCCCTTTATCTCACGCTTCCTCAGTATCGTTTTACTGCTGCTAGCTGCTGTAATCATTATGCAGAAACAGCATCCACAAATCCAGTTGTTCAGCATCATTCTTTAGCGTTCATATTCAGGTCCAGCTAATATTGTTTCACGAATGTTTTGACATTCTTTCCTCCCAGCTTCTATGGGACAGGTCTGATTGCCGACCACGGCTTCACAAGCCCAAGACGCATCCCGGGGCTGTTTGTGCTCTTTGATGAGGACCGATTTGGCTTCATCTTCTTGGAGTTAAAGTCCTTCAGCCTCTATTACCGAATGACGGACCAGCTAGCCCACGCTCATGCCCCAACCATGGAGTGCTTCGAGGCCATGCTGCGCAACATGCAGTCCTGGACGTCATGATCTGCCCAGGCGCCCAGCCCCTGCTGAGATTCCCCCCACACAACGCAATGCCGACGGGATCATTCATACTAAAGCCTGATTTATGCATATTTGCTCGGATCTACAAGCTCACAAACGTATCGCACCACGACATGTTGTGAGCTTGTAGTGTTTTCAGCACGCAACACCGGTGTGCAACCACATATAAATTAAGCATAAGTCGAACAACCGTGTGGATCGATGATAACAATGTATTTTCAACTGAACAAAGTGCGTCAAACACTTTTCTTCAATTGAACATATTATGTTTTGGTTTTTTTTGTCGTTCAGCACGGTTGTTCCCACAAAGTATGAATTTGTCTTAATACATCATGTGCACATATAGGTCACCTTTTTCTTTCCCTGAAAAACCACAACCAATATTAGCTAATGTTCTTCTTCTTCCAGTTATTGCCTTTTGTTTAAATGTGTTGTAATTTCTGTTACTTATTATTCTCTTTATGACGTCCAGACTTCAGTTGCAGTATTTGTCTGTCAGTCAAAGAGGAAGCCAATACATCCTGTTATGTAATGTGATGAAGACACGTGCCTTAATTAATTGTTTATGTGTTTAACTGTCTTGTTGCAGTTCCATAACATCCAGTAAAATGAACAATCTCAAACCACACTGATATGGACTCATTTCTTCATTGCTAATACCATTATAGAATGTTGTCACTTTACAGGTAAAAAAGTAATGCTATAGGGTATTGTAGTATGATACAAGGTATTCTAGTATGATACAAGGTATTATAGTATGATACAAATGCTAATGACTATTAAATAATGTTTCCACTTTACTTAAAGGTCTCTACGTCAAAGCTATAGAGTATAGCGTAGAGTACCATTGTTCTTAGAGCAGTCGTTCCTTTGCTCTGTCCTGTTGTTGTACTATTCACCATGTGAATGTGGGAAGCACCCACCGTCTTCTAGTCAGACGATGATCAGCGTCGTTCAACCTCAATGTTTAGAAAACAAAAGATGGCAGCTGTAATAAGTTCTGGCCGTTAACAACACTGTGTAACAGCAAAGCAAACGTTTTCTAAAGGGTTCATCAGTATCTGGCCAAATCACCCAGACGTGAACACATAAAAATTAAATAGCAAATCAAATCCATAGGTCATTTTACAAATATATATAGACCATGAAACACAACAGACCTAATTAATCAAATATAATTTGTTATTGTTGTTGTACCAGTTAATGTCTTCTATGCCATAACTGCCATTGTTGAAATTATCTCCATTGCTCGGTTGTTTAAAGCCAGTGCTACCAGCTGTGCAACTAAAGAGTTTTCCCCTGTATGAATCTCCTTGTGTTTCCTCAGTGTAGTAATTTCACTAGAACCGACTACCAATTTGACCAAAGCCTTTGACACAATCTGTGCAACTTTTCCCCTTACGTACTATGATAATCTGACAGTCCAAACAGCATATAAATCAACAAACGGTAAACAGCTGCAAAAATCAGTTACAACTAGAAAAATCACACCCTGTGTGAAGTGGGCGGTGTCTTGCTAGCTAATCACAATACTGAATGGAGTCAACCAATCATGTACAAAAGATAAATACATTTATTGAAACACTCTTTATGATGGACGAAACCATAACTTGAAAAAAACCAATTTTTGGTTTTTTTCAAGTTATGGTTTCTTATATAGGGCTATGCACATGTGTCATGTGACACTGGCCAATCACAGTCCTGAATAGACTGTGATTGGCCAATCACAGCGCAGGACAATTGTACAAATTTCCTGGGCCCAGATCACAGCGCAGGAAAATGTACATTTTTCCAAATCTCACTTATAGGGGCGGTTTCACCGCCCAAAAAGTGCTCCACGGAGCACAGGTCTCCGCCAGGTTAGGTAGGTTATTGTGGCCTCCTGGTGGCGCTATAATAGGCCAATGTGAAAAGGGTGCCATTTCTTCTTGGGCCTTTCACGGCAATCGGACCTTGCATTCATGATTTGAGGCATTTTGTTCCAAAAATGTGTGTTGCTAAATTAGACCTGCTGGTGGCGCTATAACAGGCCAATGTGAAAAGGGTGCCATTTCTTCCTTGGCCTAGTGGGAATGTGTGCTTGCAAAATTTCAAGGAAATCGCATGCTGTGTTCATGATTTGAGGCATTTTGTTTAAAACAAACCAATCCTGCAAACTTTGGAAGGCAATCTTAACCAATTAGGATGGAATATGGAAAATCGGACAGATCCGTGTTGATCACATGACTATAGATAAACTGTGAACCGATTTGCGTGATGTTTTGATCAAATCTGAAGGAGTACTGTCAAAAAATATGTTTTGCACAAATCGGCCTCCTGGTGGCGCTATAACAGGCCCATGTGAAACATTTGGGGCAGAGGTTCTGAATTGGCATCAAGGGAGTGTGTGTGCAAAGCTTCGCTGCGATCAAGCCAACGGTGAGGGAGATTAGCTGTTCACAGACGGACACACACACGGACGGACACACACACACACACGGACGGACAGGGGGTAAAACATACTCTCTCGCCATGCCTTCGGCCTGGCGGAGACAATAAACATTTCTGCATTGTATTGCACCATTAATGGATGCATATCAATTAATATGATAATTAATGTTATTTAAATGTATGTATTTACAATAAGAAGAGACATAAAAAACACGATTATTTGACAGTCCATCATAGAGTAATAATTCCAAAAATATTTATTTCTATTAATTTAAGCCTCGAATCAAGCCATCATGACATGACATGAATCATGACCATAAAACGTTTTTTTCTGTGATTTTTTTTTATTTTATATTTAATTATATGATATACTATATTTAATAAATACCCTTTGTTTTGCCGTTTTCCAAAAAAAAAATCACAGAATCAAACGTTTTATGGTCATGATTCATGTCATGTCATGATGGCTTGATTCGAGGCTTAAATTAATAGATATAAATATTTTTGGAAATGTCAATGGGAAAAATTCATTGAGTTGTTCCTTCCGGCACCACGAAAAACCAGGAAGTGGGCGGGAACTGCGATGCTCTATACACAACACAATGAAAATCAGCAGCAAAACTAATTGAGTGTATTACATTTATGTCATGCTGATATTTGAAAATGTTGTGGTTGCGCATCTTTCGTAGCTATGCCTTGTCAGAATGAGTTATCACATTTTGACTGTGTGGTATCATGTATTTCCCCTGCATGAGTCCTGATTGATTGATTGATTGATTGATTGATTGATTGATTGAATACTTTTTTAACAGCTTGCAGAGACAAGCACAGGAAAGTACAGTTCAATACAAGGTCAGCTAAGAGGATTTTAAACCCAAGAAAGCCTATGGCTTGTTTCCATTGGGGTCCTTTGTACTCAATTCATAGAAACATTAATGACAGACAAAGACACACTACTATGCAAAATATCATACAAACGGTGTTGGGGGGGCTAGGCTTTGACTTTTACAGGGGCCAGTTTCCAATTGAGCGGTTTTGAAGGAGAGTAGTGTTTTACACTCATTCATGACTGTTGGTAGGGCATTCCACATTTTTGTGGCATAGCAGGAGAATGAATTTAACCCCTTGTTAGTGCCAAATCTGGGTTGGACGTGATTAGTGGAGCTTCCTCTGGTGTTGTGATTGTGGACTTCATTGACGTTTGTGAAGTATTTTGACAGGTACATGGGTGTCTTTGTGGTGTACTGTGTCTTGTAGACCAGGCCCATTGCAAGTTGCTGTACTCGGTCCTCTACCCTGAGCCATCCCACCCTAGCAAAGTGAGCAGGGGTTAAATGAGATGTAGATGTAAGGCCAAGAAGTAGCCTTACCAGTTTGTTTTGGGACATCTGGAGCCTTGTTTTTAAGTCCTTTGTGGTGTTATGGTACCATGAGTGCATATTCGCAGTAATCGTGGATGAGTGCTCCTTACTGAGGAGATCCTGTACAAAAATCTTGTTCTTTGGTTTACTTTTTTGATTACTCTTGTTGCCATTTTATCACTGGAAAGATTTGCCTCTAAAATGGAACCTAGGTAGGTAGTTTCCTCTTTTCTTGTGATAACATTGTCACCCACTATAGCGGACCCAGATGGCCATGAAGGATGAAGTCTGACTGATGAGTTTTGAACATTCTTTATTCGTGTCTCAACGTAGAAACTAACAGAAAAGGGCAAAATGCATACATCAATAATCCATAAACGCTTCATCAAATCTCAACATGATGGATTTTCCATCACCAATAAAATTACACAAACCATAACATTAATAAGATCACTCTTTAAACACAGTAAGCCCAAAAACAATGCCAAATCATAAAACTCTACCTTGTCCCCTTTCCAGCTAGGTGCTAAATAGGCTGCTTAGACAGTGGCATGTGCGTCCGTTTTGATGGATGTCTGTTTCTTTATCCTTCTTTACCCATCCTTCCAGGGTCCGTCTTTAACGCATCCTTTACTTACTAATTACTTTAAAAAAAACATTTTAGCGGCCGTTCCTTAAGCTGCTGCTCCGCTTTCTCTCGCTTCCTCAATCTGAGACAGCATTTAAACTCCAGCACCACAGCTGCGTTGGGTCCCAATCAACAGATTCTCCCCAGCTGATACAGTTGAAGGACTTCCTGTCACACACCATAAATATACATCTTCAAAAATAAAAGTATTAACTTGTGGGTCCGTTACGCGATCTATGTAAGTGCACGGTCTTATCCCCCTTTTGGGGGCGGGCGCGGGCGGGGACTTCTTTCTTCTACAATAGAAGAGTTAGGACGTCACATTCTAATACAGCCCAAATACCCACTCTCAGCATCGGCTTCAGTGGCGCACCTCGCTAATCATTAGACTCCCAATCCGCTACCACTGGGAGTCTGAGATCGACTCCCGCTTGGGAGAAAACTTTTCAATCCTCAACTACTTTTTTTTGCTGATAAAGTATAGTTTTGGACCATGACGGAGGCGCGCCGACTCAGCAGACCTTGAGGCCGAGGAGTCGCGCCCGAGCGCCTCCAGGCGCGAGTGCCCGCGACGACCGGCCGATGGTCTGCTAGTCGACTAAGCGCCGTCAGAGTTATGTACCGATAGGCACAGAATCGTAAATAATATTGGTGGGGACTGCGTTTGCCCCACTGACTGCGTTTGCCCCAACTGCCACTCAAAGTGACTACTGGCCAATCACAGTGCGTCTTTCCCGGGACTTAACCAGCTCTACACAAACGCAGCACATTCCCAAAGCACGCGTCCGTTACACCCACTTTGATTGTGAAGCAGTCGACCTTGCCGAGGTAAATTTTAGACCCAAAGAGAATGGATTAATTTTTTTCCCAGATGTAATGATAGTTTGTTATCAACAAGCCAGGTACAGATTCTAGTTCAGAGCTACGGGCTTTTTCAACCTGCAACTTGTCCCTGTCCGAGACCAGCAGAGCCGAGTCATCTACGAACAAGTTGCAGTCACAAGCTGATGTGTATTTGTGACAGTGTGACCACACACTGCCACTGTTTTGACACAGGGCCTATCAATGGTGCACAATTGGTAGGTTGTTTGGACAAACAGAGACCACCAAAAGCAGAGTTTAAGTTTATTTATTCAAATGCAAACAAATCATTCTCTCTCTCACCATGGCTCTTCACTGGATCCTAAAAGAGTCAGGGTGGGGTTCAGGCCAATTTATAGGGTTGTCAGGAGACGAAGCTGTAATCACTGATCATGCCAATTTGGGCCAAACCATCTTGTCTGAGGACAAGGTTTTGTAAAAGAGGTGTTGAAGAGGAACACTGGTGACAGTATCAGAAATCCCCCTAAGTATTTGGTTCGTTCTGGTGGGAGGGGCCATGGGGCTGTATAGTGGGTGAGCTGGTTATTTTCTGGCAGTCTGCTGTCTGCTGTCTACGGAGAGAGGTGCTCAGCTGTCTCTAAGGAGAAGACTGGTCTCCTTTGTTTTGCCATTTTTCTTATATTGACACTTGGGGAAAATAAACCATGTTTAAAACCTGTCCAACTGCGTGCCTTGCCATCCTTTGAATGTCTAGTGGTACTAAGGGTTACATACTACGCTCACCCGAGACAGGGGTGTGACAAGTATAAGCTATATGCATGAACATCTGGCATGGCTAATGGTTGAACAGAAATTATCGGTGAGTCTTCTAAAGCTACTGTGGAACATTATTAGCACCAATAAGCCGCCTAGCTTGGCTAAACAGTTACACATGACAGAACATGGGTACAACACCAGAGGAGCAGCTTCTGGTAATTTAAGAACAAAAACAGCACCAAAAACAAATTTTCTAAAACTCACTGTTATTTATAGGTCAATAGAACTCTGGAATGCTCTGCCCAAAAACATCTTATGTACAATCCATAACAAAATTACTTTCAAAAAACAAATCAAGAGATACCTTGCAAGTAACTTGTCAAGTATGTAACTGTTATTTGTTTAATTTGACTGGATTGTGGAATTTGATTTTAAAATGTTAATTTGTCTTTTTGTATTCATTTTTATTTGTATTTGTATTGTTTATTTTTATTTTTTATTTTACTATTATTTTTATTTTTAGTTGTACATTTGTATTGTATTTGCTTTGTTCAGGACCCCAGGAAGACTATAGGCTCATTCATGTGACTCTAATGGGGATCCTTTAATAAACATAAACAAACGGTATTTTTAGAGAAACACCACGTGTCCCGACGGGCGGACGCTCCGGTCGGCGGGACTAGACGTCGTCATGCTAGAAATCTGGCATGATTTGCTAACTGGGAAGCCGTGTAATAACCCATTATAAAGTAACACGTTAGTGTAATAAACACGTTAGTGTAATGCAACTACTTTTTGCGGTAGGCTAAGTAACCAACTAATTAGCTTATTTTTTTCCAGTTCGATAACAGCGTTGCAGATACTGACATTTTAATAGGCACTTTACTCGCTACTTTGTGTGGAAATCGCCGACAACTTCAGAGGACTCAATTATGACTTTAGGGTTAGGGTTTAGGGTTAGGCAGACATGGCAACCCTGGTCATAACCAGGGTTGCCATGTCTGCTTCTTATACGTGACTTAGGGCTTGTTTTTCTGTAAAGTTGCTTGTAAATATCAGTAGCTGCGGTCTGCGTTTTTTTGGCTTGTTTCTAAAGTGTAGTTGCTTATTTGGGCTTGTTTCCTAATGTTGTTTAAACCATAGATATACATAAGAAAGGCATGGTTTAAACCAGTGGTTCTAAAATATTTCATGTCAAGGACCCCCAAATTAATATGTAATTATTATCCAAGGACCCCCCCCCATCTGAAAATATTTTGTGCTAGGAACCCCCATACAAGATTTGTGGTGTTAAAATGTTTCCAAAATATGAATATAACTTTTTTTCCCCAAGATTATTTTTGAAACTTAGCAGATCTACAAGCTGACGATGTGATGCGTTGTGAGCTTGTAGACCGGCTATTTTCAAAATATGTTTTATACATTTTAGACGTATGATAAATTGTGAAACAGGACATTCTGCATAATGAGTACTTTTACTTTTGGTACTTTAAAAGTACAAAAATATAGGCATCGAAATACAGTATACTTAATGAAGTACATTTTGATTACCAGGCTTTTACTTGTTACAGCTGTATTGATACTTTTACTTGAGTACACAATTTGAGTACTTTTTCCACCACTGAATACCTGTCCTGCACCTATAAGGGAGGTGTGTTCATGATCACAAGCACGTTCATTCTCCGTGTACTTTTGATCAGCTGCAGCACCATGTTGGCTCCACTCTGAAATTTCAATATAAGAGTCAATGTATTGGAAACATAAAAATAGGTTTTATTTTTTGTCTACGTAGGAAGTAGATAGAAGTAGGTGAAACTATAACTTAGTAATATGCAAAGTAACCATGCACTGTGTCTACATCCTGTGGGGCTCTGTAGGCATACAGAATAGATCTGAATAGAGCTGAGCTTGTAGATCGCCATTTTCACTATTTTTGAAAATGTCTGATCTTTTTTATTTTAAGAGGGCCTACGTGGTTAATTCAAAATGTATTTTTGTAAAGTTTGGACCCCAAGAATCTCTTACTAGAAATGTAGCAGAGTACACAAATGTACTTAACTCAAGTACTCGGTGGGCAAGGCGACACGTTGTGAGCTTGTAGATATGCTATTTTCAAATAGCCTAAGTATACATAGGGCTGAAGTAGTTAATATATGTTTTGTCATAATAATCAAAATATACAAAGTAACTAGTAACTAAATTTTTCAAATAATTGTAGTGAAGTAAAAAGTATAATATGTGCGTAGAAGTAAATGTATTGGAAACACTCCAGTAACTCTTATATGAATCTCATTAAAGCTATGTGCACTCGTAATAAAAGGTTTGTACTATTGAATGATCAAAAAGTAAATGGTTTATTT
Organism: Gymnoscopelus braueri; assembly: GCF_963280865.1. Classification (NCBI taxonomy): domain Eukaryota; kingdom Metazoa; phylum Chordata; class Actinopteri; order Myctophiformes; family Myctophidae; genus Gymnoscopelus; species Gymnoscopelus braueri. Next base: position 55,764,505 of record NC_137610.1, read on the forward strand.
CCATTTCAGCTTTCAGTTTAATCACAATACCCTTTGTTTTCACAAAAAAACAACAATAATGTAATTTGAAAATAAAAATGTAAATATGAAAATATCTACTGAAAAGGCAGAACAGTCTGATCAGGTGTATTTATTATAAGTACAGGTACAGCTGTCATAAAGTAAATGCACTTAGACACAGAACATAAACGCTGAAGAGAAGTCAACAATAATGACATAATTTATTCTATTGTAAATCAAATGTGTGCTTTCTGGTTTAATCTAGTGCTGTGTCTTTGGACTCACACAGATTAAGAGTCACACAACACAATTCATACTAAACTATATGTTATAACACATTTCACACAGAGGGGGAACAAGTTTTGGACATACGAGGTTCCCACGAGACAGAGACGAAATGACAATGTCATTCATGTTGACATTAAAAGGATACTGCTGGTGTTATTTTTCGCATTTCGTTCCATAAATACAATCATTCTTTGTCAAAACAGAGAAGTACGAAATAAAATAAACTTTATATGTCATCACTGCTAAAGTGATGGTGATGAACATTGAGACATAGTATCCATATATTATATGGATTTAAATTCGCCATTTAATATAATTAAACTGTCACCATCTGTTTTGTTATATTCTAAAGGTGCACTGATGCCATTGTTGAAGAACTGTATTTTACTGAACATGTTCATATCAGACTATTTTCACACTAACAGCTGGTGCATAGTTAACAATTCCATGACGGCGGTTTCTCTACCTACTGTACAATTGACCTTTTTTCTTTTTTTTCTTCTTTTTTAAAAACTTTTCATTGTCTAGGAATGGCCACTGTCTTTTCTCTGGTTTTAACACTTTCTCCCCCACACAGCAGGGATACCAGCGTGGATATCATTGTATTTTAAATGTTGATTAGCACATGATTATACGCAGATGCATAATCCATCCTGAACGGGAGTATAAATGGGCCTTTAGTTTGCTATTTGAGGTTGCCTAGGTATCTAAAACATTGAACCTGAGTACAGCCTCTCTACCCATTCAGCTATGGCCACCCCAAGTCTGGTAGTCTTCCTCCTGCATGAATCCTCTGGTATAGTTTGAGAATGCGGTTTTCAGTGAATTTCCTGGTGACGTTTTGAGATTATTATTTTCAATGAATCTCTTCCCACGCTGCCCACAGTGTAGTAGGGTTTCTTCCTTGTATGTATTTTCTGATGAAGTCTGAGATTAACCTTATTTCTGAACCTTCTCCCACAATGGCCACATTGGTAGGGTTTCTCCCCTATATGGAAGATCTGGTGACCTTTGAGAGTACCCTTTTCAGCAAACCTCTTACCACACAGATCACAGGGGTAAGGTTTCTCCCCTGTATGAGTTATCTGATGACGTTTTAAATTACTACCACAATTGAACCTTTTCCCACACTGGTCACAGTGGTGAGGTTTCTCCCCTGTGTGAATTATCCAGTGTTTTTTTAGAGTACTCTTCTCAGTGAACCTCTTACCACACAGATCACAGGGATAGGATTTCTCCCCTGTATGAGTCTTCTGATGACGTTTTAAATTACCAAAACATTTGAACCTTTTCCCACACTGGTCACAGTGGTGAGGTTTCTCCTCTGTGTGAACTAACCAGTGTTTTGTGAGATTACTCTTCATAGCGAATCTCTTACCACACTGCTCACAGTGGTAGGGTTTATCCCCTGTATGAATTTGCTGATGATCTCTAAGATTAGCCTTAAAACGAAATCTCTTATTACACTGCACACAGTGGTAGGGCTTCCCCCCTGTATGAACGATTTGATGGTTTCTTACAGAACTTTGTACAGTGAACCTCATACCACACAGATCACAGGAGTAGGGTTTCTCCCCTTTATGAGTTCTCTGATGCTTTTTGAAATTATCAGCACATTTGAACCTTTTCCCACACTGGTCGCAGTGGTAAGGTTTCTCCTCTGTGTGAACTATCCAGTGTTTTATGAGATTAGTCTTCATAGCGAATCTCTTACCACACTGCTCACAGTGGTAGGGTTTCTCCCCCGTATGAATTCGCTGATGACCTTTGAGACTAGCCTTTACTGTGAATCTCTGACCACACTGCTCACACTGGTAGGGTTTCTCCCCTGTATGAGTTCTCTGATGACGTTTGGAATTGACAGCAGTTTTGAACCTTTTCCCACACTGGTTACACTGCCAGGGTTTTTCTCTCGCACGAATTCTACGGTGCTGGCTTGACTGGTGAACTCTGAGACCACCCTTTGAAGTGAATCTCTCTCCACACTGGTCACAGTTGTAGGGTTTCTCCCCTGTATGAGTTTCCTGATGACGTTTTAAATGATCAATAGAGCGGAACCTTTTCCCACACTGGTCACACTTCCAGGGTTTTTCCCCCTTACGACTTTTCTGGTGCTGACTTGACTGGTGACCTCTGAGACCACTCTTTGAAGTGAATCTTTCACCACACTGGTCACAGTGGTAGGGTTTCTCCCCTGTATGAGTTTCCTGATGACGTTTTAAATGACCAATAGAACGGAACCTTTTCCCACACTGGTCACACTTCCAGGGTTTTTCCCCCTTACACATTTTCTGGTGCTGGCTTGACTGGTGACCTCTGAGACCACTCTTTCTAGTGAATCTCTCGCCGCACTGGTCACAGTTGTAGGGTTTCTCCCCCGTATGAGTTTTCTGATGACGTTTTAAATTACCAATAGAGCTGAAACTTTTCCCACACGGGTCACAGTGATAGGGGTTCTTCCCCGTGTGAGTTTTCTGATGACATCTGAAATTACCAGCTGTGTTGAACCTTTTCCCACACTGATCACAGTGGTAAACTTTCTTCACTATATTCATTTTATGAGTTATCTGATGACGTCTGAGAGACTTCATTGTGGTGAACCTTTTCCCACATTGGCCACAGTGGTAGGGTTTCTCCGCCGTATGAATTCCCTGGTGGTGATTTAACCGGTGACCTTTGAGACTGCTCTTGTGACCGAATTTCTTACCACACTGCTCACAGTGGTAGGGTTTCTCCCCTGTATGAGTTTTCAGATGTTTTTTCAAAACAGCAGCTGTGCTGAATCTTTTCACACATTGGTCACAGTGGTAGGCCTTTTCCTCTGCATTAGTTCTCTGGTGCAGATTTAACTTATGATTTCTGAGACTAGCCTTTGCAGTGAATCTCCTACCGCACTGGTCACAGTGGTAGGGTTTCGCCCCTGTGTGAGTGATCTGATGCCTTTTGAGATTACCAACTATGCTGAACCTTCTCCCACACTGGTCACAGCGGTAAGGCTTCTCCCCTGTATGAGTTTTCTGGTGCTCTTTAAGCTTTGCTGGAGTGTAGAAACTGTTCCCGCACTGGTCACAGTGGTGTGGTTTTACTGTTACTGTGTGAGTTTTCTTGTGACGTGTGAGACCATTGTTCATCGTGAACGTTAAGCCACACTGGTCACAGCGGTAGGGTTTCTCTCCTGAATGAATTTTCTTGTGATTTGAACAATTACCCCATTCAGCAAATCTCTTTCCACAATGGTCACACTGGTAGGGTTTCTCCCCTGTATGCGTTCTCTTGTGACTTATGAAATGACCGCTCAGCCTGAACTTTTTCCCACACAGGTCACATTGGTAGCGTTTCACTCCTGTATGGATTGACGCGTGACTATTGAGACAGCCCTGTGTGCCGAATCTCTTGCCACACTGCCCACAGGGATATGGCTTCTCCCCCGTATGAATTATCTGGTGACGTATAAGTTTAACTCTTACCCTGAAACTTTTCCCACACTGGTCACAAACGTAGGGTCTCTGAATTGTGTGCGTCGTCCGGTGTCGTTTCAGATCCTTGTTTATTCTGAACCTTTCACCACACGTGTCACAATGGTAGGGTTTGTCAAATCTATGCGTCGTCCGGTGCATTTGAAGATCATCCTTTTTGCTGAACCCTTCACCACACTTGTCACACAGGTAGGGTTTCTCAACTGGATGCGTCGTCCGGTGTCTTTTCAGATCCTCGCTAGTGCCGAACCTTTCACCACATTGATCACAGGGCCAGGGTTTATATCCAATATGAATTTTCTGGTGACGTCTGAGGTGACTGCTGGTGCTGAACCGTTTCTCACACAGGTGACAGTGATGGCCTTTCTCCCTTGTATGCCATATCTGGTGCATTTTGAGTCTAAAGAGTGATAGGAAGCTTTTCCCACACTGGTCACAGCGGGTAGGTTTCTTCAGTTGGGCAGGAGAGACACCTGGGATGGAGAATGAAGGGAGATAAAGAAACCATTCATTTAAAAGAAAAAGTGAAATAACATGCAAAGCTGTGTTGTACTGCCTACTGAATACGTTCTAATATCATCTCACGCTACTAAACCCTTTTTTTTTATTCAAATAAGCCTAGAGTCTGTTTTATCCACCATTTAGCAATTATATACATTATATTTGTTATACAATGCAGCAACAGCAACTACCAGGTCCGGATTGGTCGTTGGGAGATTCGGTCAGATTACCGGCCTGCCTGGTGACTGATTTGTGCCGAATGTGATTGTATTGCAAAGGAATTATAGACAGGCCTGGGTAATCACTGTGGTGAGTGATTCATACTGCTTAATGTGATTGAAACACAAATACATACATGCCTATATATGGGCATATCGGTTGGATCAGAGGTTCTAGTCAACCTCCGTCAATTAATTTTGTTTTCTTGAAGATTCCACAAGAGGGCGCTCTAACGCAACATAGGAATGATCCCTTGACTCTGAGAGAAGGAATGGACGAATGTGGACGTCGTCCCAAAAAATGTCACTTCCCTACAGTATGTTATGAGTTGTAGAAAAACACATCTAGCTCGGATTTCTTCTTTCTTTGGCGCTAACGAGCCTTATTCAACAGCCGATAGCAACACAATGGCCGATCGTGTTTACAAAATGATTGTTCCGGGGGAGACGAGACCCTCCCCCTCCCCCTCCCCCCAGAGAGCCTTTGTTTACATCCGCGTGCACATCGTGGCATCGTCAATATAAGGTACAAAACACTGGCAGCAGCGGATGAATGAATGAATTATAATACCTGGTAGAGAATGTGTTAACGCAGGGGTCTTCAACGTTTTCAGGCCAAGGACCCCCTAGCTGAGAGAGAATTGAAGCAGGGACCCCTACTCTATATTGTATGAAATTGTGTTTCAGATTTTTACTTAGTCTGCTCTTTTTCCCCTCTACACCTATAGCCTCTTTGCCAAAAATAGCCGATCTACAAGCTTGTAGATCTGCTATTTTTGGCTAATGTACCCCTCAGAAAAGGATCTCTAGGGTTACATTACATTACATTATAGTCATTTAGCAGACGCTTTTATCCAAAGCGACTTACAATAAGTGCATTCAACATAGGTAGGGAACAAAACTGCTAATCACCAGAAGTCTTAAGTGCATTTTCTGCAGGGTTCAAGTGGTTAATGTAAAAAAAACTAAATCCTATCACACAAAGATTTGGCGGACACCCTATAGTAGCTCTGAGGACCCCCTAAGGGTCCCGGACCCCCTGTTGAAGACCCCTGTGTTAACGGTTCGATTCCTTGGCGGGTCTATTTAGTTCCATTTGTACACTCTGAAAAGAGTGTACAAATGGATGTTTGAGATGTTTGGTCCTTGAAATAAGGACCAGTATTGTAATTGTACAGCAGACATGAAGTCAGTCCACATACCAGCTCTGACAGTGCGATGAACCGGTTCTGGTTCCAGATGTGATGGTACCGATTCCGGTTCCTCGATGTTGGATCCGGTTCCTGCGGTTCGTCCGGCTCTGGCTCCCAACCCTGGGCGTGCGAATCGCCGTAGACCCCTCACCAGCTCTTTAGTAAACAGAAAATACATTTTCAGGTCGAGATACCAGTTTCATCCAATGAGGATAGAGACTTTAGACTCTAGACTAGACTAGAAGTGTATGTTAGAGATGGTCAAGCTGTGTCCGTTCAGTAGAGGAGATCAGTCCAAAGCATCACTACTACTGCTCTGCAACAAACAAAGAGGCTTGCAAGACACAACAGACTTGGTGCCACTGTGGTAGGCAGGGGCGGAGGTTAGGGGGTGGCACAGGGTGGCACTGGCCCCCCCCTGTAATGTGATTGGCCACCCCGTGTGCCCCCCCCCCATTTCCATTGGCTCTGATTGTCGTCAATCATCGTGTGCTACGTGCTTCAAGTCGTTGCCAAATCTGCTTATTGTAAGCGACTTCTTAGTCACTCTGGGCTTGTGTTGTGTAATGTCGCTTGGGCTAGTTTCCATACCTGGTTGCTTGTTTCTCTCTCGAAATCTGGCAACACAGTTTCATTAAGACCGGCGGTCTGAATCGAATCATTCACCCCAGCCGGCGTGCTGCTCACGCCGGCTGCGGTGAGTGATTCCATCACGGTGAGCGACGAGCGTCAAGCTTCTGTTTACGTGAGGTAAGACTGAACACTATATTTCTAAATTATTATTAATGGATTACATTGCAAGTATGTATGAGTCATAATGTTTTGCAAACTAACGTTACTGTTGCCATGGTTAGCAGCATAGCTTTGTTTACTAGTAGCATTAGCCTAGCCAACCGTGTTTGACTCAGTCAAAACACAACTACAAGTACAACTACTGCGGACCTAACGTTAATTTAGTTATGTTTGCTAGTGTTAACTTAAGATATGTGTGTGTGGGCTAAGGCTTGGATCAAAACAGACAAAATAACATTAAAGTGTAGTGTCTGTTTGCTGGCATTGACGTTGTGGGCTTTTGTGTGTGTAGCAGCAAGTGTCTCTTGTTCTAGTGTACATTAGAGTGAGCCATCCAGGCTCACTCTCACTGTTGCATTACTGCATTATTGTTGCACAAAATGTCCAGGGCCACACTAGCACCTATGGACGTCCAGGTGAAAATACACATATGGAGAAAATGATTTAAAATCTTTTCAGTGAATGAAGTGACAAAATTACTTACTTTTAATTACTACATTAAATTAATGGTGCACTGTGCAGTTATTTAATGGCATGCCTTTGTTCTGCACTTTATGCTATAGTGTGAAAAGTACAACTTACATTTAAATGCAATTTAAAATATAGACAATGAAGTTAAAGGTAGGGTAAGTGATATTTTTGGGTTAAAACAAAAGGTATTTTGTTAAAAGGTTAAAGCACTATATTCTGATAGTAATCATTTCATTGCTATAGAGTGTTTGTTCAGTAGCAGGAGTCTCCCCGTCTCTCCAGCTCTTTATAAAACAGAAAATACATTTTCCGGTAGGTGTCAAACTCTCAGCCAATCAGAAGAAAGTACCCATTTTTAAGCTTCATTTTTATAGTGTTCCAGTTCCAATTTTGCCTGCTCATTTATTTGTGTCATCACTTCCAATTTCACTTGTTTAATCTATGTCCTGATTGAGTTCTCTATCCTGATTGGATAACATTGGAAATTAAACTGAAACTGAAACGAAAATGCATTTTTTGTTTTATAAAGAGCTGGAGAGACATGGAGACTCCTTTTACTGAACAAACACTCTATAGTAATGAGTACTATCAGAATATAGAGCTATTTAACACTTATTTTAACCAAAGAAAATCACTTACCCTACCTTTAATAAAATATATAGTCATACTAATGTCAATCAATACTTTCAGATCCACCAAGGGAGGGACCATCCCATGTTGAACAAAACGTCCAGGGCCACTATAGCACCTATGGACCTCCAGCAGGAGAAAGTACAGGTATGGAGAAAATTATTTAAATTGTAGTCATACTTGTTCTGTGAATTTACTTACTTTTAATTACAAAATTAAACTGATTGCATTGTAGTGTTTCATAGTATGCCTTTGATAATCTGCATGTTATGCTGTAAAAAGTATAATTTAAAATATATAAATTAAATTTAAAATATAGCTAATAAAGTTAACATAAAATACAAATAATTAATGTGTTGTCTATGTCAATCAATAGTATTAGATCCACCCAGTTGCATATGACAAAATTCTCATTGCTTGTATCAATGAATGAATGCTTAACAATGACCTGATATTAGACACTTTCAACATTGATCATATAGACTCATTTTGAAAACTTTGTATTTCCAGACATTTCTCAAACAAGAGCTGTGGGCCCAGCACAACCCATTCTGAAGACCTTCCCTTGCACACAATTAGGAAAGGGTAGGACGAGAGCCTTTAACACCTCCTGCCTGGTACAAAGACTTCACTTGGCTTGAGTATTCTCAATCCAAGAACACTGCACATTGTTTTGTGTGCAGGCATTTTTCTCTGCCCTCTTCTCCTGAGACAACCTTCTCCTCGGGGACTGGTTTCTCGAATTGGAAAAAAGCCACATATAAAGACGGGGGATTCCAGTTGCATACCAAAGCAGAGCACCATGTAAATGCCATGGTGGCATGGACAGAGTATAAGAGGGGTGTTGAAAACAATACATCTTTACTCCAAGTACTGGATAATGGACTGGAGCCATTCTATGAACTGTTCAGGTTGTGCAAAATTGCAGTGGCCCTACCTGTCAGCACAGCTTCTTGTGAACCCAGCTTTTCTGCATTGAAATTGATAAAAAATCACATGCGCACCACCATGAATGATGAGTGATCTTGGGGTGCTAAGTGTGGAGTCCAAGACCTTAAATATGGATGAGTGTTTAGTGATGCACATGGAAATCGCAAAATACAATTACACCTGAGTAGTGCTGCTTATTCTGTGTTATGTTTTCTGTGTTTGTGCAACACGGGATGGTCCCTCCCTTCATATGCAATAAATATGCATGTATGAAGTTATTTGACTTTTGTTTGATTACATTTATTTAACTTAAACACATCAATGATTATAATACAAATTCAAGCCATTGTCATACTTTTTAAATGGGTTAGATAAATTGGCCAATAATATCACTATTAAACAGGTATGGGAATTCTAAGACTGTATTGCAGGTATACATGTAGAGAGGTAACAGTAAAACTGTCAAAACAAAAGTTATTCTTCTACACTGTTATTCTCTAATTGGGATTAATAGCAGTGATTATCAACCTTTTTCATATCAGGGACCTCTAATTTAGTCCACATTAGACCCTTAACTTGGTGAGATATGTCTCTGAAAAACTGAGTATTTTGTTATGTGATTTTGCAGATATGCAGGTAGAACAGTCAGTGTTTCCCAAACTGGAAAAGTGAATAGTTCACAACTCAGACGGCGCTGATTCAACTAGCAGAGCATCGGCCGGTCAGCGCGGGCACTCGCGCGAGGGCGCGCCTCCTCGGCCTCAAGCTCTGCTGAGTCGGCACGCCTCCGTCATGGACAATTACTATTATCACGTGTGCGTGTGAACGCGTGTTCAGCGTTCCCCTAGCGTAGCTTCCTGTTTGCTACGTGGGGGGGGAACAACAAAAGACAGGTTCGCGTCACATCAAAGCCCCGCCTCGCGGCGCCGTCTCCTCCTCCTCCTCCTCCGCCTCGCTAATAAACCCTGTCTCGAAAAGCCCCGCCTCGCCCCGAAGCCCCGTGCCTAAAAACGAGCGCTCTGTCTTCAATTTCCCTGGTTCTCCAATCTCCCTGTGATATATATATATAATCTCTCTCTCTCTCTCTCCTCCTCTTCCACCACCTCCTCTTCCACCACCTCCCCTGATCCCAAACCTGCCTCTACTCTGTTCTCCGGTCACCCACTCACTAGCTTCACCGAAATCACCACATCTGACCTATCCTCCATAATGAAAACCTCCACCCGCATCCTGACCCAATCCCCTCTATTTATAGCCTGCCTCCCCTCACTCTCTGCATTCATCATTAACATAATAAAGTCCCTTTCAACTGGTCTCATCCCGTCTGCCCTAAAACTGTCTGCCGTCCCCCCCATTCTCAAAAAACCTGGACTAGCCCCCGACGCGTGCTTCAGAATCCCACCGCACTCTATGTGGAGGCCGCGCCCCTTGAACCCAAACACGCCCCCACAGCTGTCTTGAGTGACAGCGCGTCCACACAAACACGCCCTGCGATCGCGCGACGCAGCCTAGTCTAGGAAGAGACTGATCAACTACTAAACACTTTCTAGCGACTTTGTCATCATTGGCTGTCCAATCCTTTAAGCCAATGGGGAGACTTCCCTGAGACTTCCCCATACTCTGAACGGCTATTGTTAGATCTCTATAAGCATATCTATTTGTTTTAAACTCAACAATAGCTGCAATAGCAAGATGATTAGATATAATTAAATATAGGCTACTCCATACTACATTACATTATTAAGCATATAGACCTACTTATTATTATCCTACAGTTTATTGGTAGAATATATTGATATCAAAGACAAGCACAGAAAGTACAGTTCAATACAAGGTCTGCTAAGAGGATTTTAAACCCAAGAAAGCACTATGGCTTGTTTCCATCCTTTCCTTTAACTGTTATAATATTAACAGTTAAAAGCAGCAGCAAACAGAATGGTGTTTTAAAAGGCGATCTAAAAGAACTAACTAAAATTAGTAAATATAATTATAATTGCGTCGTATATAGATATATAGCCTGTTCTCATAGCAACCGTGCGGGGCGTATTTGTGTGGACGCGCTGTCACTTAAGACAGCACTACCGGCACGTTTGGGTTCAAGGGGCGTGGCCTCCAGATAAGAGTGCGGTGGGATTCTGAAGCACGCGACCCCGACACCCCCAACAACTACCGACTTCATCTCCAACCCCCCCTTCATCGCCAAAATCCTGGAAAGAGCAGTTGCCTCCCAGCTTAAATCCCACCTGGACTCCAATAACCTCAACAGCACAACACACAGTACAGAAACAGCTCTTCTCAAAGTCACCAACGACATCCTTCTCTCAGCTGACTCTGGTTCCCTCTCCATCCTCAACCTCCTCCATCTTTCTGCCGCTTTTGACACCATCAATCACTCCATCCTCATCTCATGACTTCAGTTCGCCCTTGGAATTATTAACACGTCCTCATTCTGGAAATGACCCAGAACTACTGGCCCAGACTCCCTCACCCGCTCCACCCGGAACTTCATGCTCAACATCGACGGCTCTACTGTGACAACCTCCAACCACGTTTGCAACCTCTGTCATATTCGGCACTACCCGCTCATTCCTCCCCCACATAAACCAGATCACCAAAACTGCATTTTCTTTCACTCTATTTATAGCCTGCCTCCCCTCACTCTCTGCATTCATCATTAACATAATAAAGTCCCTTTCAACTGGTCTCATCCCGTCTGCCCTAAACATATTGCCCGCCTCTGGCCCCCTCAATGAACTCCAATACGTCCAAAACTCAGCTGACCACCTGCTCACCAGCACCCGCTCCAGAAACCATGTTACACCCATCAAGGGGGCCGATACTGTGGGTGCCTCGGGGCTAAAGCACCCAGGCGAAATGACGAGCACCCAGTGGGCGAGGGGGGGGCGCGCAGCCGCACGCTCGTACTCGCAGCGCGCTCCCATTTGTTTGATTTGCCGGCTCCAGGCTTTGTCTTCACCTAGCAGGTAAATTAACCAAATTAAAGTTACAAACCCCCCCCCAAAAAAGTAAAATATCCGCCCAGAAACCGGAAATGTTCGCGCGCGTGCCAGGTAGCGCACCCACTAGAGCTGACCAATATCGGCGCCCCTGACACCCGTCGGGGTCATGCCTATGTTCCCTCAGCCCTATGTTCCCTCAGCCCTATGTTCCCTCAACCCTATGTTCCCTCATCCCAAATTAGTCCCTATGTTCCCTCAGCCCTATGTTCCCTCAACCCTATGTTCCCTCATCCCAAATTAGACCCTATGTTCCCTCAGCCCTATGTTCCCTCATCCCAAATTAGACCCTATGTTCCCTCGGGCTCCCCAAGGTATCCCCCAAAGGTATAAAGGTATAAGACTATATATAGATATATTATTATAATTTATAAGACTTCATAAACTTTGTTATAAGTTGTTATGCATGATTATGAAAAGTGGTATAAGGCCTTATAAGTGCATTATTATGCAATATAAATGTGATTATAATGCATTATAGACCCGACCTTAATATATAGTCTTACCCTCCTTTTTTCCTGGTATGGCATTCTGGGCCGTGAGACCTGTCTCCCCCCACCACACACACACACACACACACACACACACACACCCCCACACACACACACACACACACACACACACTCTTCTTTACACCGATGATGATGGTGACCACAACATTAAATTGTACGTGTTGAAAGCATATGTTCTGGGGGTACGTATACGTGTACATTATGTCACGAGGAAAACTTGAGGGAATATAAGTTTTGGTTAGAACTGATTCAAAACTAGAAAAAGTGCTCCTCGGAGCACAAGTCTCTGCCAGGTCAGGTAGGTTATTGTGGCCTCCTGGTGGCGCTATAATAGGCCAATGTGAAAAGGGTTCCATTTCTTCTTAGGCTTTTCACAGCAATCGGACACTGCATTCATGATTTTGTTCCAAAAATGTGGTTTGCTAAATTAGACCTGCTGGTGGCGCTACAACAGGCCAATGTGAAAAGGGGGGTATTTCTTCCTCAGCCTAGTGGGAATGTGCGTTAAAAATTTCACGGAAATCGCACACTGCGTTCATGATTTGAGGAATTGTGTTCAAAACGGACCTATCCTGCAAACTTAGTAAGGCAATGTTAGGCAAGTAGGATGGAATATGAAATATCGGACACATCCATCTTGATCACATGACTATAGAGATACTGTGTACCGATTTGCGTGTTTTTTGGACAGAATCTGAAGGAGTAAGAAGAAAACATTTGTGGACAACAGATAACATCTTCACTCTTCGAAGTCAGCCAGCATATTCCCTTGCTAATGTCACATGGCTGTATAAACCACACAGGCCTTGATTGGCTTGCAGTCCCTCTCACCCCATCAGTAACATGATTGGCCAAACTTAATTGCTTTGACCTGGTCAGCTAAGACACATTAAACTATATGTATAGTTTCTCTCATCAATTCAAATTCAAACAGCTGTGAAACTGACTGATGTTAAATTATATTGATAATTGTCTCCACCAGGCCGAAAGGCATGGCGAGAGAGTATGTTTTGCCCACTGTCCGTCCGTGTGTGTCCGTCCTTCTGTCTGCGAGCAGCTAATCTACGCCACCGTTGGCCCGGTCGCTGTGAAACTGCGCACACACACACTCCCTGGATGCCACAGCAGAACCTCTGCCCCACATTTTTTAGATCAGCCTGTCATAGCGCCACCATGAGGCCGACTTTTGCAAAACACATTTTTTGATATTACTCCTACAGATTTTGTCCAAACAACATGCAAATCGGTACACAATATGTCTATAGTCATGTGATCAACACGGATCTGTCCGATTTTCCATATTAAATCCTGATTGGCTAAGATTGGCTTCCAAATTTTGCAGGATTGGTTCATTTTCAACAAAATGCCTCGAATCATGAACGCAGCATGCGCTTTCCGTGTTTGTTTTTCACGTAGATTACCACTTGGCCCAGGAAGAAATGCCACTTGAAAACTTTCAAATCAGCCTCATGGTGGCGCTATAACAGGCCGATTCACGTTTTTAGCTATAACTGCACCGATCTGCATGAAACTTTGCACGCACACTCCCTAGAGGCCAAGGAAAAACCTTTGTCCTGCATTTTTCACATATGCCTTTTAGAGCGCCACCAGGAGGTTGAGTTTTGTAAAACACATTTTTTGCTCTTACTCCTGTCCAAAAATAATGCAAATCGGTACACACAGTGGCCCTCATTTATCAACGCGGTGCAGCCCAAATAATGGGCGTATGGCGAGATCACCGCACCTTTCGGCATTTATCAATATATCCTGACGTGGGCTTCATCCTACCGTACGCTGAGATCTCACGTCTGGTCGAGACCAGTTGTTGACGTTGGCTGCGCCCGTTTATTCCATTCTAGACCTGCGGAGCAGCATTGTCTGACTGTCTGACAGGCATCTGGACACATAATCCACTCCTAAATGTATATCTAAACTAATAAATAATCCCTGTGAAAATAAAAAATTTTATAAAGTAATTTAAACAAACTGCTTTAACAGTCATTCAGTTGCATTGGCTATTTTAAAATAGCAGATCTGCAAGCTCAAAAACGGGTCGCATCGCGACGTGTTGTGAGCTTGTAGATCTGCTATTTTCAAAATATACAGCTCTTCTGCGAGCGCATTTTCGGACGATCTTTTCATGGACAGTGAGGTGTACAAACGTACAGTAGCTTGTCCTATGTTATGGAGTTATGTCATAGAGAGTTTTGAAGACTACAACCTGGCTGGGTTAAGGATATAAACCCGACGCTCCAATCTCTTATTAACGTGGCGGCACGGTGACGAATCACTGCCGCCCGTCTGAGTCTCACGGGGAATATCCTACATGACTGCTTGTGCACTGCTCGGTATGGGTCAAATACATTAATATACAAACGTATTCCATTCATGGCGATGTGATTGGTATCATAATATGTCATTCATGTAGGCTACAAGCCTACGTGACAAAGATTGTACCGCTACGGTACGGATTACATGATAAACACAGCTGGGCGGGTGTGTGTGTGTGTGTGTGTGTGTGTGAGAGAGAGAGG